>NW_022987778.1:4204534-4781393 GCF_902827165.1 Trematomus bernacchii
GCCAGGGACCGCCCTGCATATGTAACACATGCACTTTTATTGGCTAGCGCTCCAACATGTTGCATGTGATAGGCTAAGGGGTGGGATATCTAGTTTCAAACAGGGAACAAGTACAACTTTATTTAAATGTTAATAGATGTACACACTGTGTGTGATGTTTAAAGCAACTCATTAGCAAAAAACATTATCCTTACCTTAAAATATTTAACTGCTTTAACTAAACATAACCATAAATATGTGTAACAATGCTTTAGTTGCCGTTATTTTATTTTAAGTGAAAATTGGAGAAAAACTAATGCAATCTGTTGTTAAAGTTTTTTTCTTTTGCCTTTATTTATACAGGTAACATCTCATTGAGAGACAGGGTCTCATTCTCAAGAGAGACATGATCAGTGGTAACAATACCACACAAAGTTATAGACAGACAGGACACTAAACAATGATGAATATTTTACTGAGATGTTCACAACTTGCAAGACGCATACATACATGTATAAACAAGTTTCCTCATTGTGTTTTCTATGAGACATATTTGCTGTTGTAAGCTAGTTTTTCATACTCGTTCGTATTAAATGTGTGTTATGGCACAATCTTTCAGAGTGTTTTAATTTATCCCCTGCATTTAAAGTGCACCATTTACCTAGCTCAATTTGATTTAGTCCATTATGTGCTAAACAAGACATAAATTAAATTGTTTTTACTTTGATTGCTGCAGTGCCTGACATTCTTCTCCATTTGCCTTTTAAGTTGCTTTGCCTAATGAAGAGCAGAACATTGTATTCATGGCTGGTCAATAAGAAAATCATCCCCTGCAATGCAATCCTCTGGTTTGTGAGGTAATGTAATTTGATAAGCATTAGACCAGTAACACTTTCTGACAACTCACAGATGAATTATTAATCAGCGCTGAAAGGATTTTCACACCCACTTGTATACAGGCTGCTGGCTATGACGAAGGGAGAATACAATGTTACCATGTGAATAAGCTTTATGTTAGTGATAAAAATACCAAATGGCGACATGATGCATTCGAGCACAATTGTGCACTGATGAATAACAAGTCTATCTTAATTCAATTGGTGTGATTGCCATTGTTCATGTCAGATTATATAGAGATGGTATATAATTCCTTGATAGCCCTCCGTAAAGAAGATTAAACTGCTGACCTCTATAATGTGCTTATAACCCTGGGAGAGCAGCTGTGGCATTATCACCATTAGCATCAATCATTTGCATTCAGTTCAATTCAAAATTTGACATCCATAGCGAAAAGATGAGAAGAAGATAGGAGGTTAAGTATAGGAAGGGATATTTATAGATGTAGGTATTATAACCTCGATCACTGATAACTTGCATCATCTCATATTGTATAATGCCGGCCTGTCTCCATATTCCACTAACCATTAAGTCCCAACGATCCATTGTTTATAAAGCAGGTATTTACATTTCCTCATTGCCACATTTACCAGGCCATTTTCAGAGAGGCCATTTTATGTTTTTAATGGTTTTCCCTTTCCTGTAGTGTGCTATATAGGGTTGACTGGAAAAATAGGCATATGCCCTCTTTAATTTAACCACTCCTGATAACCTCACATCGTATTTAAAGGTCACCTATTATGCAAAATCCATTTTTTCATGTCTCTTCTACATCAACATGTGTCCCCTCTGTGTAAAGAGAATCTGAAAGTTTCAGGAAAAAAGATTCTCTCACTTTTTGTCCTGATCCATTTATATAAAAACCTGTCTGAAAATGAGCTGATCAGATTTTAGCCACTTTATGATGTCATACCGATTTGTTGTCTTGTGTAACCATTAGCCAATCAGCAACCAAGGTAACCCCACCCCCCACCTTATCACCTGAATCTCCTCCAAGAGCACCATTGAGTTATTTTTAACCAAATATCTCTCTGAGGGGCGTGGGGAGGGGCTCCTTATTTTCATCTAAAGCAGGGGTAGGCAAGTAAGTTTGGCCGTGGGCCAATTTTTTGCTGAGCCACAAGATGGCGGGCCAGAACATAATCAAAGCCTAATTCAAGGAATTGATTTTGGTAAGAGGGCGCAGCGCCCCTGTTCCCCGGTTCAGAAAAAACTCAGATAACGCTGATAACCCTCCCCATCAACACTCTGATGCGCAGTCAGATCCGCTGATTGGTTCACTGATGATATAGGCGCCCAATCCAGAGCCTCTGGATAGACCCGCCCAAAGGGAGGCTTGTCGTCTCTAGCCCCATTTCAGTCCCATGTTAAAAGTCAGGGCTATTATCTGTATTTTAACAGACTTATCTTTTAAATTGAGGTGTATTTATTGTTCTCTTCAAAGTTTATTTTTTTCTGAAATTTTAGGGAGGATGGTCCTCCCTTTCTTCAATGGACGAGCCTCCACTGAGTGAGTTATTAACTAGGTAGCAGTGTTATTTAACATACTTTTATTCTGATAAGTATTGTCAAGTTCTCTGGGTTTTTGGCATTTATTTGAGTGTTTGCCCACATTTGAGAGGCTTGAGGGGCAACAGTACAAGTATTTTACTCAAACTCAATGTATTTAATAGTTAAAGGGGACCTATCATGCAAAATGCACTTTTGTACGTCTTTTATACATGAATATGTGTCCCCGGTGTTCCAGGGAACTCACCAAGTGTCAGAAAACACAACCCTCTCTATTTTCCTCCATACCCAAATCTCTAAAAAAGGGGCTGCAATGGATCTGATAAAAACTGATCCAGATTTGAACACTGTCCTGACGTCAGGACGGTGGCGCTACGGCTATTGGGCCAACTCTCCACCTATCAGGGGAATGTGGGGTTGGGCCACGGCCGGCCATTGCCGCTTGAAAGCGCTGGAGACGCTGTAGTACATATGTCAGGCCTGTAAGTGGCGCTGTAGTCTGCCACAAAAGCAGCGAAGAAGACTTCCCGCGCATGGTTGCCATGGTTACCCTTCTGTTTATTCTCCGCTGTGGCTTTTGTTCTCCCTCCCCGAGGCAAGTACTGTAATTCTCTCCGGTTAGTCCACCAGCAGATGACAAACACCCACCTCTCCGCCTCTTCCAAGGAACGAGGGGACCGTGCGGCAGAGTTTCAGTTAGGTTTTCTTTCGCCGGTCAAGATGTCCGTTAAAGTTAAAATCTTCCGGACAAAATTAGAAAAGTGCCGGTCAAAGGTCTTCTTTGTTATTTATTGAGCTTTAAAACAAATGAATAACGACTCTATATAATAATATAAGAATAAAACACGGAGGACGGAGATCTCTTTTTCTCCCCCTCTTCTGACTTGATCAGAGCACGCTCCCCTCTCCTGCAGGGGGGCGTGGTCAGCTGCAGCTCACAGAATCAGCTCCCTGCAAAAACAGGGCTGGAGAACAGCAAATAGAGTGAAATGAGGCATGGCTAAAATGCATGATCTGTTTGGTATTTTGAAAACAGAAACGTATAAATATACCTTATATAGGTATGGCCCTACAATATATCATTTAAATATAGCATGATAGGTGTCCTTTAAATAAGTACTTTAATTGACGTCAGTGCACCCCGCTGCCTGATTGTGCCTGTGCTGTATGTCATTCATTCTCAACATAGATAAAAGTACAATAAGCATTCTTCAGGTGTAGGTAGATTCTCTATTCGGACATTATAGCCTATATGTGCGACTGTCGGTCCGATGTTGTAAAAAAAAAAAAAAAAAAAAAATCTCAAAATATTTTTTTATTTTTTATTCTCAAAATTACGGGCCAAATATTATTGCTGGCGGGCCAACAATGGCCCGCGGGCCGCCTGTTGCCGACCCATGATCTAAAGTAACAGACAGAGAATCAGCACTTTTGAAACAGGGCTGAAACAGAGGGGATTATGGGATGCTGCAATGATCTGTTTGGTGTTTCGGGCCAAACACTTCAGAGACATGTTTTGTATAAATCTGAGACCTATAATATATTGATGAAAAACATTGTAATAGGGGACCTTTAAGCAAACCTAACTTGTTTCAACTGACTCGCCCATATGTGTTGAATGTTCATCCCTTCAACAGGATATTGACTGGAACTTTTTTCATGACTTTAGGTTGCACTCTATGACAGCTAAAATAGAAGAAAAAGCTAAAAAACACGTTTTATATGAGATCTATTATGTTAGTGCACTGCAGTAATATGTCCAGTGGACTGTAGCTATCTCCCAGCAGACGACCAGACATCACCGATTTTGAAGGGATGAGCATTACAGGAAGTGCCATCACTTCAGCTCCTCTGTGTCAATTGCTCCAAAATGGCCAATTTCCTGTCTACGATGTGTGTTTTCACATTTTTATCATCCCCTGCCGTAGTTATCTAGTTGCACTTAGGGCCATCATTCATCGATGCTGCGTTGAGAGGAAGCCGATGTGCAGTAAAACTGACGGACGGCCTTCCGCATGACTGAAGATGTATGAGACAAGGTGGAGGGGCTTTTTTTTATTGTATTTTCAGTGCCTCCATAAGATGCCAACAGGGAAAACGGCTATGCTTAACATGTCTCTGACTGAAAAGAGCATTTTGAATAAGGTGTCTCAATCTGTGGACAATCGAGTGTGAACTTAAACGTCTCCTGACCGTTTTGTGTTTGTCAAAATTAGATTAACTTTAAGTAACCAAATATTATGTAGGTATTTTAACAAAAATGATTATTTGCATTTATAAGTATTAATTTGGCTAGATAAATTGCAAACACATAGGGTACAACAGTTGTGCTTTTGGCAAAACCTGGTTCTGATATCGCCAGAATTAATGTACACTAGGTAAAGCTGCATGGTTGGACTTTTCTTATCACGTCAACAGGGATATAAACTGTGTTTTCCTTTCATTATATGACTTATGTAGACATTGTAAAAGTTTGATACACGTGAGGCGACGTGAGGCGACGTGAGGCGACGTGAGGCGACGTAAGGCGACGTGAGGCGACGTGAGGCGACATTCCATCGGGACGTGTTCTTTGATGTTCTTTGGTGTCAGTTTGGTGTGTAAGGACCTTAAGAGGTCCTGGGCATATCTCAACAACTATTCTGTACTATAATTTCCATAATAATTTGGAAGTTGTAATTGGATTTGAATTATCAGGGCCAATTTCAATTTGGTGGTGAAATCACTACAGACATCTTGGAGCACCAGAAACTCACTCTTCTCCACTCAAATTGCTGTAATCCTCTTAATGTCTGCACAGAAACACTCAAACAAGCAAGTGCATGTAACTCTGTACATATAATTAATTAATTATCAATAAAATACCAATTGTAATCCCACAATATTCAATAACAGTGTAAAGAAGCCGAAGCTCAATCAGCTCTCTTTGTCTACATCAGGATAAAACATCTCTAAAGATGGTGTACTGTGCATTATGATGGGAGAATATATATTCTACTTCACAGAATAACTGCCATGTACAGCATCAGAAAATGATTCCTCGTTTGCATAAGAACAATGAAGAGACACCTCTCAGAGAGCTCTAATGAGAAACGTTCTTGTTCGATGGCTTGCACTCAGCCTTGCATACAAAACCCCCACGACTTGACCTTTGAATCATGAACACTCTCCGCAGCGTGAAACTGCATCCATGTCGACAAGACAGGGCAGGAATGTAAAGTAAAACCTCCATTCAAAACATCCAACAGTACATTTGGTTAATGGCTGTGAGTCACAATGCTGTTATGTTTTTTTTTTCCCTGTTTAAGGCTGACTTCCCGTTACTTTATGAGACAAGTGTATCAGATTATTGAAGAAAAGCGAACGCATCACACCATCTTCAGGCTGAGCTGGTAAAGTTATCTCCAGCCTCTTGTTTTCATCACAGTAGCTGCATTTCAAACATGATGTCCTGTCAATTTTCAAATGCACCACGATTCATCTGTACACGTCGTTAGACGCCCTGACTGTTTTTGAATGATCTGGAATTCATGAATTCCTTCTCAAAGAGCGGTTGACTGAAGCCGCCTGTTTATTTCCAGCACCGTAATTGGTTTCTCGTGCTTTAGGGCAGTGCATCGTTCTTTGTCCAATTAGAGACAATTTCTCTCCGGTTGGACCCCTTTCGATTTCAATACAAGTTGTCAAACTCCAGATAATTATATTCTGATTTCACCAAAGGATATCTTCACACTAACGGTTTAAAATCAGATAAAGCTGCAGGAATATTCATTGGTATTGTCGAAGAGTGTATGTAAGCTCTGTCTGGGCTTTCAGAACAAAATGCCTTACCAGATATTCCTGCCCGGACTGACATTCAAAGCTGTTTTGACAAATTGTGTTAGAAGGGAAAAGAAAGAGTAAGCAGAAGTGTCCATCTGATAATTAATGTACATTAGTTAAAATGTAAAATGCCACCACCATTCATCACTATTGAAATAAAGGGTTATCTACTTTGCATGCCAGTGTACTTTTTTTTTAGGTTGTGTTGCATTTTTAGACTATTATTCTTGACAGTGTGTCAAATTCTGCATTTCCTGTGGAGTTTGATAACAAACAATGTTCAACATCAGCCCCTGTTCATCTTATCCACTTTTTTGTTTCGCTCCTAGCAATGCGTCGACGTCTTTATTAATGCACAATAAGGTTTATTTTTCAGATTTAGAAAGTCAAGACCTCTTTGAAGGCATCTCAGAATCAGAGCAACAAAAAAATAGACTGAGGACAAACACAATTCAGCATCTGTATGCTCGCAGAATACTGGGAGAACATGTAGTGCGGTGTCTCCAATGCACTTAAAAGGAATAAGAAGGTTAACATTTTTAACATACAGTACATTTTTAGAGTGTTAAGACGAGACGTGTAGTTGTTGTTCACTAACACTACATTATTATGGTGTTCTGGCTTTTGCCATTGAAACACACTAGAAGCAGCTTCACAAGACTAGTTTTTTTTGCAAGTAAGTGTCACTGTTTCGAGGTACAAACTTCCCAGTGGATGTCAGTTAGGCTTACATGTCACAGAGTTTTTGACTGTTTATATATTATCAATTTCAAGACAAAAACATCCCTCATGTTTCATTTTCTTTTCACACATGTCAGTCTTTCCTCCCACTCATCATCACTCTGTGTCCAATGGTTATTCAGTTGCCTTGACATATGGAGGATTTCTTTTTCTTTTTTAATAAAGTATTGCTCTCCATTGTTGGGGTTATATCAAGGGATTGTCCAAAGGCACCGCGTCTGCCCTTCATCACAGGAAAGAAAAGTTCAACTCTAACCTCTGTAACAAATGAAAACCTTTCATTCATGATCTCGCCTTAGCATTAAATGTGCGAGACTGCCATTATTTACTGCAGTATCCTTGCTGACGAGCTTCAACACAATGCAGGCTTTCCTTGGATGCATACCATCTGTTATCAAGGGCTTTTACTGTCATTTCTGCTAGGGTTATTGAAGGTAACATCTTGTAAGCTACAGCAGGAAACAGACTTAAATGATCAGTGGTCTTAAAACTCAGGAATATTTCAACTGTTGAAAGCTGGTCACCAACACTTCTATACAATGCATTCCAGGTGTGTCCCTGTAAACCTGACCAATTAGATATATTTAGATAACTTCTAGCACATTAAGATATGCTGTCCAACCCGCTCACCAATGTGTGAAAAGCTAATCAAAGCATTCCCATATTCACGCTCAGAGTAAAGAGCGATTCAGTGATTATTATATATCCCAAAGCTTAATCATGGAGTCCACTAATAGTCTACCAAGGAAGTGTGATATTCCTTCTACTGAAATGCTCTGTTTGGGCTTGAGTAAGAGCACGGTGTGAAAATGTGTCTTGAATTCCAATTAAACCATTTCACATCCCACTCAAGGTGTTTTCTACTGTGATAAAGATCACAGTATTTAAAAATTTACACGTACATACAACTAAAACATCATTCCCTACTTATAGTCTTTTAAAAAATAAGATGTTGATTGCCGAATTTCCTTAAAAACCAAAGCTGCTTCAGTTTGCCTGAACTTTGAATAAAACATCATTACAGTTTGAGCAGTTGGCACCAGTGATGCATTGAAATTAAACAATCAACATGACTTTCAGATTGTTGATGTTGATCACTAAATGTCTGCATTGTATTCTGGATAGTCCCTCCATTAGATATATCAATTGATTGTTGTACAGTACATTAGTCTGCCCATTCTTTACCAAACTAGCATCATTTGTAACTGCTTTTAACTTGTTTTTCTTAAAACATGACACTAGCTCTTCTCTGTAGCCAAGACAGTTTTAGAAACATTTGAAAATGTGGCATTATAAGATAAGATGTACTTTATTGATCCCAATGTGGGAAATGTTTGCGTTGCAGCAGCATAAAAGACAAGGAATTGCACATAAGAGAAATTAAAAGAGTAAAAATAAACAATTCTAAAATGTAAACATCTCAAATAGAAATAAAACAGCATGACAAAAAGTTGAAAATATACATGTTGAAATACCAATGTACAGTAAACAAAATATGAAGCAGGATATTATATACATATACAATATGTTAAAACGTATTAATAGATGTTTACCTTATTCCAATTTCAAAATGTCATCCAGCCACCCAGAGAACATCTGGAGTTCATTTAATAATATCATGAAATGTCAGTTATGGCAGCATCAGAGAGCGAAAAACGAAGAAATAAATGGTTCTTTAATTCATAGTGAGGTCATGTTGGAACAGTTGAGAACAGAGGTATTGGAAAGAGTGCTTGGACATTCAGAAATCTTTGATCCACTGCACATCGGTGTACGTTGGCACCACCGTCTCCCACCAGGCCGATGTTCTATTGTTCACCCAGAGAGCGCGGGATACGACGCGTTCCGTAGTATTCGCATATCTGGAACACATACAAAGGCACAAATTAGCTCTACATAACTCCACAAACAAATCCTACATTAGATAGTATTCATGTGATTTACTGAACTTACCATTGCTGTTCTTAGGGCGTGATAACGCTCATCATCCTCAGCCGTCCTACGGTCAAACGTGGCCATAGCGCGTGCATGTCGTCGTTCAAACCTTTTGTTAAGGCTTCTTAACCGCCTTCACTTCCGAACCAGCATTGCTATTTCATTTGTCCGGTCGACGATCTGTATTTGTGGCTTAAATAACTCGGTTACAAAGCTGTATAACACGAGCACAAAAACCACAACTTCAGTCAACTCCATCATGTCTGAGGTCGGAAGGTAAACAGACGCCTCGTATACAGCGGGTGGGCGTGGCAGTATACGCGGGAAGTCTTTCTTCTTCTTCTTCTTCTCTCAGTTTTTGGAGGGTTGCAACTTTAAGGTGCATACCGCCACCTACTGTACTCGCCGTGAAGTTGTTTGCGGCCTGCCAGTAAACCCAAAGCAGAAGAAGAAGAAGTGACGTCAGCGGCTTCATTTGCCTAATCCTCCCCCAGGGACTTATTCCGGTGTGAACATGATCTGTACTTCAGTTCATGAGAACTAAACAGTTCTCATGAACTAAGTTCTGATGAACCTTTGTGGGAAAAGTACGGCGGTGTGAAAGCGCCTCTTGACCTTTGGAAAGTCTTTCTTCTCACAGAACTGAATGTCAGTAAGTGTTTTGCCTTTCAGCTATATCTACTTTTTAACATGAAAAGATATTGATAAGAATAAAAAAATCAGCCCCCTGCAAAGTGTTTTCCCTAACTATCAATACCAAAGATTGCAGTTCAAAAGTAGCCTTGTTTTGCATTTTTTAAATAAAGCTGAGGCAAAATAGGTCCATATATCTCTGAGCTAAATGTGTGTTTGTGGAAGATTTCCTCTAATCCTTGCTGCTAAGAGCAAAACAAGAATCCAAGGTCAGCTTTCCAAAGGATGCAAGGGCCATATTTCTATCATGTAAAAGGATTTACAGGGTGCCGCTTTGTGGAACATAAGTGCATTTCTAGTATTGTCTCGAATAATTCACTACAACTGTACATATTGAACACACAGACACACACAACATGTAACATATATCACACAAACAAGGATACAGACTTCTAGTAAACACTTGAAATGTTGTGTATGGCTGCACAGTGGTGGCAGTATAACACTTGAAGCACTTGATGCTTAGATTCAAGCAGCAATCTACACTTTACTGTGTATAAAAGACAAAAGAAGGGTTATAATTGTATTGCAGAAAGTCAAAGTGTTTAGGGCTTACATTTAGCATAAAAACAAGCAATTAAGTAATGCTGAATATTATTGTGGAAAAAGCTGAATAACATGTAATTAGATCAAAACGAATGATTGTCCATCTTTAAACATTATGTTTGACTACCGGTTTTGCTGTGGGATGATTGTGATGCCATTGTTTGAATAGATATAGTCTATTTGAATAGCTTAGACTAACCGAAGCATAACTGCAAGTGTTATTTGGTTGGATGTCAGCACACTTATTGGCACGCAGCGGGACAAGAAACGCAAATAGATTATTGGAAGTGATATTAAGATGTTGCTGGGAATTAACTCCCTTTGCTCATAGTTGTAATGGTCCCCCTAATGGACATTCAAAAGTCATTAATCCTACATATGAAATGGCTTTTATATTGCTATCTAATTACTTCTTCAAGACTTTTGAACAAAGTAGGACATCATCGTGTTCTAAGTTAATGAACAATATAGTAAGAAATGAGTTTGCAGCTTTGAGATTTGGTTCCAAAATGTGTGCAGCAACTTCCTCTTGTAAAGGTTTAGTCTTGCTGCAAGATTCTTCTTTTTAAAATGATTGCGAGAATAAGTGCAGGAATGTGGGCGCACTATGCTATCAAAAGATTACAATATTGAGCTTCACTCAAGGTTGCCGGTAATGGTTTAGAGCTGATTGTGCATCAAATATTGAAGCTTTTAACTGACGAGAAATGGCTTACAGTGGATGGAGTGAGTGTAGATCCAGTTCACTAAGAAACTCAGAGTTAGAGAGTCATGGGGGAGAATCTGATGCACAGTTATGAATAACCCTACTAGCTAAAATACAAAGACAATGGCAAGAATATTATACAGAAACCCACATATAGCAACAACTTCAAAACTGGTCTTAAGTGTTTGGTATCTACAACACGCTATAAGACATGCTGTCTTATAGCGTGTTGTAGATACCAAACACTTCATGGCTCAGTTCAGTGAACTCCAGAAGAGCTTTTCTTTCCCACTGAGATTTGTTGATAAGCTCTTCTTGTCCCAAGTTTTTTGATTATGTTCATTTGACATTTGGCTGATGTTCTTTTCAGGTTTGATTTACAATAATTGAGTCTGTTGGATTGTACAGTAGTATCTTGTTCAAGGTCAAAGACGCTTTTATTACTTATAGCTGTCAATGGACACATGGGCTGTTAGTATCTTTTGATATAGGATGATACATAATTGTACCCTTTTGATAATATACTGCAAACACAATATATAGTACTATGTGTGTTTCAATAGACTACTCTCATACAAATGCCATAGGCTCTTAACCTTTGCCGGTAAGCCAAGACAAAACAAGACATGCTGCTTGACTTAGTGCACACTGTTCCTACTGGTTTTGTTGGTGCTTTCACTCTGTTATGCATGAAAGAACATCTCATATCAGTGAGGGATGTGGCCCAATTGACACAGGAAGCCGCAGTGTACTCATGATTTGTTTTCCGGTTTGCTTTTAGCGGAAGATGAAGGAAGGAGAAACTTATTTCTATCGGTCCCCATCTTTGCCTCCACTAACTGCATGATTTCCGATTACACAGGAGCAAACTATTCTATTTCCGTAACCTGATTTATGCGCCCCCACATTTCACAGCCTCTGCACACACACAAAAGCGTAATCATTTCTGTCTTGTCTCTGCTATGACCTCACTGCATTCTTCAGAAAGTGTGGTTTGTCTCTTGTGTCTCCATAGGAAAAACACCCAAAGATGACAGACTTCATCAACCATTTCTTTGTTGTTTGGTGTGATGTACTCACTACATTTTACCTGTATTTCCTTCCATGTTACAAATTAGGATCGTGTTTTATATTCTCTCTGTGGCCTTTATTTGTCATACATTTGCTTTTTCATCCATCCATCCATAAGAAATGTGCTAATCGAAGAGTTTCACCTTGCTGACCGCACTCTGAACATTGTAGTTACTTTGGTCTGTAACTTAGCCATGCCTTCCCATTTATTATGCTGAGACTAATTTTACCCTTTTGACCGCCTGAAGTGAAAAGGGAAACTTGCAGAAATTGAGCTCATAGATGATGACCATCATCAGTTCTCTCTACAAAACCATTCACATAAAACAAAGGTCCATAAAAATGCCCAGGTCCATAAATCTATAAAACTATTATTTGCCAGCCACTGCCACGTTGCAAATTCATCAAGCATGTCTATAGCCTTCCCCTTACAGAGGACCTATTAGGATTCCTGTGGTTTTCCCTTTTCCTGTAGTGTGTTATATAGGTTTGTGTGCATGTAAATGGTCTGCAAAGGCTAAAATCCAAAATCAACGCCAGAAGGAGTTTCTCTCCCACTCAATCTCTTAAACGCCTCCATTGGACTCCTTTATTTACTTCTGTAACATGATGACATCGCTATGTAATACTTGCATTTATATTGGCTAGTGCTCCAGCACATTGTTTGAGATAGAGATGTCCCGCCCCTAAGCATAAGTGGTGGACCAACAACAACAGAGCCTGCCAGCTCACCAATCAGATATGATCAATCAATCAAACATGAACCTGAAAATTACCATAAAAGGGACTCTTTAAACAAATCAGTTAACCTTACAGTACCACATGTTGTATACAGTACTGTTTGTTACGCCATGCATGTGTCAATGTTGTAAGTTATGGTAAAGATTGATCTCCCTTGTTTTTGCTCCGTCTTGTTTTTGATTGGATAGAGAGTTTGGAGTTCCAGCCATCGTTAAATCAATATTAGCCAGTCTGTTATTCAATCAGTGCGTGATTCAGATCGAGATATAATGTTGAATCAATAGAAGCAGCTTCATGGAAATGACTTAATACTGTATGACTATACCCACTAAAGACGTGTTACTGTTGAAAATAGCACCACTTAGCTGTTAATTTACATTAAGACGACATCCTGGAAATTATCTAGAAAGGTCAACTGTTACGCACATTTCCTCTTACAGTGTTTTCTCGCCATCTCTTACCAAACACGACCACAGTGTGTGATGATTGGACTGATTTGCCAGTTTACCCTGACACTATGAAAGTGAAAATAATGGCTTTGAAGTGATTAAACGATGCAGGAAATGCAATCAGCTGGGCATTTGTGTGAACTGATTTGTGGGGCGGTGGTGGCGAAGTCGATAGGGAGTTGGCTTGGCAACTGGAAGGTCACCAGTGCAAGACCAAGTGCTACCGAGGCAAGGCACCGTTCCCTACAATGCTCCCTGGGCAGATGGGGCTCATAGCCATGGAAGGCAACCCATCTAGGAGAAGGACACTCTGAACTAAAAACCAGGACTGAGAGGAGTTGCGCCCCCCAGTCCTTAATCAGCATAGTAAAGAACAACCATGAAGAACAAAGTCATCCCACAATCCTATACGGAGAACCGGGATGACTGGAAGCGACGATGGAGGGCTCGTCTGAGGACGAGAGATTCCCTTTGTTTGTTCACTCTAAGATGAATGATTCATTAAAACCTACTTAGGTCTACAATTATCAATATGTGCATTAAATGGTTGGAAATATGGAACACATTCATTCATATTTTCCCAACCCATCCTCAGTTTAAAGGAAAACATGTTTTTATTTTCATAGTTCTTGAGACCATTATTTGAATGTACAGGCGTATTCTTTTGAAAGCTTGTATACAATTATAATTTATGATCAAAGAACAAAATACAAGTTCATTTTTTAATAAGTTACTATATGAAATATCATCAAAAAGGTCCTCCACTGAAAATACTTTCGAAGTGCTGGTCCCACGACATATGTTGTGTGGGTTCAAAAAAGATTTTCCTGCCTGATCTTCAAATATGATGACTTAAGATAAAATGATGCACTGATCGGAAACTAAACCTTCCCTCTCTTTCTGTTTTACTAACTTACACGGGAAAGAAAAACGATAACAGCAACTATTTCCCCTAGCAAGAATAGCTTATGGCCCTTTTTTTTTTAGCTGTATCCCATTTTCTCAGGCCAAGGTAGATTGTTCAGAATAAGAGACACGATGATCACCAAGGTATTCCTATTCAAGGTCACAAGTAGAAGTGTAAGAGAGAAAAATAAAGAAATTGCTTTTTTATCCCCAGTAGCAAACATACATCTCCTAAGGAAAGTAAAAAAAGGTTCATGTCTTTATTTCTCATATATTTGATCACGACCCTGTTTTACTTTCTTTAAACAAATGCTTCGATCAAAAAAGTAAACTGTGCTTTTTTTTTTTTAAAAGGGGAAAAAAAGAAACTTTTCGACATACATTTTTTTCTGGAGGCTTTAGAATTTACAAGAGCTGAAATTCATTGTGCTTAGTTAAACACAACTTGATCTAAAATAACTGGTAGTATCTTCACTCAGGTGGACGGACATCTTTTGTTCTCTCCACCCTTGAGAGCGCTGAACTGTGCCACAGTGTGAGGGTGAGACAGCAAGCAGACCTTAATTGATACAGCCAATTATTCTGTCTGCTGGCAACTAAGCGTGGCAAGTAACAGCGAGCAGCACATCGGTTTAATGAGACTAAGTGTTCCTGTATTGGTTTCAGTGAGTTTGATGTGGAGGAACAAGAAGAACACTGCCTTTGCTTGCGATGATCCAGGACACAAATCACAGGAAGAATCCATTAGACCCACAGTCAGTAACCTGCAGGTGGGATGCTTGTGAGGTCTTCAAGCACAACATCTGAGGCACCTGCATGAAGGAGATTTATATGTTATCTGTGAGGTTTAGAAGTGGTTAGCTGAATATGTAATTTAAGTTTCTTCTTCATGCCCCCTTCAAATGTTCAAATGAGCATTCAGTCTCTTTTTTGCTTTTGACTGGGAATCCAATCTAGAGTTACAGTCTTGCTGAAAGTGTACACGCACCAGCTGTGTGACAAATAACCTGCCGTGGTTCCAAGTGGCAGTAACTAATGTGTCGCATCTGAGGGAAATAGCATTGATTGTGAAAGAGTCATTTACTCCCTATGGAGAAGCGATTTGTTCGCTGTTGTTTTTTCAGAACGTGAAGGATGGCTTCTCGATACCGGAGGTGCGGGTCAGTGGGCGGCGGTGGTGCTGTAGATGATGTGTGCCACACCAAAGTTCAAGCCAAAGGTGCTTTAAAGATCTGGAAAGAGGATCATTAAAACAAGGGTGAAGGGCGATGAATCATCTGCAAAAGAGATGCATCAAGGTGATAGGCGCCTCAGAGCGTGGCTTCTAATATTTTCCATGATTACTGGTTCCTCTGAACATATCACAGAAGAAAGGTGAAAGCAATGTTAGATAATAGCACTTTCATGGGAATTATATTAAAACCCTTGAGACTTCAAAAAGTGTTCCTCAAAACTAATTATGCAGCCAGTTTTTCTCGAAGCCCTTTCATTCCACAATATTGTGTCAAGAGCCTTAAAAGGTTCACTGCTAAGTAGGACCCAAGAGGATGTACAAAATGCCATGGTAAGGTCACATGTAGACCTTCATGTAGTGCAAAGGCTAGTTTACAAAAGGCGGAAACATAATTGTATAGGTTCCGCTCTATCGGGGAATCGGAGATAATTACAGTGTCACATTTAAGATTGGCACCAACGTTAAAAGCTTCCGTAGAGGCATATCGTTGAGTCACAGTGTGCGTAATACAGTGTTAGGATGAATGAAATGTAGTGCCTTTAAAGGCCCTGACACACCAGGCCGTATTCGGCCGTCTTCGGTTGTCTGGCGACAACGCGTTCCTTGTCGCTCAAAGTCAATTTGGTGTGTCCCGAACCCTCGGCCGTGACACGCCTTATTTGGCCTTTCACGGTCGACACATGGCCGATTCAACATGTTGAATCGGCCAAAATACGGACACAAGCTATCGGGCCAAGAAACCACTCTGATCAGCTGTTCAGCTAGCAAATGAGAAGCGAAACGGAAGTGAGGGACGTAAACAAACGATTTAAGGCACAGGACAGCAGCTAAACCCCAGCAGGTGATACTTAAAGACATCAAACATAGCCCTTAAATGTCCTCTCTTACCTCCCACACATAGCAGGGACATCTCTGATATCGGCGGGAGCGTCCCCGGCTGTCCTCTGCTGAGAGCTCCGTGATTTGTTTGGTCGAGTCCGGTTTTTCATCTCATCGGTTTATTTGTCAGTATAAAGTTGCAGGATTAGTCTCAAGTACCTCAACATTGTCCTTAAGTACAGTGTCTAAGTAAATGAGATACTGTCTACTGCTGATCATTTACTTATTGTGAGTCGCCTCGGATAAAAGCATCACATGGAAATGTAAATTTAGCAAGAAGTGGCCATTATTACATTACATACATTACTACATTGCTGACTCAATAAACTACACACCCGCCAGAACACTGCGATCATCAGATGCAGGTCTATTAACTGTGATTTTATAGTATGTCTGCACTTTATGTGCTCATTTCATCATGCATGTATTTTTATATTCTAAAACATGTTTTCGATGGACGAGAGTGAAAATGGAACGCACACGCTATTTGTTTGTTTATATCAGTCTGTTCTTCTTCTCTGTCTTCCGGTTGTTGCCTATTTTGAATGACGAATACACACTACCGCCGCCTGCTGGTAAGGAGAGTTATTGCCACTCACGCATGCGCAGTTCGTACGTGCTCGGCTGAAGTCTTTGCGGTGTGTTCCAGTGCGACACATGGCCAAGACGCAGGAGAACTCGTCAATGGAACTGTCGGTGTCGGCGAGTTCTCTGGTGACTGCCTGGTGTGTCAGGGCCTTTAAATGCACCAATCTCAAACTCAAATATCGCTGGTGTTTACAAGAGACAGTTTAGCAGAACTGTTTTAGATGTCCATTGATCTGAGTAAACATTCGGTAATATTAATAATTCCACCTCCATTCTCTTCTATTAATAACACACTTTGACACAGCCCTGCTTTGTTCAATGTTTACCCTGTAACAACAGTCTACTTCAAATTAAAAAGCGCACTGCCTCTCCCTCACATGCCCGGTTTCAATGCCATTCAGGCATGTCACGACTGAAGCACGGCATTGAGGATCAGTCATTAACACAAATAAAGACACAAGGTCTTGTTTTGAATGTGGTTTAGCAGACCTTTCAAACTAATTCATGCAAAACCCTTTTCACATATTTAGTGGCAATAAAAGAGAGCAGAGAAAGCATGGTGACAGAACAGGAAACAGGAAAGAAAGAAATACAGTTACTGGGCTGCTTTATTCAACACTAGGATCATTGGACCATTTTTAGAAGGACTTTCATTCACACACAATATTAATTCTGCAGAATATGCACACTGACGATTGAACACTGGAGGACTGAAAGGCTGAGCGCCCCCCTAACTGGATGTGTCTGAAGCCATTTTGCGACTCAAATATACTGTAGGCCTATTTCACATTCAGTTAAAGAGGCATTTTATGCCTTTTTGGGTTTTAATTTTCTTGTAGCATGTGATATAGGTTGTTGTACATATAAATGGTCTGCATAGTTTCTCTCCCACACACTCCCCCCCCTGCCTAAAACGCCTCAATTGGACTCCTTTGTTTACTTCTGTAACATAACGACATCATAATGTAACACGTGCGCTTCTATTGTCTAGTGCTCCAACACATTGTACGTGATAGGGTAAGGGGCGGGACATGTATGAGCGGTTGACCAATAACAACAGAGCCGGCCAGCTAACCAATCGGAGCAGACTAATCCTTTCACTTTGTCTGAAACGAAAGCCCATAGTAAAGTCATTTCATTAAGCAGTTGGAAAAAGGCTTGTTTTGGAATCTCACTTAATGCAGAAACATACCCTTAGATCATCTCTTAGATCATCAATTAAATGCGTAAAGGTATGGAACAAGAAAAAAGACTCCCTGCATTTTGTTAAAGGGATACATCTACACAGCTATAATAATATTGGTTTGAGCTGACAAACATTACACAGCACTGTTAATACAGGGCGACACAGCAGGTGTCATTGTACACACTTTGCTGAGCCCACCTTGCCCTCTCAATCGTTCAGGAGACCTTTTAATCCTGCTGTTCCCTGTGGCATTGGCTGGTCTCCAGCTGCGAGCATTGAGTTTTATTGGCTTCAGTATCAGTCGGGTACTTGCGGTGGCCTGCCTCACCTTTCATTTTGAGATTCCTGCCAAGGCTGCGTCAAGTCTCTCTCTGACTTCAGCCATCATCTCTGGTCCACTCTGAAATTGAGCACAGTCAGTTCCACACAATTGTCGCAGAGAGCCAGCATGCTTGTCACCCATGAAGTAGAAGTCGAGACTATTGATTGCTTTGAGTCGCTCTGTTTGTTTCGTCATATTTTGACAAACATAAAAGTATGATACAGCTTCACATTGTGCTTTAGGGTTTAAAATATAGACTGACCCAACTGAAGTGTTACAATAAATGTGTAAGGTTTTCCAACAATACATGATATGAAAAAACTGCCTTATTTGACAGATCCTGCAACGATGATAAACATTGGCACACTGTTGAGGTATTTAGACTAATTGGTCTGATGAGACAGTGTAATTAAAGGTCCAAACTTCTCAAATTGAAAGGCCCTAACCCTATTAGTCAATCATATTTCCCAGATTGGCCAAATCAGGGTTGAGTTATGGCATGTCTCCAACATTTTAGAGGATGATGGTAAATACTTATTTCTTCACTGTGAGAGAACGATATGAATATGTTGCCTGCAGATTAGTGCTGAGTCAAGACTCGGGTGAAAGTCTGAAGCAAGAGAGCAGTCTGAGAAAAACCATTAAGGATAAGTGATCATGGTATTCTGATTGTTGGGGGACCTGGTTTTACATCCTAAGTACAGGACTTGGAAGATTTGAATATAAATCAAACGATAGCAGAGCTTGACATGATTTACTGTCTTTTAGATGCGTGGGTGTATGTTAGGCTGGAGGTATTGCATCATGTCCCTCAAAGCGATGAAGCTTTCCTTGATGCCATGTAGAATATCTTGGATATCACATATGAGTATTTTATGTAACCTTGGGGTAGTAATGCATGCTATTGCAGCTTTCCAGCAGTGGTCAAATGTAGACACATGCCACCTCAAAAACGTTATCATTCGTGGAATATGGTATATTTTATTTAAAGGGGCCCTATTACGCTTTTCCCTCGGAGAAGGTTATGTTAGAGATAAGAGATCAACTCTGTGAAAGCACCGCCTGCTGACCAATCAGAGCTCTGCGAGGGGAGTTTAAAGCAATGGAGTCATATTCCAGGCTGAATGCCAAACTGCCAAATGTAGGAAAGACTTTAATTGCAACAAAACCTCAATGAATGTTGGTATCCTTTTAAACTAACTTCTGTACTTTGGACAGCTTTTAAACTCAATTCAATGATATCACACACAATGAAACCAATACTAGAGCATGCTATAATATTCTCTTAATTACAGTAACTCAAATGACACCATCATTTGCACAGTACCAACATCAACATTTTAGTATTTACATACAAGGTCTTGCTTAGATAAGAGTTAGCCTTTTGCTTATGTCAGCTACTGCTATAATAAAAATGCCCTTTATCGATTTGAAGTCATTATTTTAAATCCAGAGGCAATTTTGCTGCTTTGTGTTCTGTACAAAAAAAATTGTAAAATGATTATTATTGGAGCAGGAGGATGACAAGGGTTTACAGTATAACCTTCTCCCCTCATGCTATTAACCTTCAATCATTTCTCCACTCATCAGTGTCAACTCTGATACTGTAAATGAAATAAAGCACCACAGGGGTCTCCTTGTACAAACCAGGTCACCAGCTTTTTTTATTAATAACTCTTCTGAGGCAGGAAACAGTTAATATGGGCTTGGTCCTCCCACAATGAAAGGCTTTTATAGTTGACAGCATGTGCTACTTGAGCAATTACTTTGGAATATTTGAACTAGCAGAACAGAGCAGTGAACCTCTCACTATATCCCCTATATACTCACAGGAAATGCATGCACTTAATGTCAGAGTCACTAAGCCATGCATCAACAATCATGTAAAAGTAGGAGTAATCGCTAGGACCGGAACAGTCAGGCCGAAAGTACAAAATGTATTTCATGTTCTCCAAAGTAAACCAAATGCATTTCGCAGTATGTTTCTCTGGGGGTTGAGAAACCTTTATGGCCCATGTTTTGCAAATGCAATGATATATGCATGCATTTGTAATGTTGCTGCAGAAAGACTCACCTAATATTACTTTGACATCAATAAAACCCAGAAAGTACTTAAAGTGATGTAACACAGACTGAAGTAGAGACGTAAAGGAAATTAAATACAAGAGACAACTACTCGCTGTTCCTCTCTTCTCTGACTCCATACTCACATTACTACTTTTGGTTCCTACTTCTTGTTCTCTTTACTTTTCATTGCTGTGAATAAAATATGTGTCCCAATTACACACAATTATTTCTCATCTCTTCTCTCTGTGTTTGTTATATTTTGTTTTTGTACCCCCTCACATCATAACTGCTAATCTGCGGCCACCATATCCCTTTGTTTGCTAAAATTGATTTATTTTCCTTGCCGTTTCTTTATATTTGAAGTCCCAGTCATATTTTAAATCAGTCAGAGACTATTTGAAGACACACAAAAGAGCATTATTTTTGCTTTATGTGTGGGACGGAGACTCTGATAATGCAGATGAGGACATAACACATTAAAACTATTCCTTCTGATCAAGCTGAAACCACATCCCAGTAAGACCTACAGTGATGAGAGATAGGAATCATTTAACAGCCATCATTTCAAGTCCAGAATGAAGTTGTTTTGCTGTGTCTCATCCCTGCTTGACAGCACTACAAGGCCACATTTCCTCTTCTGAAATTGGTTCTCTGAAGAAGAATGCTTACATAAGAAGCTTGGGGAAGAGGCAGGGGTCAGCGTGAAGCTCCCAATATTGTTTCTGGCTCTGCTCAGCCTGGTTTAGTTCATCTCTCCTCTTTGACGTTTGACCCCTAAGTCTTTACTCCCATCAGCGATTTTCAGCACAGGCTTTTCGGCTAATAAGGATCCCAATGCCTTTCCTAAACTCTAAACACTCACAAACACAAACAAAAAAACACAGACCACAAGGGGAACATCATGCAGCTTGGATCCACACATTCAGAAATGGCCATAACCCTGGAACAAATAGAACCGACCAATAGAGATCTAGCATTTCACCACAAAATAATTGCCTCAGAAATGGCATGAAAATAATGAGATTCAGTTGACCTAATGTAGTAGCCAGAGTGAATGCATTCTGTTGTGTGCAACCTCTCCAATGTTTGCTTGCCTGGCTGTGTGTGTGAACATTTATGTGTTTGCCATTTGCCTCTACAGGACTGGTTGAAGAGGTTAAATGGTTGTATTTGCTATTGCCTGTTTGCGCTGTGGAAACTCCTATCTCCGTGCTCCTGTGAAATTGCTGTTGTATCATTGCTCTATCCTCCAACCTGAAAAAAGCTTGGCAAAAAGAATGACACCTATGATAACAGATTTGATCCGTGTCCTTTTAACCGAGCGTTATGATACAAGCAAGTCAATATGATTGAGTCTTACTGATAGGAAAGGGAACTTTTAACAATTCCTCTGAAAGTTGTTTGTATTACTTCACCAAGTTTTCAATGTATTGTATTAGTATCTTTACTATTCTCAGTTGGTCAATGTGTTAGCTTGTGTCAATATATTGAAACGAATATTTTAGTATGGGATTAACATGTCACAGTAGAGGTACACAATACAATCATGAACCTGACATTTAGCCTAATAGGGCCCCTTTAAATAAATTGACAGCTCAATAGCTAAATTGGATGAAAATGCGAAACATTATCCTCTACATGCTGATAAGATTTTTAACATGTAATGTATGGCGTATACAATGAAGTAATTCTCAACAGTCTTTGGACACCATTTCATAGATCGGCCCATCAAGAAGATAGGTTTCAAGCCTAGAGATCACTTAGCATCCTGACCAATTGATTAAGAAAATAAAAGTTCTTTGGAGATCAAAAAAGCACCAAAATTATGATGGAGGAAATTCTACATTAAAGGTCCCCTATTATACTGTTTTTCATAAATATATTATAGGTCTCAGATATATACAAAACATGTCTCTGAAGTGTTTGGCTCGAAACACCAAACAGATCATTGCAGCATCCCATAATTGCTCTAGGAGGAAAGTCAGGTGATAAGGTGGGAGGGGGGGGGAGGGTTACCTTGGTTGGTGATTGGCTAATGGTTACACAAGCCAAAAAATCGTTATGACATCATAAAGTGGCCAAAATCTGATCAGCTCATTTTCAGACAGGTTTTTATATAAATGGATCAGGACAAAAAGTGAGCAAATCTTTTGTCCTGAAACTTTCAGAATCTCTTTACACAGAGGGGACACATGGTTATGTATAAAAGACAGGAACACGTGGATTTTGCATAATAGGTCCCCTTTAAAGCCATTACTTTTTTAATGTAATCAATCGTGACACTTCTGTTAACCCAGACTTATAAACACAAAAACCTTAAGGGTGATTAAAGAACAAACTCTCCGTCTCAGTTGAGCACATTTTACTGGTTTGTGTTGTAAACATTTCTGGCAAATGTTGACAGATGCAGCACGGTTTGACTGCGTTCCTGACAGACTTTGGCTCACAGTGGGTCGTCTGTGCTGGAATCGGTATTGTTGTAAATCAAACAAGACAGAACTGTGGTATTTGTTTTCATTTGATTCAGTTTGATTAATAAGCCAAACACCATGTGGTTTTGTGCTAAACTCAGATAGTAGCTGGTAGAGCGAGGTCAGAGTAAAATACTCAGAGACTTAAAATAATTCCTCCCAGAATAAAATTGAAGATGAAAACGAGATGAGTAACCCTAATTCATTTGTACAATATTAAATGGGCACATTGCACTAATCACCAATAAAGTGAAATGCCCAAAACAGCACCTTACGGGGTCGAGTATTCTCAAAACAATATCAGATTTGGCTCAAGATGGAGCTGCATGAAAGCTGATAAATTGCCTAAAGTTATTTTAATTCAATCTTAGTTTGCAGAGTCACTTTTGTTTGGGCTGACAAATACAATGATTGAACATAATTATAATTATGGAAAGAAAAAATCAATCCAATATAGACAGGGCTGAGCTTACACATTTTATTTAATCTTTTTATATTGAAACGAGCAGTGCAAGGAATTCAAATGATCATTTAAAAGTGATAAAACAACAGTCAAATCTTTGTCAAGCTTGTTTTAAAATGGTCTTCACAACCATAACCACAACAAAAGGCTGATGAAGGACAATATGGTGACAGTCAATCAATCAATCAATCAATGTTTATTTATATAGCCCAATATCACACATGTTACATTTGTCTCAGTGGACTTCACAGTTTGTACAGAATATCAGTATGACAAGACGACACCCTCTGTCCTTAGACCCTCACATCGTACAAGGAAAAACTTCCAAAGAAAAACCCACAGTTTAAAGGGGAAAATGGGAGAAACCTCAGGGAGAGCAACAGAGGAGGGATCCCTCTCCCAGGACGGACAGACCTGCCGTGTGTAAATCGAAAAGATAATACATTTTACAGCATAGGTAGACCAAATGTTTGGAAATGCATGTGTCTATAATAAGAAGATGAATCCACGAGGATGTCAACAATCCTGTGGGAGCCATCAGGGAAGTAGTATGATGAGAGTCAGGCAGGACCACCGTGACAGGTTCAGCCACGACTCGAAGTCCAGGCCTCAAATCCAGAACTCAGGATAGAGGATCCAGGACACAGGATCCAGGACTCAGGACTAAGGATCCAGGACTCCGGATCCAGAACTCAGGATAGAGGATCCAGGACACATGATCCAGGACTCAGGACTAAGGATCCAGTACCCCGGATCCAGGACTCATGATCCAATACTCCGGATCCAGGACACATGATTCAGGATCCAGGACACAGGACCGCAGCAAACAGGTTCAGCCACGACTCGAAGTCCAGGACTCAAATCCAGAACTCAGGATAGAGGATCCAGGACACAGGATCCAGGACTCAGGACTAAGGATCCAGGACTCCGGATCCAGAACTCAGGATAGAGGATCCAGGACACATGATCCAGGACTCAGGACTAAGGATCCAGTACTCCGGATCCAGGACTCATGATCCAGTACTCCGGATCCAGGACACATAATTCAGGATCCAGGACACAGGACCGCAGCAAACAGGATCAGCCACGACTCAGGATCCCGGCGTAGATAGACACCAAAAAGACATTTGGGGGAAGCTGGGTTATTCGGAACATGAGAGTACACAGGTACAGACAGACAGAAGGAAGAAGTAAGGTGTCCCCCGACAGTCTAAGCCTATAGCAGCTAAACTAACGTGTTTACGTTTTGACAGGCGTATTAAACCTGCTCAGGGTTAAAATCCCCTCAAACAATTAACAGTTCAAGAACAACACAACAAAAACCCTCAAAAGTGGGATATCAAGATATATATATATATACACAATATAGAGAATGTTGAAGTACTCCTCCATTTTCTTTTTTTAGTTACTATTACATGAAACTAACTCATATAGTAATGGGTGAGTTTTAACCCTAACGGCCCGTCCACACAGCAGCGTTAAAAAATCTTGGAACGCTTCTGCCCATTCACTTTGAATGGGGTGACGTCACTTTGCCTCACTTTTCGCCAAACTGCATTGTGGGAAACAGAGCGGAGATTTTCAGGATTTTCAGGATTCAAAGTTGAGCAAGGTTCAACTTTTGAAGCTGAGGTGGAAGCGTCAGCCAATCAAATCCTGTGTATGCAAATCTGACAGTTCAAGCGCTAGCCAATCAAACCGCGTGTATGCTGGGAGAGACATACCGCAGGTCATTTCCTCATATTCCAAAAAATGGAGGAGAAATTAGCGGGAGGGAATCACCCGGTGCTTTATGACCAGTCCCTATTTACCTACCGGGATATAAACCGGAGGAGCCAGGCATGGAGGGAGGTGGCAGAGACAGTGGTAGGTTTTTGCCTGTTTGGGGAGTTTATATCCAGTTTACTTCGGGCTTTTTTGCTTCATATGTCGGGGGCGGGAGATTCATGTGATTGGTTGTTGGTGCCTTGCTCGCAAAAAATCCCCAAGCTTCAGATACGCCCACCTCCAAGATTTTTTTAACGCTGCTGTGTGGACGGGCCGTAAGTTAGAGCTGCCATCGCCATCAATGGGACTACGGTGGAGAGAGAGTCAGCAGCTTCAGGTTCATCGGTGTCCACATCACTGAGGACCTGACATGGACTCTTCACACCACCACCATCATCAAAAAAGGTCGACAGCGGCTCTTCTTCCTCTGCAGGCTGAGGAGGTTCAA
Organism: Trematomus bernacchii; assembly: GCF_902827165.1. Lineage (NCBI taxonomy): Eukaryota > Metazoa > Chordata > Actinopteri > Perciformes > Nototheniidae > Trematomus > Trematomus bernacchii. The sequence continues at coordinate 4,229,955 of NW_022987778.1, forward strand.
CATGGACTCCAGAATACTCTGCAACTTCTACAGGTGCACCATAGAGAGTATCCTGACCTTCTACAGGTGCACCATAGAGAGTATCCTGACTGGCTGCATCACGGCCTGGTACGGCAGCTGCACCGCCCTCAATCGTAAGGCTTTACAGAGGGTGGTGAAAACTGCACAGAACATCACCAGGACGGAGCTGCCATCCATGGAGGACCTTTACTCCCAGCGGCTCAGGAAGAAGTCCCTCAGGATTATAAAAGACCCCCATCACCCCAGCCACAAACTGGCAGGCAGTACCGCAGCATCCGGACTAAAACCACGAGATTCAGAGACAGCTTCATCCCACAGGCAATAAGACTGTTAAACACCTGAACTGTTGAAACAACATCCATAACATTCATCTGCTACTTAGTAATTATTTATCTATTTATCTAATATATCATTCCAATAGCTTGCATATAGACTCTTATTTCACTATTTCACTTTTTTTTAAACTATTTTTCTTTTTGTATTTACTTTTTAATATTTACTTGCACTATATTTTTCTGTTTTTCTGTGTTATGTGTTGCACCGTTGGAGAAGCCTGTGACCTAAGATTTTCATCGACATAACTACACTGTAGCTATGTTCGTATGACAAATAAAGAACCTTGATCTTGAACCTTGATATCATTCCAACAACTTGCATATAGACTCTTATTTCACTATTTCACTTTTTTAAACTATTTTTCTTTTTGTATTTACCATTTACTTGCACTATATTTGTCTGTTTATCTGTGTTATTGTGTTGCACTGTTGGAGAAGCCTGTGACCTAAGATTTTCATCTACATAATTACACTGTAGCTATGTTCGTATGACAAATAAAGAACCTTGACCTTGCTTGGTGATCTTCCGTTGTGATCACAGTCAGTATTTTGTAAGCCTTTACAGAAGCTATGATTAAGTGGCACAAGATGAAGGTGGTATTTTTCTACTACATACGTAACACTGCAGAAGCAGAAAGCATCCAAAGAATCTGTCAAGAAAAGGTTATTTCTTACATGCTACCAGAACTCACGGCAGAAATCTCAAGCAAAAGGTGAGATCTTTGCAAAATCTCTGCATATATTTGCTGTTTGAAAACATTAACATGTCAAGGGTTTCAGGGAAATGTAGGTAGGTAGCAACATTAAAAGCTTGTATCATAGACATTACAGCAGTTCAATTATGTTAGCATTCAGATATGAAATGACAGAGTAGGAATGTTCTCGTTCTAAGTTGCCTCTTTGTTCAAAGTGAGTCATGTATGAGCTTTGTGCAAGCTCATACATTTTTACTGTGGAATTTTAGAGGGGTTAAAGGTCCCATGTCATGGCCATTTCTACTGATCATAATTCCATTGTTGAGGTCTACTAAAATAAATTTATATTGTGCAATTTTCCAAACTCACATTGGTTTCTCATCCAGCATCTCTGTATAGTATGTGTATTCACTCTCTGTCCTAAACGGCTTGTTGGAGCTCCTGCCCCCCCCCCCCCTCCCTGTGAGCCTAGTGGCCCTCTGCGAGACAGTGAGACACAGCGAAACCCAGCCCCAAACACACACACACCCGCAGCCTGGCTGGGAGTTTGTGTGTGTGCCCAGGCTGAGTTCCGCGGTGTCTCGCTGTCTCGCCCCCCACCAGTGAGCCAGCTCAGTGTCCCGCTCCTCGCAGCAGCGAGCCTCGCAACGTCCCGCCGAGTGTGTGTGTGTGAGGAAGTCCGAGGATTGGTCCAAATGTAGCGGCTTCGCGGACGTAACGTAACGGCTCCGCAGATTGGTCCAAATTGACCAATCTGTGGAGCCGTTACGTTACGTCACTATACCCGAAATACGTCACTATACCCAAGAAGTAAAAAATGGAAAAAGAGAAATCCCCAACGAGGCGTTCTGGGGCAGCACAGACAGGTCTTTTCTGTGTTAGAGTTTTACTCGCTACAGGGTGTACTTTACTTAGAGGGTTTGTGACTCTGCAGACCGTTTACAGAAAAACCTTCATAACACACAAGGGGACGGGTAATAACCAGAAAAGCATGACATGGGAGCTTTAAAATAAATTGAGCCGTCTGTCATTCGCTTAGTATGAAATATTCTGCTATGTGAGAAAATAAACAATGTTTAAAACATAATGGATGTTTTATGCCCCAGTGGAGCTCTAATGAACAGCAGATGACAAATAATTCCAGTGTGTTGAAGACGGTTTGTCATGTCGCAAAAGCAATGCTCAGGAAACTCTGATTCGACATGATAACAACATGACAGTACTTTATATTCCATTATTATATGTGTACGTCAACACTTCCATTTAACTTTGAGTAAATCATACAGTGACATAAATTGGATCAACTGATGAATACCAATTCAATAGGTTCAGTGAATTTGAGTACATGAACCAGAACAAATAGCAAATAGTCACATCGTGGACCTCCTTAGGATATTAAGATATAGCTGAATGGGCAGTTATTTGGGCACAGTTACTCAAGGATCTCAGTCATAATCATTCCTGCAAATTATTTATTAAAATATGTTCAAATATAGATTCAGATTTTAAATGTCTCATTTTTTTCATTTGCTTAAGTTGCATTTGTTCTTATTGAATTCAAAGGTACAACAAATATGAGGCAGTTTATGGCAGATGTCACTAATTAACCATGTTATACAGCTATTTATACAAGCTCCTTTGGAATCTTTGGTTTCTGTATTACAGTAAATGGCCCTTTTTAAGTTTTAATTGTGCAGATATTTCCATTCATGAGTCATGCGTTTTAGGGACCATAAATGCATGAAAAGCATTAAAGGTAGGGTAGGTAATTTTAGAGAAACCAGCTCGAGTGCGCTAGAATTTGAAAATACACAGCCGGAAAAAATCTGCCCCTTCCTTCAGACTTCCTTACAGAGCCCCTCCTCCAACACACACGAACGCGCACATGACCACTGAGGGTACGAGATGAGTTTGTGCACAGATGGAAGGCTGACAGGCAGGTAGGCCATCCAGTTATTTTAGCCAGACTTGCTCAGATGATTGGTCGTGCTTTTTACAGCGCCACGGCTTCCACAGATGACATTTTTTATGTATTTATTGTCAAAGCATTTAATGTATTCATTGCTATCGGGATGTTAAGAGCATTCCATGGAATATAACAAAAAGTGTATCTGAAATAAATTACATACCCCACCGTTAAGTGCGCAGGCATTTGCCAGAGGCACAGGCACTTCCATGACCCTCTTTATGAGTGTGACCTCAGAGAGATCCATGAACGCTGACAATCTACATCTTTGTTAAGCCTTTGTGAACATGATTTAATCATAATCAGTTCATATTTTAAGGCCAATCTTAAAAGCATCAGTTCAAAGAAAGGACACTTTTCAAAACTGTCTATTTAATAATCACGTCATATACTTACGTCATTCAAGCTCTGAACACTTTGGAGGCCTTAATGATGATCGGCAATGTATAAAATGCTGTATGATGCAACATTGCAGTGTATAGAGGGGAAAACACTGAAGGCCTAAACTTAATGTGTGTTCATTTACAGGGAGCTGAAGAGAAAATGAGATTAGACCTTTCACAGCATGCAATCACTCAACAGATCGACATGGATTTGGCTGTCAACAATTTACTAAAGCTACGCTGAAAGCTATAAAGTGATTGAAATCTCCGTACCTATCAGAATGGGGTGGAGTTTGTGAGTGTGGGGGGGGGGACGGGACTCTAAAACCGCCTGAAATAGGGATTATTTTACCATCACAGCCTCAAATATCACTCCTTTTCCCATTACTGTCTAAAAAACTAAAGGATGGGGTTTGATTCAGGGTCAGATTAGATGTGTGTGTGGACTTGTGCGTTCATGCACCCATGTGTGTGTCTGTCCTCACACTGTTATGTGTGTGCCTGTATTGCACAGAGATAGAGGGAGGGCAACATCTTTTACAGGGAGCTCTCGTGTCAGGCAGGCATTGTCTGTTGACAGCCGAGAAGCCCCGGCAATGGATGGTGCCCTGCAGATGAAAAAATAAATAAAAAATAGGGCCATTGTTTCAGAGACCATGAGCAAAATATCTGCGGGGGTCTTACACCGAAGCACTGCTCGTAATAGCTTGTCTATAGTGAAACAAATTTGTCTTGCTGGCAACATGAAAACTCAAATAGCTAGATATCTAAAGAAAGATAATAACAATGCCCAAACTCTTAATGAACAGTATGTATGGTCATAGCTTCATATGACCAACATCAACTTGTAAAACCACGACTTAATGTATATATTGGGTGATGGGGATTTGACAGTGAGTGTATGGGTCCTTCCCAGGGAAAGATCATTCATTACAAATGCATTTATTTACATTTGAAATGGGATTATTCTTTTCGACTATCTTCTCCATGCCAATGAAAGTGTATGAGTCGTGGAACCTGGGGCTAACATGATTTTATTCCGACAGATAAAGTGACTTAAATGTTTAAATGTGATTTAAAACAATTGCATTTGCATTTAGGGAAAAGATAACAATCAGTGTATAATGCTACATTATAAAACGGACAAGTAAAATCAAGCAATCTGATTGGTTCTTAGCCGTGGTATACTGAGCGTATACCACGGGTAGAATTGTAAGTTACTTTTCACAACAACTCAGTATCCCTCCGCGTCTGAGATAAACAGTATACAGTTGGGCTGAAAAGCAAACTGCCTGCAGTTTGCTTTTCAAACTGGAACAAGAAAGCAGCGGAGAAGTAACGGGGCAGAAACCCTCCTTTTTACGCAACGGTTCAGACATAGACATCAAACGGCAACAACATATTCAGTGTGCAGTTCCTTTGGCATTAGGGCAGGGATATTTAGATACTTTCCAAGGTTTGACATAATGAATTGTGCTACTTTTAAAGCAAGCAACGATGTTTTCAAATCTGTAATCAAAAAGGTCCGCAAAAACATTTAAGATTAACTTTGACCTCCGGGGGGGGGGGGGGGGGGGGGGGGTGTCTTACTATGGAGGAGTGGATTGAGGAGTGCCTATCTCCAGAACAAAAAGCACCTAAACGACGACATGCAGAGCTACGTGAAGAGCAGGTAGACCAACTGGAAAAGTATCACCATTCAAAAGCTTTCTGATGCGGGTCTTGAAACATGACCAGAAATTATGACCGTTAGTGGCCACAGGTGCGAAAGCTCTCTCCAGAGCTACTGGAAGCCGAATCTCGGGGACCGGAGAAAGTGGAGCAATATTCTCGCCACGCCAAGCAACAGCCTAGAACAACCTCAGCCTATACAAGTAACCACGTAAGCCATGCTACTGATGCTGGACAGTTTTTCAGTGAGTGCACAATAAACGGCAACATATACATTAATGTAAATAAATAGCCAAATAATGGATCAACGCTCTCTGTCTAATATGTTCGCTAGCTGTTGTTAGTGTTGTTGCATAGCAACCACCTCGCACTATGTTTTGTGCAGAAGGCAACGGACGGACTATTTTATTTTGAACATCATTATTTAATAATAACAACTATTTAAATTAGAGTGTGTATTTTTCATTCATATTGCCACACTTGGTAACCGTTTTATAAAAGCAATAGCTCACTTCAGGCCGTGATATATGCTCATTATATCACAGCTAAGGGGGTTGTCGACCCTCCGCTTCGCGTCGGGCCGAACCACGCCCCTTAGCTGTGATATAATGAGCATATACCACGGCCTGTCGTGAGCTATTGCTTAAGTATACAACAACAATGTGTCTGACTGTAAGCAATGACTTTTAAATACAATCTGCATGTTTTATACTTTGAAGGGGGCCCTTTGATGGTTTTGGGGGTTTTCCCTTTCCTATAGTGTGTTATTTAGTTTGCACGTCAATGGTCTACAAAGCCTACAATCCCAAATTCCCTGCTGCAAAGTTGTTGATCATCAAAACAGGGCCTGTAACAACTTTTTCTTTTCGAGAACTTAATCTGCCTCGTCACTCTTTGGTCTCCCATTCATTTCTTTCTGACCTTGATAGTTAAATACTATCCTCTGACCTCTAGTGGCTCAAACATGATTAATCCAAAATGGACAGGAAATGATTAGCTGTAACATTTACCACAACCTTTAACTCTACTTATAGTATCATACATGTGTTTGTGAGATGTAAACAGGGTAAGAGGGTTGTTGTAAGAATGCTCTCATCGTGTATTAGGTTTGTGTTGAGCGGAAAGATGAAAATAAACACTTACATTCTGCCTTCTGGTGAAGTTGAAGGACAACATCACTGTCCTTCGGAAAGAGAAATGTGTGTACTACAAAAGGCAGTAAAAAATCTGTGATATTGTAGAATTCAAGAAGGCAAATTGCAGAGGATTATGCAGTCTCATTCGGGCCTCAGTGATAGATTAAGCCCCAGCATTCAAAGACATTGTGTTTTGTTCAAGGGTGGAAGTGACTTTGCCAAGACATTGTGAGATAAGAAGCTAACTGTTATTAGTTTAATGGGAATGATAGTCTGCCCAAAGCAGTGTGTGTTAGTGGCATGGGAGCATCATTTGTCTTGCACAGCACTGAGGCTGAGGAGCAGCCGCCTGCCAATTGTATTGTGGGACATTTAAACCACTGAAGACAAAGTGTGGCTCATATGACCAGTGGCCTAACAGAGATGGGTCAATTTTGCTGCAGATTGGTGTAAATAAGCCCTTTGTATCCGTCTGAAATTACTTTTGTTGATGTCACTTAGATAAAAAGGTGAAGCCCATTTTTTCCTTTGCTATACAATATAGGCAGCGTAGACTAAACACTCTGATACAAGTGGATTCCTGCAACACAAGCATTATAGTTTCGAACCATTGAGCTAGTAGGCTCTCTTTTCTTCAGTCATACAGTATGCGGGAACCATTGTGTAAAATATACTCTACCTTGAGGATTTCTTTGCCATGATTATGGTCACTTAGAAGCTGTGTAGTTAGCCGCTCATTGTGCATATTTCTTCATCTCTGTAATTGTCACAAAGATTGTCCTCTAGTGAACAGACACTGTCTCAAACATATTTTTATGATCATGATGACTGCCATTATCACATTGGTTCAACACCTTTTCAACGTAATGTCTTTGAAATGCCTGTCATTAAAAATGATCTCATCTGAGGATGATATTCTGCAAATCCAAAATGACCAACCCTAAACCCCATGCAGTCCTTCAATAATACCCTTTACAGTATGACATAATGTTAGAGTTTGGGGATTTTTAACCAGTATTTGTGTAGGTTATGCAAATCCAATTCCTTTGCTGAGCACATTTGCTTTCTGCCTGCAAGCTCATATTACAATGCTTATTCAGGATATTGGCAATTCAAACCCCATTGAGGGTAGTCTTCCCCTCTAACCTCGCCAAATACACTGCTTTCCATTTTCATTTCACCAGGCGTTTCACACAGCAGCATAATGATACAAGTCAGGGCAAATGAGTGCCTCGGAGGGTGAGGGTGAGTGACAATGAGGGACTCAATATATGTGTTTGTGAGAGAGAAATATGAAAAACGTGAGGTTATTTCTAAGCAAATGTTCTTCACTGCAGCTATTGGACCTGCTGGTATAAGACTTAACCCTCCTATTGTGTTCATTTTCCCCCCCTTACTTTGGTGTTCGCGGTCAAATTTGACCGGTCCTGTTTTAACTGCTATTACATTAACACAAAAACCTTTAATCACCAAATTTCATTTAACACCCTTTCAAACTGTAAATATTGTATCAGACTACTGGTATACATGAACAACTGCAGTAAATATACAAAGAATGTATAGTGTTCCAGGTGTGATTCATGTGGGGGATGGGCACATAAGAGCGGGAAATGTGTCAAATTGTTCTGTGTGTGTGTGTGTGTGTGTGTTTGTGTGTTTGTGCGTGCCAGGTGTGATTCACATGGGGGGATTGGGCACATAAGGGGGGGGGAAACACACGTGTGTGTGTGTGTGTGTGTGTGTGTGTGTGTGTGTGTGTGTGTGTGTGTGTGTGTGTGTGTGTGTGTGTGTGTGTGTGTGTGCATGCGTGGGTGTGTGTATGTGTTTTATCTGATCCGGATGGTTACTAATTCCTTTTCTTTATGGTGGTCATTTTTGACCGGGAACACCATGGGTGTTACAAAGTTGACTAAATCATCTAAAATGCAATGAACGTGGTGATCAGCAATTTTATATGTTCAAATGTCTACTGTGAAGGATAGCATAAAGCCTTAATGCAATCGAATGTAAAACAAAAAAGTTATGATTGATGAAAGTAGTAAATCGGTCAGATTTGACCCGAACACAACAGGAGGGTTAAAGAAGTGTATGTAACTACTGTACAATGCTACAAATAAAAAAGCTCTGTGTCTATCTGAAAACATAATATATATAAATATACTAAACATGTTTGCATTCAGTCTACACTCAAAATCCTATGATGTCAAAGTGAAATCACAACTTGTATAGATATATTGACATTTTAATTAATATGTCCCGATTTAAAATCTTTGTTCCATAGAAAAAATATAACATTTTACTCACACCTAAGAGCAGAATGTCAGATTTGTTTCTACTTCCTGCTGCAGGAAGTAAGGCTTTCCAACGGGAATAAATAAATAAGACGAGGACAAATAATGTGACTTTTGAATCTGAGGTAGCTATGCTGCTGTAAAAAGCGGACGAGACGTTTCTGCGGCTGTGGACCTCTGCCTGGTACTGTCCGTGGTGCTGAACAGAATAAAACGGAGCCTGTTATGTTTCTTAGCTTTGAATCAAAGAGGCTGACGCTCTCCATGGTCCTCTGTAGTCACACACACACACACACACACACACACACACACACACACACACACACACACACACACACACACACACACACACACACACACACACACACACACACACACACACACACACACACACACACACACACACACACACACACACACACACACACACACACACACACACACACACACACACACACACACACACACACACACACACACACACACACACTGCTGCAAGGAATATGATCTGTTCACACTCACTTTCACAACACTTGAGGCAAATGTGTGATTAAGGCCAACATAAATAAAACTGACTTGACTTGAATATAACAGTAAATTAAAAGAAGAGAGAACGTGACTTAATTATGTTTTAAGAAGAGGGGTTTGGCTAACTTCCTCCCTTTATAAGAGCTGTCCTGTGCTTCTAATAACATACTGCACATTGTGGCTGCTGTCACAGTATGATGCTGTTAAGAGCAAAACAAAAAGTCAAGCTCTAAAGTCATAAACTTTAGATAGCTATACCTAAGGAAACCATTAACTGCTCCATACAAATAAAGAAAGTATCTTATTCACAAAAAAGCAGTTTGAATGCTTAAAGTGGACCTATCATGCTCTATTTGAAACATATATTGTAGGGCCATACCTATACAAAACATGTCTGTGAAGTTTTTTTTTCAAAATACCAAACAGTTCCCCCATTGTAGCCATGCCTCATACTGCTCATACCCCTCTTTTGCAGCCCTGTTAGAGAAACGCGGATCTTGGGACCTTAGCTTGAAAAAAAAAAAAAGAGGAGGCGGAGCTAATGCCTGATCAGAATTCTACCGGAGATAAAGTTAAATTCTGCTGTGATAAAACGCCATCCTGTTTAACACTAGAACCGCCAGAGGTTTTTGTATACCTAAAACCGCCACCTGGGTCAAATTGACCCGCTATTAGAATGCATTGATTTTCAAGGTAAAATGTTCTTTTATTGAACAGTGAGTTTTGATCGCACAGGGATGAAACGTATACCAATAGAATCTGTGGACTCTCAGCTTTTCATATGACAGGGCTCGACATTATAAATGGCCCGCTGGCCCGGAAGCATTATTTAGACACCCCGGCCAGCATAACGTACTTTCAACTCGCCCCACAGCTGTTTGCTGCGGAGCGCAGCGCGAGCAGTCTCCAGTGAGCGGGAGTGCACTCCTTCACTACAGACTGTCTCTATCTCTCTCTCTCTCTCTCTCTCTCTCTCTCTCTCTATCTATAACTATCTATCAATATACTGTATCTATCCATCTATCTCTCTCTCTCTCTCAATCTATCTCTCAATATATAAGGAACCGCAGTAGACATTTGGCGTTGCTATAGCAACACGTCATGTTTATATGAAAAGGGGTGGGGTCAATATGATCCGCTGGGCGGAAATAGGTATAAATGGCAATTTTTTTGGCGATTTCTTCAATCTGACTTCATATTGACAATTTTTAACAACATAGGGCGCTACATAACACACTTTCAGGAAAAGTCACGGACTGGGAGACTTTAATATTTTATTGAAAAAAAGTTACATGCAATAAAAAACAGCTCTGGGTCAAATTGACCCGATTGGCGGTTCTAGTGTTAAACCATATCAAGGATTATTTTTGAAACAGTATGGAGCTCAAATGCTTTTTCTCTTGCAGGTTTATCACAAGGTGAGTTCTTTTTTTATTTCCTGCTTTTTAAAACACATGTGCTCTCCAGTACAGGTTAGCTCTGAGTGTTAGCGAGGCTTGCTAATGTAAATAAAGACGAGATTACATCCAAAACACGTCAGGCATTGTTTCTGATAGCAATTTAGGGTTAGGGTCAGGTTTTCCTAACCCATAGAAAAGCCTCCTCCATCAAAATTTTACATCTTGTTTTATGTTGAAATACTTCAGCCCACCTTCAGTGTCTTTTTCATTCTCAGCCCTTTATGATGCAGATACATCATAAACCATGTGCTATAAATTGGTCCAGTGCAGCCATTAGCCAATGCCTGCTGCACTTTGAATACAGTATTGCTTTCTCTATGTCTGTTGTTTCTTAACACAAACTTTATGGACATATCGTTACATTATGATGCAATAGGATATAATTTAGGAAGCGGTTGTGTTTTATTATAAAGGATACCAAATGGACAGAATATAAGAGTGGACTGCTGAATCCTGCACTCACTTCAATCTAAAAATACCATTTGCCTTCCAGTCTTAAAGGGGCCCTATATGCTTTTGGCGTTGTCCCTTCCCTGTAGTGGGGTCGTTTGTGTGCATGTCAATGGTATGCAAAGTTCATGCAGGAGGGAGTTTCTCTCCCACAGAACCAGGTTAAGTTTGGAAATATGTCAGTCTTCTTATACAGGAGCATTGCAGTAGCGAAGTTTATAATACAATTGCTGTGAAGTGTATTAACTTCAAAATAGGATTAATGCTAATTTAAAGCAGCTTATCGATAATGTTAAATCGTAAGAATGACAGCCTTGCAGGTTAGTATGCAAATCAGCATGGAGGTGATTATGTCATAACAAGCTAATGGCAATTTTGTCATCTCATCACAGAGACATTTTTCTTTCATCACAGAAAGTGACAGAATATTAAAGACTAGCATGCGTGCCAGTGTTGAGGAACACAACAGAACATATGAATTATTGATGGGATGCTTTCAAAGCTGTGGCGTCACTGGGTATCCATTGTTACCTCTGTTGTTGTTTGCAGGGTAGAGCATGGAGGCGAGGTGGGCAGGGATCAACTTAGCTCCTTCACATAAAGTGCATTCAGCGAGAACATCTTTGTTTTTTAACACATTTTTAATATGTTTTTTTCTTGGTTTTACTAATATTGCCACACTCTACAGGTATTTGACCAGTGCTGATAGTATGCAGATAGTGTCTAGTTCGTATGTTAAAGCACTTGATACCAGCACATGAATGTCTCACATATGTTTAGATCAAAGGGTATCCACTTTTAAACTTTTAAAGGTTTTTCTTTAATGTCATATTCATAGGGAAATGAAATGTCAAATGACTTTAAGACTAAAGTAGCTGTTATGTCTGTTCAGGTCTAGTGTACTGATCTGGAAAAGAAGAAGCCTGTGTCACACACACCTCCCCCCCCCCCACCCTTAAGGAATGGGTTCACAGCCAGGCGGTGGGATACAGCTCAAAAATACAGAGGAAATATCCTGTATTCATAGCATGGGTGCCTTGGCCATGCGTGAACTGATGCTGATGACATTCACATGTAGCTGTGATGCCTGAGTGGCTTAAGTTGCTCTGAGGGTCTGTGCAGAGAAGCAAGGAGGACAGACACTTTTTAAACAGACAAACACTTTCGTTGTGTTTTATCTGTTGAAGGCTATGAGCACAAATTTGACTAGAAACACGCAATGCGTGTGGCTGATGATGTAAGAAAGGTAAGACACACGAAATGTAATGTGTGTATGATGGACAAATTATGTTTCTCTTCTAAAAGCTTGACAAAACTGGAATCAATTCATTTGAGCTCTGATTAAATGTGGATGTGAGATGTTATGCGATTGTATATGAAATTGAATTTAAAGTGTAACTCCAATACCAATGATACATTTTAGCTATGAATATATCACAACGTATACAATACCTTGAGGTCAATAATTACAATAAATGAAAAGCAAATCCCTTTCTATTGTCAGTAGATATTATTATATAGCAATCCTTGAATGTCCGCATATTGACAACAGTGGAAAACATACATTTAGAAACCTCTGCACATATCATTTCAATGCAATTGAATACAATAATATGGCAAGTACTTAAGAAACACAGCTTTAAATTAGCAATTCAAAACATATGTGAATAATACGGATCAGCTATTAAATGCTGATCTGGATATGGTTAAAACCTAGGACTACTGTAAAGTTTTGTTTTACCAGCAAAATACATTATATTAAATAAACGTGGTAATGATGCCTAAAGTCATTGGTCTGGCCGGGATAATAATGGGCACCAATTGGTGTTAAAGGGCCCATGTCATGGCCATTTCCACTGATCATAATTACATTGTTGAGGTATACTAAAATAGATTTATACTGTGCAATTTTCCAAACTCACATTGGTTTCGCATACAGCATCTCTGTCAAGCATGTGTATTCAGCAGTATTCACTTTCTCCACTAAACGACTCGTTGGAGCTCTTGCCCCCCCCTCCCTGTGAGCCTAGTGTGCTCCGATTGGTCAGCTCGGCCACTCGTTCTGATTAGTCAACCACCAGAGAGGCTGCGCCCATGTCTAACAGTGCTTTTCCCGGCTGCTCTCAGCGTAACATCAGTCTTATCATGGCGTCGGCACAGCCGTATAGTTTATATACATATATATTTTTAACTGTTGTTATAGAAGAGTGTGACGGCCCCAGGGCCTTTGTCTTACGATGGGGTGGAGCTGAAGAGGCTAATCAGCACGATCACGGACACCTCCGGACACTACGGCCCCAGTCTCTCTCCAAAGCGGCTGCAGGAAGACTAACTCTGCGATCCTCTCAACCACCTATCTGCATTTACCACAATAAATGTGCCGTGGTTTTGTAAACTCGTGTATGTCTCCTTGTCTTTGTGGCCTACGAGCCGCTCATAACAAAGAGTAAGTTATTTTTACCCGTTATAAACTACTACTGTTTGATGAGAAATCAAATCATGGTTTGCTATATATGAATTCAGGGAAGAAAGGATAGGCCTACTAAGTATTTCAAATTAAACTTTATTTTTAGAAATGTACAAAATGAACATAAATATACATATATACACGGTATATCATCCATTCCTCCTCCTTGCATCTTGCCTGCGCACAGTCGGTGCGGTGCCTTTTAGCACGACGCCTCAGTAGTAGTAGAAGTGCCTTTTAGCACGTCATGGATTGTCCGCCAGGATCTGGCTGGACGAAATCAAATGCAAATCACAAAATATTAGAGAAACTTAGTTGTTTTAGATTCGTTAGTAGTAGTTGTGTAATGAACAGCTTGCCTGCTAATATGCTAACCTAGCTTTGTTTACCTTGGTAGCTAACACGATATGAACGTTAGCTTGGAGGAAAGGCAACTATAATGCAGTGTAATAAAACTACTATGAACAAAAGCTAGTGGTTCATATTAGGCTAGCAATAACGTGTTTATAATTGCAATCGTATACGGGTATTCTGCTACCATACAATGTAACTTGCATGAATACATTGTTTTGCGCTAGCATACAGCTAGCCTCGTTAGCTACATGCAGTATATGTACGGTCACAATGTACGGTAAATCACAGTACAGTATACTGTATGAGTATTCCGTGTGTGTGAATGCAGACATTCTCCTGCTATGAGATACATGTATGCAAGGCCATCTGCTGATATTAGAGTTGATATATGGAAACTCTAGCAACTTAGTTAGCACAGTTAGCACTGTGTCAATGGCTTAGCAGTCCAACACAGTTTACACATTTAAACAGTCTTGTTTGATAAATACACAAATAACAATGCAAACTTACAGGTTGTATACCCAGATCTTCCCCTGCTCCAAACGGTCCAAACAAGCTGTGCATATCCGGCCTCAAACTGGGCAATGTTTTGGAAGCTTTCGTCTGTGAAATGCCGGTTCTTCGAACCTCTGGAGGAGGAACACGCCGCTGCTGGTGTGGCCATAGCTCTTCGGGATTGGTCCATTTTGTTCCGGGTACCGCATGACATCAGGCGGTACCCGGAACTAAATGGAAGACTCAAATGGGCAGTGACGTATCTCCAACGAGGCGTTTTGGGGAGGTATTTTCTGTGTTAGAGTTTTACTCGCTACAGGGTGTACTTTGAGGGTTTTGACTCTGCACACCGTTTACATGCATAAAAACCTTCATAACACACAAGGGGACGGGTAATAACCGGAAAAGCATGACATGGGAGCTTTAAGTAAAGCGTTAATCTAAAACCACTCACTACTAACTATGCATTTTAAGAGTGTCATACTTCCAAATAAATATTATTGTTATATGAATGGATTTCAAAGATCCTAACCATCACCTACTTTTGTCAACAATCCCACAATAATGTAATGCAAATTATACATTGGTGGATAACAGCAATGCTAAATGACACGTCAGTGATGACAGGAAAACGGTGATGATGACGATCAGTAAGGGTCAGGCGATTTCCTGCTCATTATCGTGTCAAATATGAGTAGTTTATTATCTAGGCATGACTGATTGAGAGAAAAACGTTCCTAACAGCTGTTGATACAGCATTAGCTCTTTGTTAAGTACTGTTGACCTTGCTGCCAGTTATAGAACATCACGAAAACTACAGTGGCGAGATGGCTGTGGTTGTGTGTTGATACCATGTGTACAGTATGTCATTCATTTTTCAATCATAACATACTAATATTTATTTTGTATGTTCTCACTGGAAAACTTGATGTATTTCTTTCATTTTTCTTAATTCCAAAAGGAATGAATGAAATGCTAACAAAACCAAACCCTTTAAATTGCTACAAGGATTCAATGAATTATTGTTCTACAAACGAGATAACCCTTAACCCCTACAATCGTGCTGCAGACTGATGTGTTCCCGGGGCCTCTCGTGGGTGAGAGGAGGATAGTGTTAAGGAATCCATCAGATTTGTTGTCCTCCCACAAACCTTAGCTAATCAATGTACCATGGGCGGCAATTACAAATGAGTCCTTTAAAATCAGATCCTAAAATAGATTCATCATTAAAATGCATTGAACGAAGATCGTGAATCGATCACAGAATATCTAAGGAGATCCAGTGGTGCTGAACTCATTATAACATATTTAAGAACAACAATATGATCATCTCTCACGTTGGCATCACATTAAAGACAATGCCGTGAGAACATTGGATGGGACAAGATGAGAGATGGCTCTTGTGAAATATTTACTCCTCCTGCTTTTAATGCCCTGCAATATCTGACTGATTGTGTCTGACACCCCTTTAAAATTCACAGGAGATAGACAAAGGATCAGAGATGTATTAGACAACATGCAGGGCCTGCAAAAGACTGTGTTGTCAGTGTGTGTGTGTGTTTATGTGTGTTTGTCAGCAGTATCTGAAGCCCACAGTGCCATCAGGCTCTCAAAAGAGGAACTGCTTCCTCTCATAGCCCCCCCTCCCTCCTCATGTCTCCACTCCAGTCTCAGATACTTACATCTGATTGTATTTCTTTATTTCCCAGCAGCTTGTCACTAAAACATATATATGTTGCGATGGCAATATAAGTTAGTTTGTTTCAATTCACCGTCAGAAGAGATTATTTGTTAGAAAATGTATGTATCCGTGCGTCTGCATGCGCGTAAACGTGTTCTGGTGCGCGCTAACAGGGGGTGGAATCTCAACATACAAATCTGGACAGATAAGACAGGTTAACAAAACACGCAGTCTAAATAAATAAAACAGCAAATGAACGGACGGCATGTGCGCTGCGATCAACCATAGAGCACATCCACCCACCCATACACACACACAGTTTTACCACACACACACACTTGAGTGGGACACCGGGCAGAGTGCGTTCCGCCGATCATCTCCTCCCTCCCCTCAGCAGCAGATTGCTGTGCCTCTGACGACAGACAGTCACACAGTGTTGTGAGCGCGAGGCTGTGGAGAGACTGCATCAAGGAGCGAGGACTGCATGTGCGCTTGCATCGGGAACGGTGCGTGGGAGTTGTTCTCTCTCTACCTGCCATTTGCATTCCTTCTTTATTCTCCACGTTGATCCTCGGACGAGTGCGGGCGCACAGGGAGTCCCATTACCGAGGGAGGATCGCGCTGCGTGTGTGTGCGTGTGAGCGTGTGTGTGTGGGTTAAAAAAAACTACGGCTGTCATCTTAGAACCGCGGCACTGCTGTTGTGGAGAAAGTCGTTGGAAATCTGCAAGAAACGGGTGGCTGCTATCTTTTCTTCTACACCCCCTTCAATTTTATTGTTTTAAAGCTGTCTTTTAAGGCGATGGACTTGAGATAGTGCGTCTCAATTTGAGTGTTGGTGACTGGGAGTTGCCGTTGGGGAGAAATGCGAGAGGATGCTTGGAAGCAGTGAAGGATACAGCAGGTGAGTTTTCGATTAGGAAAGCACAAATTGGGTTCTCTTTTAACGCAGACTATTGTTCACAGTGTTCATTCTCATGTCGATGCAGTTTATAATGTTAGCTCAGGCCAAGGTTTTAAGAGGGGTGGAGATCCAGAATGCAGCGGTCTGGGCTACTTGGAAGGAAACATCCCTCAAAAAATGTGACTTATAATGTGTCTTGGGTGACGTTAATTATCACGATAGACTGTCCTAAAACTCCTTGGATAACATTCCGATGTCAAATCGGTATATTCCAAAATGTCCGAGAAAGTACGCGATGATAAGGGTAGAATCGGTTGACAGGACAGAAAAGCAAACGGGGACTTGAGTGTGCTTAGGCGCGTCCTCTGCAGGTACAAATCATCTAATCCTGGCACATTGGAAATTAATTTAGAGAAGAGATGTTATCCTTTCACATTTTGACAGTGTAATCTGGCCATTTCTCTGCGTATGTGTGCATGTCTGGGATGACGAAGGCTTTAAGCCATTCAAATGTAATTGTCCCGTGAATGTGAGTGTGTGAGAATGGGGCGTGTGTGTGTGCAGGGGAAAGGGGTATTTGGTGGGATTGCAAAATGTTATCTTAATCTAGCCTTTATTTGGCCACGTATGGACTTTGCTGAGATAACATTTCTCATTGTGTGGAAGTGTGATGCAGTCGTGATCATCCCCATATGCCATTTCATTCATCTGCAAAGATGGCTATCTGTTAAATGGGCAGCGTATTAAAGCAAAGCAGGCTTCTGCAGCAGGAGTCGTGCATTTCATTGATCCTCAGAAACGACTTTGGAATTTTTGGGTTTTTAATATGACAACAATGGGGTCCATAAGGGGCTTACACTGCAGGACACAGGATGAAACTTCTGTGTGTGTGTGTGTGTGTGTGTGTGTGTGTGTGTGTGTGTTTATGGGGCCACACACCGTATGTTGTTTGTTATTCAAGGCAGCATTTGCAGAGAATATATGACAGTGGCCCCTGAAATGTTTCCCTCTTTATTGTCTAGCACTGCTCCTTATAATAACACACCAAAACAGTTGCGGCAGAGTATCAGAAAGCTGTGTGATGCTGTGCCTGCGGACATTCATAAAGTGCTGTAGCTCTATTGGTTATAAATAGCCGGAGGCAGCGGACAGCCAGATAAAACAGGAGCAGCCTGCCATAGCTCGAGCAGCCTCTCCCTGCTTTATCAGCGCTCACCATCCAAAACGATAGATATCTGATACACCCCGAGATATCACACAGAGGCAGGGGCAAGTGTGTGGCACATGGGGCTTCATAGATGCATTATAGCCTCTTATGAGTGCTTTGTTTCCCTCCTTGGTTACATTCTCATCTTATTAAGAAATATCTGTAGTATTTCCCCTCTGCTAGGTCCCTTTGTGACACTCAATAGTGACTTTAGAGTCGCCTTATCACACCAGATGTTTCCCCTATAATCCTTTATACCGTTCACTGCATTCCTTTAGGTTTTTTCAACTTCACTTGCAGGCTTTAAATCGTATTGCTGTCGGGTTTTGATCTATGCGATGATTCGGGATGCTGCTGACTCAATCATGGCTGCCTTGCAACAGCCAAGAGGATGCTGAGGTGTGCGATCCGCTTTATCCACACGCCCTGGCTGCCTTCATTAAACAAATGTGCGGCCGCTGACCTTGGCCATCCAAGAGTTGTCAATAGGATTCACCTTTCTGCCCTGCGATAGGCTATAGGACATTAACAAAGAGCCCCCCAGCTCGCTCTCCTGCAACATTATGCTGCTGTTGACATACTATATTGAATTACAACACAATGATCAATGTTTGCAATAAGCTAAACCTCCACGCAGAGTATCAGATGTCTCAGGAAAATCATGCTGCTCATAACAGCATTATATGTCTACGAAGAAAGGTTACATCTTGGCATGTTTGTAATTTAGTCTCATGTAGAAAGGATGGAACAGCAAACCTATAAGACCAGAATAAGAGTGTGGGCCGCATTTCAATAAGTTGGAAATGAAATCAGCTTCACTGTAGATTTGTCAGCAGACCGGGGCAGAGGAGCAGTCGAGACGGAGTGGGCGGTGACAGTGTGGACCATGATGTTAGTGCATGATGACTGATCACAGACTTGCCTTCTCACAACGCACTAAATGACCAATAGTGTTAGTGAGAGGGCTAATGCTGGCTTATGACGTGTAAGCGCGTCTCTTGGAGACACTCACCCCGGGTGTAAAGCCGACACCTTCTGCATTGGCAAGGTGTTTATTAGCTCCCAGTTGTGAGGCCTTGATGCCTAGATTATCCACACGTTGCTGGGAGATTTTACCCGGGACGGCAATTATGTTGTCTTAATAAGACCTGGCTGCCATTCCACTTGATGCCAACGCCTTCATACATCTAATGTGCCCTGGGCTGGATAACATGTTCATAAAACGCCTGCGGTGGGATCACAGTATAGCTGTTTGATTGAAGGGGGGAGGGGGTTCTCGTTCACAAGTCGCTCTTGTCCTTGCTGGATACCTTTTGAGCTAGATGAGCAGGAAAAGCAGCTGCAAGTGTTGTCTCAAAGTCCTCAGAATGATGTGTTTTATCTTTTAAAGATGTATCATTGTGATATCTTTAAGTGTCAAATGTTTCACCTAATATGCAACTTTCACAGACAGGGTGACAACAGCACTTAAAGGTCCCCTATTATGCAAAATCCACTTTTTCATGTCTTTTATACATAACCATGTGTCCCCTCTGTGTAAAGAGATTCTGAACGTTTCAGGAAAAAAGATTCTCTCACTTTTTGTCCTGATCCATTTATATAACAACCAGTCTGAAAATGAGCTGATCAGATTTTGGCCACTTTATGATGTCATAACGATTTGTTGGCTTGTGTAACCATTAGCCAATCACCAACCAAGATAACACCCGCACAGTGGTGCAATGGTTTTTAGGCATGTGGGTGACAACACATCTAAATGTTCATGCTCCCGGCTCTATAAACAAATCATGCTGCTTTAACAAAGCTCTGTTGAATATCTATTAATGTATCCTGGTTTCCTACTGTAAATACTGCAGTGTATAAACACATGTGGGCATGCAGCCAATGCTTTGCCCTCCATTTTACCTTCAGAGTGATAGTGGCTTTAACAGTGTCATTTATGGAATCACATTTGTCCAACTGCATTGCCCTTAATCTTGTGATGATTCAAGTATCAACATAATTATTATATGCACTAATCCAGACTTTGCACACACCTTGTTTTATCACATTGGCCACAAATCTGAAAAAACTACATTTTAAAATGAAATCGAAAAATAGCAGGTTCCCACATGGTCTAAGCCACACGGTGTAATGCATTTCTATAGAACACATCCACAATCTACCCTTTACGATTATTAGGAGGCTTCTAAATGTCATGCATTCAAATATGCCTGTGGGGTTCATTTAGCGTTCAAGGATTCATGTAAAAAACGCTCCCAAAAGTGCACCTAATTCTGATCTGCCTCACGGTGTTGTGAAAAAATGTCTTTAGAGAGTTTCTGAAAAGGTGCCTTGAGAGAGCGATTTCACCTTTTATGTTTGAGAAAAATCAAGGAGTCCACAAAGAAAAGCTGGATTAGCATTTATTTTTCAAATGGCAACCGCCGACAGGAATAGATGGACTACACAGTATGCTTAGAGCACTTTACCTCTACAAGGCTAAAACATATTCAGGATCCACGTGTACGGCATTCATTTAGATGTATTCTAAAAGTCCTTGAGCATTGCCAACATTCAATACAATTATATTCCAAACAATCTACAAAAGATGCCAAGTCCTAAGAAGTGTTTACAACCCTCTTGAGAGAACAATTGCATTAGGGACTAATCAGTAACTATGCTGGCACCCCTGTTGCCATGCAGACTTAAACTTAAACGCCCATCTTTTAGACAACTGTGAATGGCATGTGTGTCACTCTGTTAAGCTGCTAGTGGGCTGTAAATTACACTGTTAGAGGCTGTCGGTGGCCTCAAATTGACAGCCGTGAATAGGAGGTGACAGCTAAAACATTTTAGTCACAAGATGCTGAAGTAAATGGCAAAATGCACTCTTTGATTTCACTTATTCCCTGAAACTGAATGCAAATGAGATGTTACATGGAATCCATATCCATTGTGTTATACAATGCCTTTTTCTTTCGATCTTTGCACTGAATATTATTGTCCCATATGATATTCACAAACTTATTTATAACTGGAGTCTGTTGTAAATTGTTTTGCGGTGGTAATGATTGCTATTGTGTGGCAAAATTACAGTATGTCGCATATGTTCTACTGAAAGCATCTATTCACACAGTGCTATTCACTCATGACTGGAAACCCAATAGTGGGACAATAGAAACTCCACTCATACAGCCTCACTTGAATGGAGCGTATGATATTTTCCAGAAGTGGGAACAAGATCTGCGTTTCTGCCCCACCTCTCTGGTGTAATAGCTGTTAGAATACCCTATTGAGATGCATAGTTCACACAGTTCAGTGTTTAGGTAGTGAGATAGCACTCAACTCTCAATATCTTTGTCTAGTAGGCTGACCGAGGATCTACTTCAAGTTGAAGTGAAGGTGTAATTTGCCCCGGATTCCCTACAGATCTCCTCTGATTTTATAAGCAAAAGAGGAAGTATTTGTACTAATAATGAAGTCCTTTTTCTCCTGGGTAATTCTGAGATGATTCTCCCAGGTTTCGGCTAACAGATACCTGACCTGTTCCTAGCCATTGAGGTAATTCATGTTTGAGTAAGGTCTGACATGTCTCTGAACTTGTTGTGTTGCTTTATCATGGCACTGTAAAATGGCCAAAACTATATCTGTACCAAACCAAGTTCATTAATGGCATGGCCACCGCTGTTCAAGTACATTATAGACGGACTACACTCTGTGATACTAGGATTAAAGGGTTCTCAAATCATTCACATATTTGAATGTACTCCAAGCCCATTATCCCCTCCTTCTGTCAGATAAGTGTAGGTGCTTTTTGTCCATCGAAAGTGAGCTCCCATTCATCATGTGATGCAAGACCACAGAGGCCTTGCTTTGAGGTATAAAGGGGCAGGGGCTCTTAGTTCCCTAATAGCTCTCTTTCTTCTACCATGGTGCTCTCGCTGTTTAACTTCTCTAAAAGCTCTGTCTGTTTGTCCATCTCCCTCACTCACCTTATATCACTGTCAACAGAGAGGGGGAGAGGGAGAAGGGAATGACAGAACACTGTAACAAAGAACCGCTCACACTGCGTCGGAGGAGAGCAAAAGTGCAGGGAGGAAACAAGGGGTCAGATTTCAGGTTATCGACCAGATCGGAGCGGCATGAGGAGATGTTAGTTTCTGCTAGACATGAAGAAGCAGCAATACTCTCACCTACACATGGACATGAAGAAGAGATTTCCCTTTGCTTGAAGCAAAACTTGAACTTGTGCTATGTCACTGAAAGTGTATTCATCTCCATCAATATTTACATGATCTATTATTATAGTGGAGTGTCATATCCTGTTTATGTTCTTGGGTTAGTTTTATTTTTGGATATGCAATATGTTTCCTATATCTAATAAAATGTGCACCATTTCCTGACTAATTTTGAATCTGAAAAACAAAAACAGGATTTTTTGCCACCTCCATTCCAAGTCAAAAATAGTTCATGAATCATGAAAATGGCTAAATTAAATTAATTGAGCATTTATGAGCCTGCAACCAATATTTTTTTACCCTAACATCCTCATTTGCTTTACAACGTTTTCAAAAATAATGACGAATTCCCATCACAAGTTTCCACGGCCAAACTAATGTGTTAAAATTGCTTATTTACTCTGACCAGCGGCCAAAAATCAAACATGTTCAATTTATAATGTTATGAAAACAAGCAAGAAAGGCATGCAACCATTCAGACTTCATATTCAGTAAATATATTATTGTTCTACCAATGAATGGCTAAAAGATTAACAGTTCATAAAAACTTGAATACATTTCCAACTAAATATTAACCACTTGCGCAACATATTGAATTATTTAACATGGTTGAGCATATTTTAAGGAGCTATTTGCTGAGGTGCATGAGCAACGTGTTACATGTATTTGTATAATGTATTGTTAGGATTATTGCTATTAATAATCCCACAGCTTTTATAAATATATATTTCTTTAAAATGCCGTTTAGAAAGCAGGATCATTTGAGCTGTTAGATAATAAAGTTACACAAAGCAGAGAACTATAGCAATGACATAATGCTAATTTTACAACTAATAGTACATTGTAGATTTGTAATGTGCGTTTAGTTGTGTGTAGCTTTGCAGGACTGCATACAGTAATAACTCCTCTCTACGCTGGGCTGCACAATGTTGGTGGGTTGGTTAAGCAGAGAGGCAAGATGGAGAATCTCATTAAGTCAATGTTTTTCAGCTTTCATTCGGTAGAAAACAGAATGCAGGAAGTTTTGTTCAAGGACACGAGAAGCAGAATTACTGCCAGAAGGTTTGGGATTCAGGTTTGCCACACCTTAACGCACATTGCTGTCTGCGTGGAATATCATCTGATCTCCTCTAAAAGCAAATCATAGCTCGGACTTAAAAGCAAATCATAGCTCGGACTTAATGATTTTGCACGCACTGCTGAATGAAATTAGTAGATACATCTTAGGGCTGTGCGATTATGGCAAAAATCATAATCTCGATTATTTTGGTCAATAATTGATATCACGATTATTAAAAACGATTATCCATTTACTTTGAAAACATCCATATATTGAAAAAAAAAATGTGAACAGTATGTTTTTAACAGTTGATTACCCTGAACTTTAAGTATAATTCAACTGAAAAACCAATAAAAAAAAATAAAAAATAACATTTTTTTTTTTTTTTTAATAAAAATAATAATCGTTTTATTTCGATTACATTGTTTTCGTAATCGTTGCAAGCCAAAATCGTAATCGAGATTAAAATACGATTAATTGCACAGCCCTAATACATCTGATAAAAAGCATCTCTTTTCAGGATTAATTTGTTTTTGTACATCATCTCCATTTGTTACTACATTTACCTACATTTTAACTTTTGACAGACAGTTACTAACATCGGCTAGTCACATGCTCTAAATCTGGGGGGGATGAGTGAGTGCAGGTTTAGGTGGTGGCGGGGCGAGGGCGAGTGGGGAGGGTGAGACTGATGAAACGACCAGGCAGCGATCAAAGGCGACAAAATGAAATGGCATTTGACCTTGTTGGACGCTGGCAAGTGACGTGCCACAGAAGTGCAAAGTAGTTGGGAACCTGTGGGAATTGGGAGGTCTGCAGAGCGTCGATGTGGGGCCAGAGGAGGGTTCCGGCAATGTAACCCTTCCATCTCATAACTGATTCATCAAGACACTCTTTTCAAAAGGTGGAAAGGAGGGCAAAAGTTATTACGATGTAGGAAAAGTCATTTTAAGGTGTGAACAAAAATGAATCTCACATGCTTTGTAGAGAACGTGACTAACTGTGAATTTAAAATCTTGCTCATGATGAGAAGTAAAGAGCTCTTTGTGTCTGATGTCACAACAGAAGCGTAATCTGTCGTACAGTGCATACCCTGGTGCTGAACCTGTGCTAGATATGCAAATGTCATATACATAATTCAGGTGTTTCGCATTTGCATGTGCTTGCTCCTACAATGTTGGCAATTATGGGTGAAACAGTAAACAAAGAAAAACAGCAAATGCTGAAATTGAAAAAGCTGCAGCCAAACAATGTTTTGCCTAAGACTGAAACCATTATTCAATGATGTGTATTTGATTCATTTTAAAACAACTATAAAAAGAATAATGTATCATTTGATTACATTTCTGTTCTAAAAGCAACATTTAAATGTCTTTGAATTTCTCACAATGCAACTATTGTCTGCCCTGAAGCACACATGTATTGTGTTTCATGACGTAGCTCTCAGGTAAGAAGATGTGTGTTTGTTCCAAAGTTCCTGTTATTTTATTTCCATGCCAATGCTATAAATACAAATATGTTCAATCATCAGAAATGCACAATATATAAATAAATATAAAATGTTTTGTTCAGCCCAGCCAGCAATGTTTCAGCACAGTCTCCTCTGTAAATGTCATACTAGTTACATCACAACAAGGCTAACATGACAAGACTACAAAGATGAAATTCAAAAAATGTGTGTCCACGAGCATAACATATCCCTGTCAGCACGCTTCAACAAAAGGCACTGCTCTTTTCAAGGAGACAAAAAAAAACGTCGTTCTCATTAATTAGAGCATGAGTGGCAGACAGATCTCACTTCCCAGCTCTGCAGATTGAGGCTGGATGGGCTTTGATATGAATTGCTCTCAAAATCTAATGAGGTTTTTCTAAGAGATATTAATCCACACATGGTTTATATAAGCTTCCCTAAATGTGCCATTTTAAAGCTTCTTCAGCAAAATCACTTTAAAGCTGAGAGAAACTTCTACTGCACATTTCTGTCACATCTTTAAAAAGGGGTGCACTAGTGTTGACAAGGGATTTGCAGCATCTTTGCCAACCCTAAAGCCATCTGGTATTACTATACGGGGTCACCTTGTCATTGATCCATGTGTAGCACGTGAAATACCTAGATTGTCTTTCTAAAAGTGAGATTCAGCTCCCTCTAGTATTCCTCGGATTAGCAGAGCTAGTGAGATGTGATTCTTTTCTTTTCACTATCTTTATGACCTCCTCTCACACAAGAGGGAACCGAAGATAGGGAACGAGAGGATACAAGGACAGCTTAGACAAGTAATGTTGCCTTTAATTGCTCGAACCTCCCAGGAGTGCTATTGCTTAAGTACTTCAAAAAACTGTTGTTGTTTTCCTCCACATAATCTTTGATCATATGAAGGTCAGCATTTTTTTTCCTCTAAGCTTCTTATGAGAGAATTTTGAGCAGGTGGATTGCTCAGAGAGAGGAGACAATGTCCCCTAGCTGGAGTTGAGAGTGAGAGCCCCTTTTTTCCTTCCACTGCAGTTACTTTCTAACCGTCTCCAAAGCCAGTCTCGGCCATCTTATATACAGTAGTCTTTGCTTTTGTTGTTCTGCTTAGTCCTCATTTCCCAGTCTATATCAATAGCGCCATTATGTGGGGTTTTTATCTGGCTAATTAAGGCTTCATCTTTCTGGGCAATCTCTCAGAGGACATGGATTAATCTCCCCTATCTCTGCACTGGAGCCACGGTGGGGTCGGCGAGGGCTGCTCCACTCTCTGTAGATTGTTGAGGGGGGAAAACGCATCGACATGAGGTTGTTTCAGTGAATTGATACTCAGAAATGGAAAGATATAAATATTGGATGCTTACATTGAGAATAAGAGTACTTATTGATGAGCTGTGGTATAGGTTTTTGGAAACAATCGATTGTATAGTAGACTCAGTTTTACAGGATGTTTGCCCAGGATTGGTTTTGTCTGATTCATGCCTTTTTTTGCAAAAGCATATTTATTGGCTAAAGTCTGTAACTAATCCCTCTATAACTTAAATACTGTGAATTATTGTCACTGCCAGTATGTGTCAGTTATCTAGCCTATTTTATCAGCAGAAAGCCATTTTAATCAATAACTGAACAGACCGTAGCCTATGGACAATTAATTTGCAACCCCTTTGCATTTCAACAGGCGCCATTTCGTTTGCATATACAATCAGGTGATTCATTTTTGCTTGAAGTAGGGATCCTGAGTCACTGTTTGGCAGCGCAAGAACAGCACTCTTTGAATTTCAAATGCCGTGTTGTTTTGGGTCAGCTGTAATTATAGTTTAGTGTTGAAAGTCAACAGATGTCTGGGTCAACACATTAAAACAAGAGCCGTGATACACTGCAGACCTGTCACTAATTATTTGGGAGGTTAAATCTACCTTTTTGACATGTCACGTTGCAAAAGAGAGAAGACAACAAAGACACTTGTTTTGTTGTCGAGCAGAAAAATAATCTGCCTCAGAGCTTTGGCTGGCACTTGAGCACTTCTTATAATGCAACTGATTTTTTGATAAAGCACTTATGAGACAGAGTTTTTGTCAGAGCCAACTCCAAAGAAGAGATTAATCCTAAATGAGAAAGCTTTGGTGACTTTGTTCACGCAGTACTTTGATAGGAGCCATAAATTAAGAACTTTGAGGAGGCTTTGACGTATTTTTGTGTGATGAATGTGTGTGTTGTACATTCTCGCATTTCTAAAAGGTGTGTTTACACTGCCATCCATTTTAAATCCATGAAAGACTCTCGGTGCGTCTCACTTCGGTTATTTTTCATTTCCTCGCTCCTCGGTATCACCGGAAGTTGATTTGTCTGCGCCATCTTGACTACCGTCCCAGTGGCCTTATTTTTGCCGGAGGATCGAGGAGCAATAACGGAGGAGCGATAATCGAGGAACCACCAGACCATCCTCCGGTGAAATCCTCAGACACTCGCCCCGCCCCCTTACTGTGTATCGCTCACTGATTGGACGATGCAGCGCATGCACTGATCTGTTGCTTCTTGACATGAGAGCAGTTTCCCAGCGGAGTGAAGAAAACACATGAAACTCACGGGACTCACTCCTCAGTTTATACCGTGTTTTGTTTCAATGAATGCATCATTCAGTTACAAATATGTGATATGTCTGAACAACAAAGTGGTCAAAAATCATTTTATTCATTTATTTGAAACATTTTCATGATCGCTTTTTTCGTTTTACATTTTCATTTATTGTCATTGCCATTCAGTCAGTCATTAAGTGCTATTTAAAATGTTAATTTGCTACATATCCACACAAACAAATCCAATGAATGTTAATCTAACTGGATTTTGAGAGATAACATATCTCTTTTTCTTCTCTCAATTATTTTATTTATATTGTGCACTCTAATCAATATTAATCCAACTATTGTTCGTTTATACATTTTAAGAATGGTGTTTATCTTTTTTGAGAATGAGTTCTTATTTAGTTTTATTTATTTGGGTCTACAACAGATGATACAAATGTTTATGTCAGTAAATGTGTACTAACAGAGGCGGGGGTGTTTGTGAAAACAACGGGGACAGAGCTGCTGTCAGACGAACAGCTGTGCAGCGTCATCACAAACGGACGTCGCTTCACGTGACGCTCCGGAGGAAAGGACGTCCCATTGCTCTTAAAACTAATTTCCCTGCTTCTCGTGGTTTCCTTGCGTTTCTCCATGCTTCCCTGGTGGGAGGGACTAAACGCAGGGAAACGACGCAAGTGAGGGACGCAAGGATTTCATTTAACCGAAGTGAGATGTGTCTCTGAATGAGATGCATTTAGTGGATGTCATTCAAAAGCAACTATTTGAAATAACTTTCTCATTCAAAAAATTAGACAAGGTCGAGGTTAGAAAGTTGTTTCAATGCTTATTTTTCTTTTCTTTTGAGCGTGGTGCAAACTTGTCAATGGTGAGATGTGAAATGGTACATCAAGTGGTGGGAGGAAGGCCTTTGGAGACACATGGACAGATTGCTGCTTTTATCCGTTCAAGGTCAAAGAACTCTATACTCAAAAAGAAATAGCTGTTGCCATTCAGGAATGCATTATCAGACATCCTTGCGAAGAGATATTGAACATTTACTCTCTTAATCATAAAAGGAGTTATAAAGATCACTAGCTGGATTCAAATAGTCATAAAATAGATCAATACATATTAAAACAGAGAAAAAGCCCATTAGATACTGGATTTTTGTTATAGCTAATACTAATATGTGAAAGTTAACAGACTGATAACAATTCATATCAGCTGCTGTTAATTATTTGAAATGCATTAAACATATTTAGGATCCCATTAAAGATGAATACTTTTCTAACATTGACTATTTTAGTTTTGTATTCTGTCCAAGGGGTTTATTGGCCTCTACCTACAGTTAGTTTAAAACTCTATGTCAAGTTATCAAATCAAATCAATCTTTATTTGTATAGCCCAATATCACAAAACACGTTTTTATCAGTGGGCTTTACACATTAAAACAAATAACAACATTGTAAATCATGGAGTTACAGCTAAATGAAAATACAAGATAGTGTATGTAATACAAATAGAAACACAAAATAAATTAAGATAACAAAAAAAGACAATAAAAATACATAAAACATTCAAATTATTCAAATGAAGTACCATCAAAATCAAATCAAATGAATACCATAAAATGTGAGCTCTAACCGAAGGCTTTGCAAAAAACATTTGCAAGTTATGAGATCTTTCATTGTTTTTCTCCATCAATAGAAACCCAAAGCATTTCTTAGTTATTTTTACATAGAAAACCGATAATAATAATAATAATGTGATAATGAATATTATAAAACAATCATTGCATTGAGCTCCCCTTTGCAAGTGTATTGCCTGAACCCTATGCTGTTTTCCCGCTACAGTAGCAGTATCCTCCAGTGTCTGATCCCAGTGCATTCATGTGGCATTTCCTGCACCTCTCTATCAACTAATTACAGCTAATTTCCCTCACTTTGAGCTGCAGGGCCAGCTAAGCAGAGGGGACCTGTTCTTCACCACATTGGGAGGGAAGCCCTTAGATGCCAGTCACTATTAAAGTCAATATGGCTCCAAGCCGCTCCGCACTGCCTATCACACTTCCTATAGCAGCTGATAAGATATATAGCTCAAATTATTCATTATAAAACGAAGGCATGTTTCTATGTTGACTTCCTTAATTGAGGAACCAGAGTAGCCTGCGGTGTAGTCGCAGGTATTAAAGCTACATCCTTCAGACGTATATGGATGAAGTGGTTGTTGCATAAGCCAGAATACAAACCCCCTTCCTTTATCTAACCCCCAATACAAACACTCTCTGGGAAGCTGTCAAATCCACTCACTTCATATACGGATATCATATGTTTGCTCACAAATTATAAACAAGGGTACATTTTTCAGTAGTCCATTATGTAAACAAGATGTCCCTCAGCCTAGAAAGGTATTTTTAACATCTGCACCTTTCAAAAATTACTGCTTTGATTTCAAGTACTGGTATTCCTAAATTAAGTTATTTCGTTTTATTCAATTGTAATTAAGTTTAAAATTGAGAAAAAAAACAACAAGAAAATATCTTATATAGGTGAGGAAAAAACAGATGATTACATAAGTAAATGTGTTCATGGCAGCTCTTCAAAGCAGCGATGGGGGAACCTGAGTATTTCCTAAGCTCCTTTGCTTTTGGCACAATAGCCTGAGAATTCATTACAATAATAATATTGAGGCGTCTGTGTTTCTTCCTAATCAAAAACTTGTTGGTACATTTAGCAAGAGACGAAAAAAAAAAGGCTCTTGATTTTCACAAAAGACAAACGTGTAACTTAACTACAATCATCCTAAATGTTATGTGGGCCCTTTGTACTGTAGTGCAAACAGACGCAGCTTTTTTGTCTCAAAGTACACACAAAAGCTCTTTCAAGGAGAAGCATTTTGGGCTATTTTCATTCAAGTTTTACTACAGCCTTAGGGACTATTTTGTGTAGTGAAGATCTAAAGCAGAGCTCAACAATGAACAATTATTTTAAAATGACATCTAAAAAGCTATCTGCTACAAAGTTGATGTAAGCAACTGAACATTGTTGTTTAAAAACAGCTTAGTTTGTTTGACCAACATTTCAAAGCCCAAATATATTTCATTTTAATGATAGAAAAACTGGAAAATGTCAAATAAAAATAACAAGACTGTTATTACATTGGAGACTTTTGCATGATAAATCACTTGGATGATTCTTTGTATCAACCTAAGAAATAATGATTGGGGCAGTGAGAGCCTTAAGGCCTTTGACCGTTTTATATCCATTGTTACAGCAGTCAGTGAAACAAAGTTTGTGATCTAAAAGTTTTTTTAATTACATGACTCGAACTGCTGAATGAAAACAATATATATATACACTTTTTGGTTCATTGCTTGATACAGACTTTCTTTAAGCACCCCATGGGACCTTGTTAGCGCTGGCCTCTCAATCTTCCAAACTAAACAAACTAGAACAAGCCAGGTTCGGCCCACACAGTAAATCAGTCATCCATGATCCACAGTCTGAAATACAAAGCCCTGTGACCTTCCCTGGTTATTGTTTTCTCCTTCATGTATTGCCATGGCGGCGGTGCTTTCATTGTTGCCAGCGTAGCAGCAAGTGGTGCACCGGAGTACCGAAAGTTGGCATCTCCTGCGGTGTTTGGAGAAGAATCTGTGTGTAACCGTGTGCCCCCGTGTCATAATCGCCCCTCAAGCCTTGAAGGCTCTGTCAGCAAGTTGTCCTTCTCCAAAAAGATCAGGGGACAAAGCATTATGGGACAAAGCAATACGCAGACAAACAGAGATTTTTATAACAGCTGTTCCTAACACAGCAGTATGTGTGTTAGAAGCAGCCCTCCCGCCTGTGAAAGCATTTTCTCTCAGCCTTTGAGGAAAAAAGGGAACCGCCATTCCAGCAGCTCTCTCTGGGGGAGCTAAGTCGTTCACAATCTAGCACTTCTGCTTAGTTACCTTCTACTAGCAAAAACACTTGAATTGTACTACAGCCCATGGAAGAAATATAACCCATTTTTACCCATAAGTGTTTATTCGTAGCGTGTTTGGAGTAATGGCAACTGGAGTCTTGTTTGCCACATGACCATGTATTTGTAGTTTGTTCTTGAATTCTAGTAGACATCCTCTAACGTTTCATATAGCGCTATCATCAAGCTATGTTATCAATAATGTCTAATACTTTGATTTACGATCTACTACGCAAAACAAATATTTCAGCTTCAGCTCTACCTTGCGTTTAGGGCTTATTAGCATCTTTTAGCAGGCTAAACTAACACGGGATTATGGTAGGCTTCTAAACGTCAACATTTAGCATGGCTGTTTGTTAGCATTCTGATGATAGCATGTTTTAGCTCAAATCATTGCTGTGAGGCTCACAGATCTGCTAGCTTCCATATTATCTGCCTTGTTCATTTTAAATCACTTCAAGCAGCACTTGGACGAAAGTGATAGAAGAGAGAAATAAAATGATGTTGAATGCTTTAGAATCAGCAACTTGTTTACCATAAACATGCTCCATCTTATCATATTTTTCAACAGATAAAGCATTAGTATTTGATGAATACTTCTTGGCTGAGGAAGATCCAACTTCACTTTAGATGTTTATGCAGCTTGACAGTAAATGCGTAAATGCACAGTAAAGGTTCAGCTCAATATGAATCAAATCAAATATTGTTGCACTTTGAAAGGCACTTTAAATAAATGTTATCAAGGTTATGAATGGGTCGCTTTTAAAATGGTAAGAGATAAATCAATATAAATTATTATTTTGATATAGTTTACATGCTTTCATCCCTTTGTCGCTGATACAAATATTGTTATACTGAAAATGTGAATCAGTATTTCTTAGGTACAGCTGAGTTTGGGTGTATGTAAAACAGCATAACATTATTCTTTTAACAATATAATTGTAAGATAAAAATATATATTGTCAATAAAAACATAGTGAACAATATTCTCCTCTTTGATTTATTCAGAGATGTCGTTTTCTTTTTCTTGTTTTTAAAGGTCATGTAGTGAGATTGTGATACAATATGTAAACGTGTTATTTGTCAAAACACAAACGTCATTAAAATTGTCAGAACTTGCATGTCTATCAAATTTGGCTTTGATTTTACCCTTCTTCCTCCAAAAACATCTATTGGCAGGTTTTTTCCCCTTTTTGTTTTCTTGGATGTTGTGAAAGGAGTGTGTGCGTGTGCGTGTGCGTGTGCATGCATGTGCGTGTGTGTGTGTGTGTGTGTGCAGAGTCTTGTCAAAATTCAGGATCTACTTTATAAAAGTCTGACATTCTGGGGGATGTTCCTCTTTGAAAACACATCTCCTGAAGAACCAAAAATGTACGATGGACCTCTGAACTGAGCTGGGGAGGCGTGGCTTATGATTTTAATCATGATATAACAGCACATACGGACACACACTCCGTCTCTCACACATAACACCGAACCACATCTATAAAAAAATAGCCCCAATAAGGAGCATGCGTCAACTTGGGTGCAATGAAAATGACTGAGTTTTAACAACCACTATAATACTGAACTCTCCACATATTGTCACCCTTTATTGCCATAATCAGTAGCAAATTGTTAAAAAAAAATAATCTCTGGAAGTAATCATATCCTCTGGAGAGGAAATCCCACTGAATTGAAGATGTATGTCCAGTGCTTTAATCATTATGAAAATACATCAAAACATTTGAACCTGTGACCACAACAACTACAACAATAATACATGTCATTGATCACTTACCCTAACACCCACACCACTCAATAAGGTCTAAGCAAAGGGTCAAGATCCCATATGGCTTTAGGCATGCTATGTGTTAAGGCTAACAAAACAAAAAAAATGTAATCGTAGTATCACCATTTGCTTTTTGTATTCCAATCTTTACTCAAACAATATATATATAATGTAGTACAGCTGAGACAAGGAAAAGTAGAATTGCTGCAAATAGTTCATCCACCCTTTGTATATCAATGAGTCAAGAAAGACTAAGTTTTAGAAACTCTCTCACTTATGGGCACTTGCAAATAGGCTGCTTACCTAGTTACTTTACATATCTGTGATGGATTTAGACAGAGCACCTGCACAGAAACATTGAGGTGAACTTCAGGTTCAGATGTCCACAGCTTTCATGGCCGAGATTCATCGGGACAACAGCTGGCCGCTGTAAGAGTTCTGCACCTTGTTGCTCCGACCAGCTTCTTCGCCCGGATTAGGGCTTTGCTGTCCATCTGTCGGGCGTCGGCTTACATTTAAGCCCTGCCATTTCACAGGCCTAGCAGCAGCCAACACGCCTACCAGGCAGCTAAGCTTCTCAATGACACAAGGGTAACCTTTCTAGAGAAATTCAGCTAGGCGACATTATAGCAGTGTTAAAGTGATCTTTCTTGGGGAGCTAAAGGTCACACTCTCCTGGTTAAGATGGATTTAACGCAGAGTGGCCGTCACTATACATGTTCTGTGTTATAACTCTAAACTGCTGCTTACTGCAAACAATTGAACCAATAACCATTTTATGTAGCAGTGACATTTATAATCTCACAAGCTGATTTTTTATTGATTCACTGATTAATTATCCAATGAAAAAAACTATAGTATATACATCTTAAAATCCAGTAAATGTGGTTTCGAGTTAGGGTTTGCATTACTATCATAGCCATTCAAATAGTACAGTAGATACAATTCTACAGCTTGGTCCGTCCTTTCAGGATAAAACTGCCAGCTGACTTAGCAGTTTGCAGAGGAATAGGAATTAAAGGCTGTTAACACTATGTGTAACAGATAACGTCAGCATCATCTTAAGGATATCAAAAGCTTACAGGTATTTACCTAGGCTCAGGAGTAATGTTGCGTGATA
This sequence comes from Trematomus bernacchii, assembly GCF_902827165.1. Lineage (NCBI taxonomy): Eukaryota > Metazoa > Chordata > Actinopteri > Perciformes > Nototheniidae > Trematomus > Trematomus bernacchii. The sequence goes on from NW_022987778.1 coordinate 4,264,164, forward strand.
GGTAAACTAAAGCTTTTAGCAACGCTTTACTTGTAACAATACCCTCCCATACTTGTTGTTTGATTGTGCTTATTGTGGAGAACCTAATGAAAAACAGCCTCTTTCAGATGCACGGCACTAGATCTATGAGTGATTTCACATTAAATGCTATAGCAATTAAAACAACTCACTGCAAGTGGGTGCACAAAACCTGTTCAATCAACAAGGTGTAAATACAATGAGTGAAACATATCGTTATCTTTATTAAAAAAATGGTTGTTTGAGTGGCTTGGGTATATAAAGAAACAATATCTTAAGGACCGTATTAAGATTGTCCGTATTATTATGATAGATCCACTGATGGCTACTCTTACGCCACTGTGTTATAATAGGAACATAGGGAACCGTTCATTTCCTGATATGATTCAACACATTTAGGATCCCTGTGGATGCTATCATAAAAGGCATTCATCTCACTATTCATTGATATTGTTATTACTGGTCTTGCACCATATGGTCCTTATTTAATCATCGATGATGTCTTACTTCTACTCGGCCACATGCTTTTCTTTGAGAAGCACGCCTCCTCTCACTTCACCTCAATTAATGTAATTCTCTTGGAGCTCACTTGAGTGCTGATTGGAATGAAACACTGTTTTCAGAGTACATGCCTGCGAGGGAATGATAACACCAGATCATTAACAAAACAGAGCGGCAAATGTTTACCAGTGGATGCCATTCTTCATCCTAATGTGTCCCTGTCTGTACTTATTTGCTGCTGAAGCCATGTGCAATAAAGTTGCCGTCATGAAAACAAAAAGGAATGACTGTAAAAACTCAACATCTCTCTCTTATGGCTCTTGGAAAAATAATCTGATGGATCATAATGGAGTTATCAAGTTCAGTGTTATTTTGTGTCATGGGGAATTTAAAACTGTGTAGAGGAGTAAGAAGACTCATTCAAATGTTTCACTTGGGTCTATAACCAGCTGAAGTTGAAGTCATGGAGCTTTACCAACAGGGGATTATGAATTGACCATTTTCTTTATTGGGTTTCAGTATCAGTGGTAATAGAGTTGGACATAATAGCATCTCATCGACTGATATTCAATATGCGATAGCCACATGATACAGGGAGACTGATGGAATTGAGCTTGCAATAAGGACACTCCTTCTTCTTAGGTGTCTTAGCATGCCATACACGGCCCCGCACCACTCCATCTAACGGCACTCAGCGCTGACTTGATCAATGGGGGTTAAGGAATAAGAATGATTCAGGATGGCTCGAGGCAGGAAGGAGCACAGCAGGCTCTGGTGAGGGGTGAACAATCATCTCCGCCTGTTTTGAAATCTCCCGGTTTCACTTGATTAAAGATGGTTTCATCAAATTCCCTATCTGGACTTTGACCTCTGAAGTAATAAAGTACTATTGTGTGAAATAAATCTAACCCATAAACCCTTTTTTATGTGTCTGATGTCCAGTTGCCCGTTGGTTTAGTTGGAAAAAGTTATTAGATGTGACCACAATGGTAGTAACATGTCACCCCATGATTAACTGTTGACCGTAATTTAACTGTAATATCAGGTTTTTTGCCCCCTTTGCTCTACACAGGCATACTCCGTCAAATGTAACATGGTCCTTGAAATCTGCTCAAGCACAAACATGTGCACTATCCGTCACAAACCTTATGTGGATCAGCAAAAACGCACCATGTGATCATGTGGCAATTTACAGAGAGAGATGAAACTGCATAATACTGGCGAAAGTCTTTGTATGGTGACAACAGCCATCACACACAGACAGGAGTCCCCCAGAGACATGTCTTGATGAGTGTGAACTAGATATGAAGGATTTAATTCCTGTGGGGAGGGGGTTTATTGTCTCACACTTCACTGTGAGTTAATTACAGTAACATGTACTTGAATGTTGAAAATGACATATTTTAATTGATGGTTAAACATTTAATTAAAACATCCATCTACAATCATAGCATTAGTGACACTATCATTAGTTCACCCTTTAATATTATGGATGCCATTTTAGTTTTTTGCATATAACTGGAAATTATGAAATGATAACATCAATTGTTAAATGTTAGTTAAATGTTTGTTTTTGTTCTTCTTAAACCCCGTATTTATCTCTCTGTATCCAATTCCCTTGTGGTGTAAGGTCTATATTTTATCGTAAAGGATTGCAGGAGCCAAGTGTCAGCCACAGCACATACATCACACTTGCCACCATCCATCTTTGATTGCATCCTCCTGTTACTGCTGCTCTACCCCCCTACTGCTTCTTTTTAAAACTCAAACAGTGAATGCAGGCTAGACGTAGGATGAAAAGAGTAGGGGATTGAAAAATAAAAAGACGTTATGGACCCAGATCAAACCACAGATGTGCTCAACGTGTGCGCCTGTGACACAGCATGAAAAATGCTGTTAATTCCACTTGAAGCTCTGCCCCTTCACTTCATATCAGGGTGATACCATTGACTGATTGATCATCTGTATGGTGTTCAGAATACAGGAGACAAAATGAGAGCGCGGATAAGATGTTTGTAGATTACTAGGATGTATTAGGCATTTGATTTTCTTGGTAGAATCAATACTTCCTAAGATATCACAAATAGGTGTCACAGAAAGCAGTGCATTCACAGCAGCTGCTTGCATTTGAAATACCTTTTGAAGCTCTGTGTAGAAAAGCGAACGATGCAAAATTCAAAACCGTCAGCACTCTCAATTATGCAAGCACATACCTTATTCCTCGTAACCGCCCACCTCTATTCATCTAGAGTCTGTGGCATGAATATTGCAGCGGGATTCATACTCTCTGTTCTGTTAGGAACTGTGTCACACCAGAATGGCATTTTTCAGCATTGTATGCGGAAAATGTAAACAATGGCGAAAAGTTTGCACTGCATATTTTAATTTCACTCTATAGCTCAAACCATGGCATACAATCTCATTGTGCATGTTCCTATATTCCTGTTTGAGCTGATGTACTTAATGTTCCAGATCTGCACTGAAATGCTAGGTAGTTTATTATTGGTGTCAAAGCTGGTACATTTTATTTTCAAACTAAATGGTTTTCCTCTTCTTTGTGTCTCCCCAGGTAACCGATAAGATGGCGGCCAGGGAAGCGACTGGGCACAGCTACCTGGTGGCTTTCTGGCAGCCCATTCTGATACTGATGCTTGGCGCCGTGCTGTCTGGCTCCACTACAGGCTGTCCATCCCGCTGTGAGTGCAATGTTCAAGAGCGCTCTGTGATGTGCCACCGCAAAAAGCTCATGACAGTTCCCGAGGGCATTCCTGCAGAAACAAAACTGCTGGACCTGAGCAAGAACCGCATCAGAACCATCAACCCAGACGAGTTTGCCATTTTCCCCAACCTCGAAAACCTGGAGCTCAGTGAAAACACGATCTCCACCATTGAACCTGGAGCATTCAATAACCTTTACGGTCTGCGGACATTAGGGCTGCGTAGCAACAAGCTCAAGCTGATACAGCTTGGGGTATTCACAGGCCTGAGTAATCTCACACAGCTGGACATAAGTGAGAACAAGATTGTCATCCTGTTGGACTACATGTTCCAGGATTTGTACAACCTGCGGTCCTTAGAGGTGGGTGATAATGACCTTGTTTTCATCTCCCACCGAGCTTTTCACGGGCTTAGTAGCCTTGAGCACCTGAGTCTTGAGAAGTGCAACCTGTCCTCCGTACCAACAGATGCTTTTACACACCTTCACAATTTGATCACGCTCAGGCTGCGTCTCCTCAATATCAATGTGATACGGGATTATTCCTTCAAACGGCTCTACCGGCTGAAAGTGTTGGAAATAGCCAATTGGCCTTATCTGGATACGATGACTCCAAATTGCTTGTATGGATTAAATCTCACCTCCCTGACCATTGCAAATGCCAACCTGACAACAATTCCTTATGTTGCCCTGCGGCACTTGGTCTATTTGCGCTTTCTTAATATCTCCTATAACCCTATCCATACCATTGAGGGGAATAAGCTTCATGACCTTCTGCGTTTGCAGGAATTTCACCTGGTTGGAGGCAGACTGGCAATGATTGAGCCCTACTCTTTCCGTGGTCTAAACTACCTGAAGATCCTAAATGTTTCTGGAAACACTCTAACTACTTTAGAGGAGTCTGCTTTCCATTCAGTTGGCAACCTGGAAACCCTTGCCTTGTATGATAACCCCCTGGCCTGTGACTGCAGACTGTTATGGGTTTTCCGACGACGCTGGAGACTGAACTTCAACAGGCAGCAGCCTACCTGTGCCTCCCCTGAGTTTGTCCAAGGCAAAGAATTCAAAGACTTTCCAGATGTCCTGCAGCCAAACTACTTCACGTGTCGCAAGTCTAGGATTAGGGATCGCAAACCTCAGCAGAAATATGTTGACGAAGGAGCCATTGTTCATTTCGCTTGCCAAGCAGATGGAGATCCTTCTCCAGTGATAATGTGGCTATCTCCGCAAAAGAAGTTTATCACCTCCAAGACAATTGGAAGGCTTTCCGTGTTGCCAGATGGTACCCTGGAGGTTCGATATGCCCAGACCCAAGACAATGGTACATATGCGTGTATAGCTAGCAACGCCGGCGGAAATGACACCTCCCCTGCTCACCTTCACATCCATAGCTACTCGCCTGACTGGCCACAAAGGTCCAACAAGACTTTAGCCTTCATCTCCAACCAGCCCGCTGAAACTGGTAATGGTACACGAGCCAATGCCCCTTTCCCCTTTGATATTAAGACGTTGATCATTGCCACTACAATGGGCTTCATCTCTTTTCTCGGTGTCGTCTTGTTTTGCCTGGTGCTGCTCTTCCTATGGAGTAGAGGTAAAGGCGCCACGAAGCACAACATCGAGATCGAGTATGTGCCACGGAAATCGGACGCTGGCATGAGCAGCAGCACAGCGGATGCTCCTCGCAAGTTTAACATGAAAATGATATAACCCAGACAAGGAATTTATTAATTTTGAACAAAAAAAAAGACAAATGGAAAAGAAGACATTTTCTTTCCTCCCTTACCAACCTGTGGATCCTGGTCTGTGAACATAGAGTAAAATGTTTTTTTCTGATCTAAGTGCTAAAGAAGAGAGCACTTCCTGACTTTCACATGTAAGAGGGGATGAAAGCACCTCCAGTGCTACAAGGCATTGGTGGTTTCTACATGGCCTGTGAAGGCATCAACTGACAGTCAACTTTGTCATATCAGTTCATATTCCTGTGGATGTATACTGGGAACAATATATCTGAAAAGAAAACACTTCAAACAGCCAGTATGGGAGGGGCAGATCAAACATCGCTGTTTTGTGTCTGTATTTTTTTATTTTATGTTATTTTTTTCTTACATTTGTTTCCAAGGTTGAATGTCAAGTTATGAATGAGATTTGTATAGGTTGATGAGCACATGTATACAACGTACAATTTAAATGAATCATCCTTATACTATGTTCTACATATGGTCCGTTTTCTTTCCTACAGTGATGATTGTTCTGTAAACCATCAAATGTATATGTTGGTCACAATACCTGATGAACAAAAAAAAAGTATGTCCCCACCAGTGAGCAGAAATATATAACAAAGTATAGCAAAATGACATGATAGGAAATACAGAATGAGGCACAATAGAAAATCTTATTTGCAGCTAATTCATAGCCAACTTCTTGTCCGAGAAAGAACAATGAAGGGTACTGTAAACCAGTTGGTCATTAGGTGACCTGAAAAACAGAATGATACACATAAGTCCTCTGAAATTACATATGGAGATATATAAAGGTACATATAGAGCAACTTCAAATATGAATTGCCATGTTATGTACTGTAAAAATCAAACAAAAGGGTATGTAAGAATCCATTTAATGTGACTCACAGGATTTTTATCATTGGGAAATTGCTCTAATAAAGCCTTTTGAGCCATGTATCTGATATCAGTGTCAATGTCAGTCACCCCTATTATGCACACAGTGCACAAACATGGATTGAGAGCAGGATACATAATGAAATGTGAGATGTTGCTGATATGATGGAGCTCTGTACCAACAATAGACACAGCATCTATCAAGCTGAATAGTTAATTTTAGGACGTTGATACTGTAAGCGCTTAATAATGGTATTATTTGTGCTCAACATGATTGCGAGGAAGAAAAAGTTTGGTGCTCCAATGTTTTAATATATGTGCTCTTCAAGCTGTAGAATACTTCTTTCATAGTTTTTTTCTTTTTTCTTGATCGTTTAACAAAATCAATTGTTTATGTCGATGATCCCCCCCCCATCAAAGCCATGGACATATTACCCTCCAGGATCATTTAAAGGTTTGCTATTCCCCAGAAATGTGCAATGTTTGTCAGTGGAAAAAGAACTGTGCATACAATGCTCCCAGTTGGACCTGCATATAAACATCTGACGTTACAGCCTTTTCCTTTTCGAACACACACTGTGGACAGCTTGGCTTTGCAACATGTGTGAGGATAGAGGCTAAGTTATTTATGATGGATGACATTACAGACAACGACAGAGTAATGGGCTGGAAGTATGGACAGAATATGCAGATGGTTTGAGTGACACAGATGGTTTTACCCATGGAGCAATCTGAAGCAGCTTTGGTGTAATCCATTTTGCATAAAGAAAAAAAAAATACCACTGGATATGGCTCATCGTTCTCCCTCTTGCTGAATGCTCTCTTTGTTCAAAGTGTGGCTACTGTACCCAGCCTTTTTTTGGTCCCGAGTGATCCCGGGATTCCGTTTTTTGTTTCTGTTCTAACATTTTTTTTAATTTTGACCCTGGACTATGTTGAACATGTAGTCCAAGCCAACTTTTTACTAAAAAAAAAAGTTAAAAAAATAAATCTATGGAAAATACATTAAAATTGTTCTGTGCAATAAAGGTAATATGCAGATTTTTTTTTTTTAATTAACAAAATTTCATTGATGTTGAATTGTTGAGAATATGGTATGTTGTATTAAACAATCTATGGACTTTTTTAAACACATGATGGTCCTATCTTGATTTTAAAAAAGGTGTCGTTGGTAAGGACTGTCTTATTGCCAAAAACTACAGCCGTGTGTGTGTCTCTGTGTAGGGTTGAATAACATTGGTTCATACCAATGTCACATCAATTACATTGTGTACATACGAGTCATAATACATTTTATTTTTCCTCTATACAGATTTCTGAAAGTGAAATATAGTGTAATACCCCTTTAATGTGTTTTTACACATGTACAATCTGAAGTCTAGCTGCACATTTGGCTGTATTTTTTTGTATCTATCAGTGACCAAATAAACAATTTAATGTTTATTTTCTTTGATTGGATACCTCATTAAATGATTATGCAGACCGCAAGGTAATTTACCATCATGTATTCCAATGCTAATTACTTGTTTACAGGGCATTGGTATTTCACATGTTTACTTGTCTGGCCTCTAAACATTAATTAACCACCATTAGTAAAGGATCACAAACATTAAGTATAGGGAATATTATTCATTAGCACTGCTAATGTGTCATATACTTCTGTATATTGGCAAGGTAATTAGTTGGTGACATTCAAAAGTGTTTCATATTAGGGTGTCTCTTAGTGAAACATTAGCAAATCAAGTTACTTTTTGAAGGTTATCGGAAATGACAAGGGATAGGACTGGGACAGCCTTGTTTTATAAAATATGGTTATCCTCTGCATTATGTTTGGATCTTTGTCCAATTCCTTATTATTCCTTGCTTCCTTGGTAGGCTCCAGGGGGACTTTTGACATTTCTTCTCCTCAGGCTCTATCAAAGCTTGCTCATTTGTCTTCTGACTTGAAAACAGACAGGCAGAATAGAGGCGGAGAGAAGATATTCTTGAGGCTTGAGATCCCTGGAGAGTACTAGTGACATCCATTGTTATCATTCCTCAGATATTAGATCTGTGTTTAAATTTCTAGGTCAGGAACAGGCAAATGGATTCTGACACCGTACGACAAGTCAAGTCTCCCAGTAAGCATGGAAATACAGACACACCTCTGGGTGTTGATTGCACTTTCCCAAATCCATGTTGTTGATTACATCTGGGCAATAAGTGATGCAGTTAAAGTATACCTTTGCTATCTGTAGCACCTCAACAGAGGCATCAGATGCCTAAAATACAAAAGCAAGTAATTTAACATTCATGGGTCGATGTGGAACATACACTTATAAATAAGTAAGTTGCAGTAATGTAAAGACCAGACAATCAGGAGTTAATGGGCTAAAATGTACAAAAGGACTTGCAGGGTCAATATGGTAATGCCTGGAAAGAGTAACCAGCACATCTGATATTTAAAATCACAGGTACTGTAATGACACAACTAGTATTTATTGTTAGTGACAAGAGTCAAGTCTTTTATAACAGGTGAAATATGAATATAGGGTTATTTTGAGAACTAAAATACATGTTATGCTAATGTCAAAACCTGATTTAAAGGTCCCATGTCATAGCCATTTCTACTGATCATATTTCCATTGTTGAGGTCTACTAGAATAGATTTAAATTGTGCAATTTTCCAAAATCACATTGGTTTCTCATACAGCATCTCTGTAAAGTATGTGTATTCACCAGGTATTCACTCTCTATCCTAAACGGCTTGTTGGAGCTCCTGCCCCCCCCTCCCTGTGAGCCCAGTGTGCTCTGATTGGTCGGGACGTTGCGAGGCTCGCTGCTGGACAGGTTTCCGGGTCGGCGATACAGCGAGACACAGCGAAACTCATCCTGAGCACACACAAACACTCACAGCCGAAGTAAAAACAATAAGTGTGGCTTGATATTGAGTAAGAAAAAGGTTTATAACGCTGTGAGAATGGGTCTGCGGAGAGCATTTCTCCACGATCCCAACTCGTCTATTACCAGCGTTCAGGGAGCTCTATGCAAGTCAATGGGGACTCCCTGTTAGTTAGCCAAGGGATCCTGGTGTGTGAGGTGCTCCGCGGATTGGTCCATTTGAGCCAATCTGGTCATTTGTTGTTGATTTGGGTGTTCACACGTCACAGAACCCAGGAAGCAAACAATGGAAAATGAGAAATCTCCAACGAGGCGTTCTGGGGCAGCATAGACAGGTCTTTTCTGTGTTAGAGTTTTACTCGCTACAGGGTGTACTTTGAGGGTTTTTGACTCTGCAGACCGTTCACATAAAAACCTTCATAACACACAAGGGGACGGGTAATAACCGGAAAAGCATGACATGGGCCCTTTAAGTTGGATGGGTTTAATTTAGTATTGAGGGATAAATCTCCTCATGCTCAACTCAGAGCGATGTGATATTTTAGTGTATATTGCTCTACTGTTGCAAAACTCCATCTGCTGTAAATAGTCATTTTCATGCATTATTAAGGAAAAATATGATATTGCAGCGAACAACAATTGTCTTAAAACACAAGCTGTTGTCTGATATGCACTGGAGAGCAGCAACTTTTTATGTGGATGGCCTTCATATATATTTCCAAAGTGGTGCAGTATGTATCACTGGACTGTTGCATATTAAAAATACCAAGTTTCTTTATATTCAGAGGTATTAACAATTGTAAAGGTGCCATTCACTTGATGTTACATCATTTGCTGTTCAGTCATCCAAAGTTCACTTCAACATGTACTGAAGAAGCGGAAGAGGATTAGAAAGATATATTTAAAAATGCTGGATGATTTCAGACTGACGTCTATGGGCTGTTATTGATCACACTATGAGAAGAGTTGTATAACTTTTGTCCCCAAAAAAAGTCTGAGAAACAGTGATGAGTGAAACAATTAAAGAGCCCGTTGAATACTTCCTACTTTTGATGAATCCCCAAGGCTGAGCAATCTGAAGCTCTTCCAAGTAAACTGTACACACAATTCAAAGTAGGAGTGTCTCCTGTTGTTTCAGTGAAAGTCAAAATCAAAGCAGCAACATCCTATGCTCTGAAGTGAGCATCAATGTGTCTGTTTCCGGAGGCTGTTGACTCGATTCCTCTCTTCACGGTTTTCGGGGAAATTTGAGATGACAGTTTCTTTTGTTACCGGCTTCCACTGGACTGAATGATAAAGTTTGGAGGCTACTATATGAGCCAAATCCCATATGACCTTGTCCTGCACATCTTCAAGTATTTACACAATGATTCTTAGGTAAAAAATGACCTTGAATTTACTGAAGGATTCCATTAGCATAACAGTGACTCTTCGGTAATCACACAAATAAATAAGTAAATTAGTTTACATGAAGCTAATGAAGTGTAATATGTAATTTCACGAGTTGATGAAATACGCACATGTGTATTGGACATTTTACTATCATTATTATGTTTACATATCTTTATCTTTTATTGCACATTCTTATTTCTTATATTATTTAACCTGTTAAGCCCGGTGCCCCCGTCCGAAAAAACAGGCTCAAGGCTTAACAGGTTAATAGATTATATCTTATGTTATTAATATTTTATTTCATTAATTCTATAATGTTACGAAAACCGTTTTCCCCCTGGGATTATTACACATTTTTCTGATTCAGATTCTGATCAAATTAATTATAAAATGTGGCAATAATCCAGCAAATATATTTGTTTTGTGTTGTAGCCTTTATTTATCCAGGTAAAAATCCCATTGAGATCAACGGTCTCTTTTACAAGGGAGACCTGCCGCACATTGGTTACACATGTAACAGAAAACAAAAAAGGACACATACAACATAAAGACAGGGGTACAATTTACAAACGTATTCACAAAGACAAGTACCAGGAGTATCAAATATAATTTCATCCAGCTGTGCTTCAAAATGATGCAGGGGAACCAAAATGCTCATTTTTCATATTTGTTGCAGAGTGTTCCAAGCTAGAGGAGCTGCGCACATAAAAGTGTTAGTGCCTAAAACAGTCCTAGCACTTGGTACATGTAATAAAAACATCCTGGGATCTTAGGCAATAGCTACTTGCGACTCTCTGTGATATCAGTGAGTAAGGTGGTAGTTTACCCAGCATGGCTTTATAAATTAACATGTACCAATGACTGAGTCTCCGAACAGTAAGTGATGGCAGACTTGCCCTGGCATACAGGGTACAGTGATAAGTAAGTGCTTTACAGTTTGTAACAAACAGATAGGCGGCATATAACTTTATCAGGTAATGGGCAGGTGCATTCATATAAACCAGATCACCATAGTCCAGCACAGGTAAAAAGGTCACTGAGACCTTTTCCTGGCCTCAAGCGAGAAACAGGACTTGTTTCTGAAAAAGAAACCTAGCTTCACCCTTAGCTTTCTAAGAAGATTATTGACCTGAGGTTTAAAAGAGAGACAATCATCAAGCCAGATACCAAGGTATTTATAACAGGTAACCACTTCAAGTACTTTTCCTTTCGTAGTAACAATATCCAAAGTTAGCATACCTTAGTTTTATCCACATTTAAAAGAAGCTTAAGCTCAGAGAGCTGCGTCTGAATAATATTAAAAACAGCCTGTAATTTAAAAACAGCCTCCTTAATGGAGGGACCTGCACAATACATCACGGTATCATCAGCATACAAATATAAAGTTGCTTCATCCACATTTTGACCTAAACTGTTGATATAGATGGAGAATACAAGTGGACCTAAAGCAGAACCTTGTGGTACACCATTTGAAGACAGCCCATCAAAATGAACACATTGGGACCTTTCAGAGAGGTATTTCACAAACCACCCCACTGCATGGCTGGATATGCCAATACTGGCCAGCCTCTGCTTCAGGATTTGATGATCGACGGTATCGAAAGCTTTGGAAAGATCACTAAACAGAGCTGCACAACTCTACTTTTTGTCTAAGATATTAGCAATATAATTTACCACTTTCATTGTCGCAGTGATGGTGCTATGTTGCTTTCTGAAACCTGACTCGTGCTCACTCACTAGGCCTTCAAGAACCTTGGCCAGAACTGATAATTTAGAGATGGGCCTATAATTATTGAATAATTTAATAAAGTAGACTCCCCCCATATAAAAGTAAAAATATCACACTACTGTAATTGATAGAAAAAAGAATGTCAAACCTCAAAAGATTTCTCAAAATATCCTGAGTAATTACAATATGATCTGCACAAGAGACGGTTTCCTGGTGGTGGGTAGTGTGTTTATATTTGTGGAAATAAATTCAGAATATTCATATTTATTTAATGGCCTTTAAGTTGAATAATGGGTGAGACTTTGATCATCCTTGGTTCAGGGGTTTATGTCTGGTGTAGTTCCCATGAGGGGACTTAGCAGAAGCTTTGATGTTCAGCAGACAGTTCCGCATAGTCAATAAACACTTCCCCGAGCTCTGCTGCTAAAAAAAGCCGCCCGGCTCCCCTCGGTTTCTTGCATTTGACTGCTTTGCTATTGTTTTAGTGTCTTGGCTGGCTCGTGGCTATTGAGCATGCACCCACGATGGCGTCCAAGAAGGCGATCTGTTGAGGCCCATTTTTGCCTGGGCCATATGCCACAGCTCACATCTCTGTAGGCAACTCAATCTACCCCTCCTTATTTATTTAACAAGCCCATGAAATAGTCATGAGTTCCCAATTCGCAAAATGTGACAGCCAAAAGACTACATCTGTCTGCCATTAAAACCATCTTTTTGGCAGTCTGCTAAAAGAGACTCACTGCTGGCTAATGTCAATACTGAACCCATAATGTGTGCTCACTTTAGGGGACAGCACATTGTTTGCAAGCAGAGGTATTATCAAGGTTATTTGGGCAATTATTATCTAGGTAAATAGGTGAGGAGGTATGGGGCCAATCCAACCTATAATTCAGCTCTGTGAGGCCTGAATATGCCACTGTGGAGTAATTGAGAGCTCTCAGTTGTTGATTCACCTTGAAGTGGCTAACCAGTGTGCAAATAATTTGGCTTACTTGCCTCAAGGACAGCGGGCTGCTGAAAAACGACGGTGCTGCTGAGGCAGGTGCCATTAAGAGATAGACGAGGAGATCTGATGAGAAATGCTGCTCCCATTTGTCAGCATTGTTCCAAGATATCTGTAGGTGAGTATGGGTTTCATTTTTCATTATTTTCTCCATTGGCCTTGTGCTATTGTGTTTTTTTCTGTCTGGGTAGTTTTACCAGAGGCCCTAACATCATATCTCAGTGGTGTTAAAGGGGACCTATCATGCAAAATGCACTTTTTGATGTCTTTTATACCACACACCGGGGACCAACATATGTGTCCCCGGTGTGTCCGGGAACTCACGCAGCGTCAGAAAATAAAACCCTCTCTCTTTTCTTCCGTACCCAAATCTCTAAAAACGGGGCTACAACGGAGCTGATCCAGATTTGTCGCCGATATGACATCAAATCGGTGGCGGACCCACAGCACTATCAGAAACGTTGCTATCAGAAACAATGCCCGACAGTTTTGGATGTAATATGGTCGGTGTTTACATTAGCATCGCTAAAACTCAGAGCTAACCTGTACTGCACAGAGCATGTGTGTGAAGAAGCAGGAAATAAAAAGGAACTCACCTTGTGGTATAACCGGCAAGAGAGAAAGCCTTTGAGCTCCATACTGTTTCAGAAATAATCCTTGATCTAATAATCCTTGATCTAATAATCCTTGCGTTTCATCACCGCAGCATTTTAGACAGTATCTGCCAGGTCCCGCATGAGCCGCTAAGGTTTATTTAGCCTTTATTTATACATGTGAAAATCTCATTGAGACACAGGATCTCTTTCTTAAGAGAGACCTGTTTATACCCAGAATCAGCACTTTTGAAACAGGAAGTGAAATAGATGGATATGAGGTATGGCTATAATGGGTGATCTGTTTGGCTTTTTGAGCAAAACACTTCATAGACATGTTTTTTATATTTTTTTATATATCTGAGACCTATGCTATTGCCTAAAAATAGCATGATAGGTGACCTTTAAAGGTTCATCATATTTTACAAGATTAGGACAACAAAAGATAGGATTTCTAGAAGCAAAACCTTAAGGTATTCGGGTAGCAACGAGCCTTTAGGCAAACTGTGATTTGTAAATTGGGCTAAATGAAGAAAATTGACTTAGACGTAGATTTCTTGGCTAACCATCCTATCTTAAAGCCATCTCCCAAAGCTATGTAATTCCCAGGCCTCAACACTAATAGTTTAATCTATTTAACAGCTAATTGATGAATTGAGGTTATTGACCGATGTTTAGTAACTAGCGTTCCCAGGTGTATTGAGTCCCAGAGAAGGCAGAAAAAGCAATAATCAAGGCTGTCTCAGTGATGTTGGAGAACCTTGGTCTCTGCTCACTGCTCATTTAAGATCCATCGGTCCTGAGGCGAATGGGATCTTGCTCAGAGCTCTAACTCAAGGTATGTAATTATGTCAAATTTAAAGTGGGCGGTTTGTACAAGAACATTGCATTTCTACATTTTTTTTCTCTGCCTATCAACATATGATTTGTCATGCAAAGAAATCAAAACTGAGCAGTAAATGGAAGCGCTTGAATCCCCAAGGGCTCATATTCCAGAAAAAAAGTACTTCCCAAAACACAGCTGTGCCTAATCAAGGAAATGTTTGAGCATATTCACATTCATTAAAAAGCTCTCATCATCATCATTATGATCAACTGGGCTCCATATATTAGATTTCCATATAACTATTGTTCACATAGAAGTGCAAAAACTCATGTTGACGGATGTTAATTATAGGCTGTTCTGTAAAAAAGTACAGACGTATACTTAAATCCCCTTACATTTGACAACTCCATAATTATTATATGGAGTGTGCTTTATCACATGCAGCAATTTCCAGAGGCAGTCACTAATTTCCAATAGAGGTAATTACAGCATCGCAGGGGAACTTCAGCAGATCAATTGATATCCTGAAGTTCCAATGGAGACAGACTTAACAATACAGAGGGACTGTGATAAATCCAGTTGTTCTCCGAGACCTAAAGCCCTTAGAGGGAAATGTCAAAAACCAGTTGAATACCCCAGAAATGACCTTCTCTTTGCAAAACCCTGGAGATGAACAATACAACAATGACAAGACACCACCCAGCTGTAGATATATTACAAATCTAAGCTGTTTTGGCTCTTTGGACAGTCTCACTGCAGGAGCCCACTGAAGAATTTCCTCTCATTCAGTTGGAAAGAATCGCCCGGCTTTGCTCAGCTTTCAATTATTTAAAAGGAGTCACAAGGAGAAAGATGAGGGTGAGAAAATCCTGTTTCTCTCACGTTACACCGCAGAGGAGAGCCCGTGAGATCAGTTGTCTTATAACATAATACAGAGCGCTCTGAATTACTTTTACTTTTATTTTCCTATCAATCATTGCTTGACTGCGGAATTACTTTGTTATTGTATCAAAAACACATCAATACCACCGCTCACAGAGTATTTGTTCACAAAAGCCAGCTGAGCTTTAGTGTTTTACAAATGAACCAAAGCACATTAGATGATTTGCAGTTATTGCTTCAGCATGAGCTTTAAAGAGAATCATTACTTAGTAGTCATTATTATGAGATGGCCAGCATGCAGCCAACAAATTTGTATTTAACCCATGGATATAAATGACTGCTGAAAACATGGGGTATTTTAAAATAATTCAACATAATTCACTACAATATTACGGCAGCCAGGAGAACGGTTGGCTGGACTAATAAAGGCAAATTAAGTTAACCCTCCTGTTATCCTTGGGGTCAATCCGACCCCATTCAATGTTTAACGTATCTAAAAAAAATGGTTCACATTATTTGTTTTGCTTAGTATTTCATGACTTTTCCTAATTTAGTGCGGACTAATGGGTAAACATAAAATGAACAAGAAGATCTTTTTTAAATGTCCTGTACGCACTTTGTACGCATCGGTGTTCCTTGGCGTCAATTTGACCCCAGGCTGTTTTAGTAGTTTAAAACATATACAAATGTCAACATTTTACACATATTTGTGTTGATTGTGTAGGATGATATTGAGGTGACTATTACATGCAAATGTATCATTGTAAAAAAGAATACCCTCTGCTTTAGTTATTGGTCCTTTAACAACATCAAAAAGATCTTACTTTAACATTTTATTTAAATCAGTGAGATTTTATGGTGATTTATATATTTTTCGATAGTCACATTCTGGATGTATAAAGGGGTCTGTGGGGGGGAAGGTTGGGGTAATGTTTTATTTAAATGGTTATTTAGGTAGTCAACTAAGATACCTAAAGCACCAGAGACATACATTAACATTTGGAATATGATCAAATTGACCCCAGAGGATAAAGGGTGTAAAGTAAATCTGAGGATAACAGGAGGGTTAAATAACTTTAAATCTCTGGGCTATGAAATACAATGTGCATTAGAAAACGTTGTCATTTTGAGCAGTAATAGGATAGAAAACAAGCTAAAAACATCCATCTGAAATACTTTCTTCCAAGGAGAATGTTAAAGGCTGACAACATTATTCCACAAAACCTGACTACCTATGTTGGAAACATCCACAACACACAAAACACAATGTAGCCTTCATACCAAGATTGCCATGATGTTCACAATAAAATGCGTATACAATACTTTCCATTAAACCCAAATAACTATAGAGTGGCGAAGTCCCTCCCACTTACTTCCGGGGTATGGGACCTTATTTCGGAAAAATTATGCATTGAAGTCAATGGGGAGAGAAAACTTATCTTTCGATCCCGTTTGAATTGTGCCATGAATTACACATATGATGTTTGTCAATCTTAAAAAATCATTTCCATGTCAAAAAAGTCACAGTTTGTCGTAAAACTGTTGAAATATAAGACTATGAAAAATACGCAACTAGAAAGACTATAAATCCCAGAGTCGCGTAAGTGATGTCACAATTGAGACACTACGATATACGTATAATACCGTATATATACGATCAGCGCCATATAGATATAATCTATCTATATGGCGCTGGCTAAGATAAGATAACTTTAACAAGATGCCTGTGTGCTTAGTACCAGGTTGTTATTATACCAGCAATGGGTCTTGCTCGTTCTTTCGCTTCCCGTCTGATGAAAGAGGAGTGTGTGGATCAAGTTAGCTACCTAGCTAGTAGCTAGCACGTTAGTTAGCATTACAGCCTTGTCATTTTTATTAGCCTTAACATGAAGTAACATTAAGTAACCCAAAATGTTAAACAGTAAGAGTAGTAGTCATATTTCGTGAACCCTTTGAATAGTACTGTCACCGGTGTGATCATTCTATAATACACCATTTAAGCCCGGGGGAGAAATGCTAACGCTAACGTTAGCATCGGCGATCTTCTCTACTTCATGCTATCTGCACAAATGGTTGACATTAAACATTAAAACGACCAGGCAGTTCAGAGAGAATCAAAGGAAGGCAGGCAGGCAGCTTTGCATGACATTCTTCAGGACGTGTTTCATTGTGGTGATAGTGAGGGTCGTTGTGTTGACAAGACAGTAGTGACGGCCATCTTGGTGACGTCACGTGTGTTGTTGACCAGAGATGTAGTTCATTTAGCGTTTCACACAAACAAATGTGTTACTTCACAGTTTTACGACACTTTTTTTTTTTTTTGACTTGCAAAATTATCTTTTAAATTGACAAACATCATATGTGTAATTCGTGGCACAATTCAAACGGGATCGAAAGATAATCTTTCTCTCTCCATTGACTTCAATGCATAACTTTTCCGAAATAAGGTCCCATGGGGCTCCACCGGAAGGGGAGGGACTTCGCCACTCTATTGTCTTGTAATGTATGGCAAATTGACATAACATGATAATATTTAGCAAAACCTGACCAATAAAAGTAGAGAGCTTGTACTACTAATAGTCTTTATATATATATATATATATATTTGTTTTTATGGTTTATCAAACACCCTGAAGAACATAAAACGATTAAGGAGGAGTAACATGACAACATGCATGACTCTCATAATATT
Organism: Trematomus bernacchii; assembly: GCF_902827165.1. Lineage (NCBI taxonomy): Eukaryota > Metazoa > Chordata > Actinopteri > Perciformes > Nototheniidae > Trematomus > Trematomus bernacchii. The sequence goes on from NW_022987778.1 coordinate 4,282,014, forward strand.
CATTTTTGATGATTGGCAAGCAAACACATGCTACTGTATGATGGGGTACTTTGATGGTGTTTTGCAAAATGTAGGAACTGAAATCCTATTAAAATATGTAAAGGTACAAATAATCTAAACTCGACTATGAGACTATTGAAAGAACAATTGAAAGGTAAAAAAGCAAGAGAACATGTTCTTTTAACTTTACAATAAAAGTGCACGGGCCACCAAAAGCCAAATACGTTTGTACCTAAGAAGCACGTTTTCATTCTGGACGGAGCAACCTGAGCGAAGGAGACACAAAAGCAGCGTTGGCAAGTTGGTTCTGCATGTTGCACAAACACATTACCCCCTCTGACCAGCGTGTGGACTTCTGCAATTCCACTCAATTCAATTCAAAGAATGAACAGCTCCCTTTTCTATTCCACATAATGGATTTCTTCCAGAGCTTGCATCTTAAAAAAGAACACCAATTTGGGCTTTTCTTTGTTCATTCACAACAACAATTGGTTGATCTTTGCACATGTGACATGTTCTTGTGGAATATATTTGCAGCTGTCCACACTTGACTTAAAAAAAGAGACATATATTCTGTTTGTAGCTCCGTCAAGAGAGGCGTTGCTTGAGCACATTTTGTTCTTATTCAACAACAGCTTGACTAATTTGGTTTTATTCAAATCTGTGAGCTGCCTACACCCAGTCATCTGTCGTTGGCCTCTATCTCAATCTGAAACACAGACTCAAGACATTTTTTTGCAAAGATGAGTTCACTGATGCACCAGCGTTTCAAATCTGACGTGAAGTTGGAGGACCCACCTGGTGTTGTCACCAAGAATTACAGATTGTTCGCAGCAAAAAGCCCAATCATTTGATGGCAACAGCTGCTGATGGGCATACAGAACACCCCCTCTTACTTGGGGCTTTGGGGTGGACTACCCTTTATGAGAGAAGACAGCTTTCATAATCAAAACTCCATAGTAATAAACTATAACAGGACATAATGCTAACTTTCAAGTTTTTGTGTGTATTTTGAATGTTCAAAAGGTCTTCTTCCCATATTGCCCGAGAACCTCTTTTCACCCTCTGTCTGAAACCAGAGCCCAGTCTGCTCTGAGTGTTTGGCTGCATGGCTCTGCTGTGATTGGTCAACCGTTTAGAGATGTCCCGCCTGTTAGCATATCACGTACCATGTGTTGGAGAGCTAGCCAATAGAAGTGCAATTGTTACATAGTGATGTCATTATGTTACGGAAATAAACAAAGGAGTCCAATTGAGACACTCCCACTTGCGTTAACTTTGTGATGTTTGCCAAAAATCATAATAAAGCCACTTTTAATTACATTTAGGGATTTTAAAATGCATAAATTATGATACAGTTTTCCTCCTTTTCATTGTTTTTTCCCAAAGACATGACTTTGCTCAGAGGCATGCAAACTGCTGTTGAGAAGCCTTTGGGCCTTCTTCAGGCTCACTTGTTTGTGTGAATCTGCTCAGTGGTGAAGTGTTGATGAGTAAGTGTGTGTGTGTGAAGTATGACTGTATATGCAGCAAACCATTGTGTGGGAATATAAAAGTTTGGTAAAAACAGCTTATTGATGCTGAGCTCTGCAGCAGAGATGTAACTTTTGACCCCATTAGTAGTAGTAGTATTCGTTTATTTGTCCCCGAGGGGAAAATGGGTTGCGGCACATCACAAAGGCATTTAAAAAGATAAGACAATACGTCACTGACAACAACATAGACACAGATTAAAACGAACAGACATAAGAAAAACAGATATCGGCAGACATGACAAGGGGCCTAGGCCCTCATTTGCGAAATAGGGGGGTGGGGGGGGAGCAGACCAGCTGGGTTAACAGTGCCCTAGCCATCATTGATTCAGGAGTTTGATGGCTTGTGGGACGAAAGACAGCCTAGATCTGTTCTTTTTGAACAGAGGGGCACGATATCTCCGCCCGGATGGCAACAGTTCAAAGTAAGAGGCAAGTGGGTGCCTCAGGTCACTCACAATATTGTGTGCCAATTTTAAAACTCTGTCCTTGTATAAGCATTCCATTAAGGATGTGAGCAGCTTTAACTGGAAGTCTGCGCTTCACGGTTTTGCCTTGGAGACAACAGATCTGAATGTAAACCTTCTGGTTATCTCAGGCTCAGCAATCTGGAACAATGCAAGCCATTGAAGAGGAATGCATTCGCTAAATCCATATTTATTGTTCTGAAAGAATCTGTGACACATCCAACCGCAAAGACCAAGTGCTCCTGGGGTGAAGTTACCTGAGGACTACTTTGACACGTTAAAGAGGGTCTCAAGAGACTCAACGCTCTAAGATCTCTGAAACCAAGAAAGCACTAGGAACTGAAAGCCTGCTGCTCTTGAAAGTACAGAAAACAACAGATGTGTTTTTGTACTTTGCCTTGGTACTTTTAAAACAGTAGAAAATTGAGATATAGTTTTGTTTTTTTAAAGTGCTGGTGCAGTTAGTAGATGGTATTTATTTGTGTGTAAGGGATGCAAAAGAACTGATGCTGGGATAGAAAACGCAGGTGCAGAATAGAGGATACAGATTATAAATAGAGCAAATAAAAACTGGAGCAGCATGCTTCCAAGCCAAGCTTCCATACAAAATAAATAAAAATGTGTTCAGGTGGGCAGTGTGAAAGCAGTGCCTCCAAATTGCTGAGTTAACTGCTTTGGTTGTGCTTCATTTCAAATAAAGGCTTTCCCCAATGTTCATGTTATCACTAGGTGGCCGCTTAAGCTTCTCACTGTATCAAATAAGGGATTACGACAATCCTTTGAAGCTGATATGGTGATAAACTCAAGGTACAGCTTGTTTGTAGTTAGATCTTCTCAAGGTTACAGTCTTAAGTAGTCAATAAAGATAGTTTTACAGAAACAAGATTTGTTTAATTGATCTAAAGTGTCAGTGCCGATGCATTGGAGCTCTGTCAAGTACATTATTTGTTCCGTTTTAAGCAGTTTGATTTGTTTACCTTTTCTGGGCCCTATAGGACATTTTTGTTGTTCTTTTTTTAACATTATCAAAACCACTCATAGTGGTTTTATTTGGGCTAATAGCACCAACTATGTGTGTCACTTGTGTGGTCTTAGGCTTCTCTTATTAAAATGAAATAATTCGTAGCTGTTTTGAGTAGAAAGTGTCCGCACTGTTTGGTTACACTTCAAAACCCTTCTTTTGTGCCAGGGATTTCTTCAGCCCTGCCAGGTTATTTTCTTGTTTCCATGGATACTGCACACAGCTATTGCCAGAAATGGTCAGGCTCCACCAGAGAGATCCAGACAGGTCTTTATCTGTGTTTTTTGTTTTTTTGTTAACGAGCTCTGTAAGGGAGGACCTTTTGCTGCAGTCAGAGACGGTTTAATACAGGGGATTGGAGGCTGACTTTAAACATGTATTCAGACTAGTTACATGTAAAACAATTTAATCAGTAACCTAATCTGACTCATCACAAAATAAAGTTAACATAGCCTCAACTTGTCTTTTGGATAATCTCATTATCAAATGCACTGCAAATAAAGAGGAAACATATCAATAAGGTGTTTTTTACTCAAGTGTGTTATGTTAGAAGAAGAAGAATGTAACTTTAGAAAAGAAGAAATCAAGATTCTTATTATGAAAAATGTCTCTTCTTAAATTAAAGGTTAGGTCTACTACAGAATAGTAAAGTTTACAAATGCTTATTTTAGTTTTAATACATCAATTAGAAGCAAACAAAGTATTCTTGTTTTTGTTTCGGGTTCTGAAAATGAATATTCCCATGTTACCGCACTATTGGTAAAGTTAAGAAAAGAGTAAAGGCTCCAACTTGTATTTGTAACTGCAGTTTTGTGAGAACACCAGCCAACAAACTTTGGTCCATTACATGTTCAGCTTTCGGACAGCCACTCACAACCGTTTATCTACAAGCATCGGGGCGTACAGTTATATAGTATGAGGGTGCAACGTGGGGAGAAAGTGCTGTTTTTTTTTTTTTTAAAGTTCTCCTCTGCAGTTTTTTGTTGGTTAAACTGTATAATTATTGTTATCTAGATTTAGCACCAAAGCCAGAAGGTCACCCTAAGTCTCTATAGTTGAGTTCAACTTTTAGAATGTTTCTGTGATTCTTCACGCCCTTTATGATTCAAATTCAGAAATGTGGACTACAGAGGACATCTTCATCATATAGAGATTGATTGTATATTGATAGTAGTAATTGAGGTTTGGTTGAAAAAATGTAATAAATAAATGCCAGACTTGAATGCCAACTGTTGGATATTTTCTTTCAGACATATGTATTAGCCTGCTGATGCTCTTGGCAGGTCGGCATGGTAATACCATTTGCTCAAAGTAGTCGTGAACTTGGCTGCTAAGGGTAAACTGGCTAAGTTACAGAAAACAATTAGCTAGATTACACTCCTTCAGTTTGTAGCGCGAGACAGTTTTACGGTATTAGTTTCCTCACTCCTACTTTTCCCCTAGCTTCAGTGTAATGTTACTTTCCCCCCAAAAAAAACATTGGTGATGGATTTCTGACTCCTCCCACTTAGGATTAACTCAGCCAATGATATCATGTCTGTCTAGAGAGCAGCTCTTTCTATGAGTGGTGTTTGCATAATTAAATTCAATCTGCATGACATTTAATACGTTAATCTTGCCGGTGTCATCCTTTCCCACAAGTGACCTCACACACACACAGCACACACAGCACACACAGGACATACCGTGTATCCTGTATCGCAGGCCAATGACAAGTCAACAAGAGAGGGCAACTGCTGCTATCCAAGTTCACTGATTGCAAATATTTTTGATAAAACAACTAAATATAACAGGTAATGCCTCAACAGAAGTCATTAGTAACAGTGATAACAAAGTGACAGCAACAGTAATCTCACAAAAAGTCAAATATATCTCCTTCCTGCCTGTTGTTGATTTTCTAAAAATGGAAAATTCCATGTTTGTGACATACAAAAAAAAAGTAATTGTTAAAAAATAAAGAAAATTGGTTCATTTTTTTACTGTAATTCTTTTTTTTAGGCCTGGTCATCTGTGCAAAGAGAGATATTGATATAATTATCCCTGTTTCTATAACAATAATTAAAATAAAGGGTATCAAAACTATATTTTTAGTTAATCCTCAAACTAAGATTTTAAATTAACCTCTGCGCATGAGATAGAGTTTTCTTAACCGATCTGAAAATGTGTCCATCTTTCAGGGAGGGCATGGTTGATTATAATTAATTATTTATTCATTCTCATTGGGTAATTTTCTTTGCAGTCTAATTCAAAAACAAAATACCACGGCAAACTTCATTCTCCACATCTCCATAAATGACACAAGACATTTACTTGCCTTAACCACCACCTCTTACCCAGGCACAACAGTATAATGAATTTATGTGGAATGGACCTTGTTTCTTGCCAGATATGCAGAGCCTGACTTTGCCATTAAATATAATTAAACTTGCTCAAAGAAATGAGACGCAGAGAGCTACCGGGAAAGGTCTGATTGCTTAGACCCCATGTTATATAAGTTTAATTTAAAACTAATCTGTGCAAGGTAAATGCATTTGCTCTGAACTTGAGGCCAAATAAAAAATGTAACATTCCACCATCTATTATGCTTGTCCACCAGCAAGGCACCTACAATAAGATGGTAAATGGAAAAATAATGGAAAAAGGAGGAATGCAGCGTATGTTTAAATGACTAATGATGCGAGAAGCTAGGGTCCAAAAACAACACATTTCTGGGATTGAATCGGTATCAATGGCCTTTAACATAATATTACATGAGCTAAAAATACATCAAACTGCTAGAAACACAATACTATTTATACAAGGGAATCAAATTAGGAGGGATATTATTGAAAGAATGGTGAATCCCCATGTATGAATTAAAAGGAATAGTTCAACAATTTTAGGAACTACATTTGAGTATAGTTTTCTCACTGAGAGTTGGGTGAGAATATTGATAGCATGCTAGTATGTGTATATTATTTAACGAGCTGAAACAGCAAGCCTGGCTCTTTTCAAACTGCAAAAATGTTTACAAACACCTCAGAAGCTGACGAATTAATTACCTGTACCATTTAAATTTTACGCAAATATAAATTAAAAAACAATGAGATTTATTAATGTACTTCACAAGAAGACATACGGGTAGATGGAGAAGAACATATCTTAGCATAGCATGAAATAAGCAAATAGTTTTAAAGCTCCAGGTATGTTCTTACCGCAACAAGTAACAACACTTATGCATTACCAAAACATTTGTATAATTGCAATACAGTAATTGTATTGTTTGTAATTAGTGGTTTTTCAGTTCTATTGTTAACATTTAAACTTGAGAAGTTGCATTGTGTTATTTTTGTAACATACATAAATGAAGATATTTTAGAAAAACACATTTAAGCTTGAAGAAGATTTTGGTTTTGTAAGTTGTACTTGGAATGAAAATGAAACTACTGAAAACTAAATATGAAAAATAGAAAAATAAATGTATCAATGTCTGGTGTTTTTGCTACGACCAACCACTTGTAAAGAAAACATTGCACAAACAAACAGGCAGCTCATCTCTGCTGGGCAATTAGGTCTGTATACTTTCCCTTGCAGTTTGTGTATGAAGCCACGCACGAACACTTACACACACACACACACACAGGAACAATTACACACACACACACACACACCTGCAGCACCTATTTATAATTCATGTGGAGAGACCACACAACACTAACCTTGAGCTGTCCTAGAACAATGCATCACTGTATTGCACATATTTCTAATAGCGAAAGCATCTGTTTGATTTGTATTTCAGCATGGCTCAAAAGTAACACCCATATAAAGAAAATCCCCAGACTGTGTGTCAGGAGAAAATATAGAAGAAGAGAGGCAGAAGAGTGTGTAGGTGGTTGTTTACATAAGAGAGGATAGATGAGCCTCCCTGGATGTATTGTGGGCTAGAATGGGTGGGCTCAGTGCAGGAAATAGGAAATGGACAAAAAGGATGAATTGTATTGACTTTTTCAGCCGGAGATAGAGTCCTCCATCACATCCAGGCATTTCTATTTGAGGTATTATTCACACATAAATCCCCTCCGGATTTGAAAAGAACCAAATGAAATCAATAAAACTTACAGAGCGACACACCATTAAAAAATAGACATGCACAAAACATTTGGAGTAAACTAAGACAGAGAGATTTCGAATTTGATTTAGATTATGAATATTGCAGAGAAGGTATCCAGTGGCAAACACTGAGGTACAAAAACGTGGTCTACTGTGCTTTTGTATCTTATTCATTCCATGTAATCTCTTGTGTTTGATCTGGATCATTAGTATGTAATGACATTTGATTTATTTAATGTTCAGCACTTGTTTGTGTTTTTTTAAGTGTAAATGCAGTTGCCATATGCTAATGTCCGGCTATAAACCGCCTACATAATTTAGCTTTAGGAAGTCTACTGTCTTTTTATTCAAGACATTAAGCATTAGTTAGCAAACACCTTTTCAAAGACATGTTAAGTATAACAACTCGCAAATATAGGTATTTAATGACATATTTAATGTTGTGGATCAACATGTTGGTTGAACACAGACATCTTGTTATGAGATAAAAAGTAAAACAGATAGTGTCATGGGGAACACATGTATTATATTGAAGATAAGTTGTGATGATTTCAGGAACGATTTCACAATTATTGGCTACCATTTAAACAATGTATTTATTGGAGAATTACTTACTTTATTTATTTAATATTGAATATGTATGCTATATACTAAGTATTATGATAAAACTGTTATATCTTTGTATATAAATATATATATATATTGAGCTGCTTCCTTGCATGAAAGGTAGAATGCAAATAAAGTTGTTATTTATTATAATTATTATATACTATTTCAGTCAGCGTTAAATCAAACATTTAAGCATCATCAACTTTGTTTTCAAACATACCATTATTGCAACTTTATTCAGTGGAATCACTCAACAAGGTTACCACCCTGACTCTGATGTCTTAAATTGTCAACATCACATATTTGATTTTGTTGAAAGTTCAACAGATTGTATTTGAAGCTCTGATTGACTGTTTTTCATTACTTTCATTCAGTTTAACTTCTTCAAATAAGTAGTTGCCTTGTTTAGACTTCTCCAAACAGTCATTACTTATAGTAGTTACACAAGACTGTCCCCTTGCTTCAGCAAACACCTCTGAATGAAAAGGGGAAAAGGTTTAGGGCCGCTGGACTTCCCGCAATTTGCATTTAAAGATGAATTCAGAGTTGCTGGAGTATAGATATATTGTAATGTCTAGAAAGCATATAGCGGAAAGAACAAGCCCAGCCAGCTGTGCTTACCTCCTTAAAGTCACCTAATGGGGGAACTGAAAGGCCTTGGGGGAACTCGGTTCTTATGCCTCTTGCTCAGGGCCCCTCCTGTGGTTGGTAAAACTGCTCCTTTGGAAGACCATTTTTATCCACTTCCATTGGAAGTGTTGCCCAACAGCCTCGTTAAGAGCTACTGACACATATTCATCTGTTCAAAAAGCCTCGGGTGGAAAGATTCATACCGTCTGCAACATCTGGTATGTTTTCCTCTATGAGGCTCGTCTTCAGGCAGCAAATATCAGTCGTCATAAAAAGTCTACGCTGGTTCAGACTCTGGTGCCTAACCAACAGAGAGCAAACATATTCTAATTTTAATACATCCAGCATGGTGACAGATTCTTACAGCACCTGTCCGACGATGGCATAAAGCTTAAAGAGCTCATTTTCAGGTTCATATTTTTATTTTGTGTCTCTACTGTGACATGTTTAGTAAGGGATAATGTGCAGCGAGGCGGTCATTATGGGTAAAAGAACACCCGACAGGCTGATCAGGAGCCGGACGCGAAAATGGTTTAATATTCAAAAAGTGCTTTGTTTGCCTGTGCTGCAGCACCTCTTTTCATCTTCATTCTGAAACCAGAGTCAGGTCTGCTCTGATTGGTTAGCTGGCCCGGCTCTGTTGTGATTGGTTAACCGCTTAAAGATGTCTTGCCCCTCAGACTATCAAGTACAATGGGTTGGAGCGCTAGCCAGAGTGTCTCATAGTGATGTCACTATGTTACGGAAGTCAACAGAGGAGTCCAATCCAATGGAAGTGTTTCAGGCGAGATTTGAGGTTGTTTAACCTTTGCAGACCATGGACACACATATAACACACATATAACACACTACAGGAAAGGGAAACCCCAAAGACCATGCAAGGTCATTTTTTAAGTCAAATGTTGTGCAATTGTGAAAAAGATCTGCATTTTAAGAGCTTAAACCACATTTTATAATGCTATTTAACACATTCACACAAATAGAAAATTGAGAAAAGCAGCAGATGAAGAAGCTGCATGTGACCGGCATAATTTTACCTATTAGCATTAAGTATTATTTATTTTTCCTTGAAATGGTTGTGTGTATTCAGATGATGTCCACATTGTTCAAGGTTCTTCAAGGCTCAAGAACGCGTTTAAATTCATTGATTTAAATAAATATTATTTTAGTAAGTACAAGTTACATGAGGAGGAAAACCTAGCTACATTATGAATGTGTTTCAACAAAACAAATGATGTTTAAAAAGGAATGTAATGATGTCTCTTAGGACTGTGAAGTGTTTCCGAAAGATTAGTATTGTGTATTCTTCTGCTCAGTTTGCATCAGGATATAATCGCCCCAAGTCTAGTGACCATCTGCAGTAAATCTCCTGTGGTATCGGCTGAAGACGTCACATGTGACAGTAATCAATGTACTGTAAACTAAGTATGAACAAACGTTTCATGATATGGTTTTCGTAAAAAAAAAAATCTGTGTCTGGCTTTGTTCTCTTTCAATAAAACTTTCCATTTCCATCACTGACACCCCAACGTGTCAATCTGAATTGGCAACTGGGCTTCTCACTTCTGAAAAGGTGTTTCTTTATGCGTTAACTAAATGTGCTTCTCTGTCTTGACAGGCAAAGGCATGAGCAGCGCAGGGGAAGTAGTTTAGAGAGGTTAACGCCACTTGCATATAGTGTTTATCAAAAACATCATGACAGCTTCTTTGATAGGTGACTATCAGTGCACTTTGTGCTACTTCAACGCACCTTAGCACAACCTTGCTCTTAACACAAACCTGATGTACTAACTGTGTTTAACTGAGGTGCAGTTCATCCAAAAAGAAACATTTGGTAAATACTTGTCTTAACTGCTCTTGCTGGCACTATAGTTCACACCAGTGACATGTTTTGGTAGAGAAACTGTGTGTCTTATTAGCATATGTTGCCATAATTGCCAAAGGTATTTCACTGTAGCTGCTCCTTTCACAGAGAGGCTTATGAAAACACTGACATTTCCTTATCGTTTTTGAGGCGATGCATCCATTTAAATGCGATTAGAAAGGTGCGTATTTCTCGCCCTTCTCGGTGATCTGAGACACCTAACCTGTTACATATTTCTGTGAAAAGGAGGTTGAGATGTGAATTTGAATGTGGAATAATTCATTTTAAGTTAAATGTTGTGCAATTGTGAAAAATATCTGCATTTTAAGAGCTTAAACCACATTTTTTAATGCTATTTAACAAACCAAACCAGCCAACGTCAAGAAGGGCCGACCACAATTTAGTCGATTTCAAGGACCTTTTCACACAATAATTCACACAAATAGAAAATTGAGAAAAGCAGCAGATGAAGAAGCTGCATGTGACCGGCATAATTTTACCTATTAGCATTAAGTATTATTTATTTTTCCTTGAAATGGTTGTGTGTATTCAGATGATGTCCACATTGTTCAAGGTTCTTCAAGGCTCAAGAACGCGTTTAAATTCATTAATTTAAATAAATAATAATAATTTTAGTAAGTACAAGTTACATGAGGAGGAAAACCTAGCTACATTATTAACAGAGATGGGGTCGTTACTAAAAAAAAGTAATATATTACATATTAAATATTACTTTAAAAAAAAGTAATATATTACACTACTTCGTTACTCTCTACATAAAGTAACTCGTTACTTTACTCGTTACTTTACTCGTTACTTTACTCGCAGGGCCGGCCCGCCCCTCCCTGCAGGCAGATCACGCAGACTGCTAAAGTTTCAAATGTTCTCTTTAGTTCAGTTTCTATTGTCGCATAAGACTGATCCAGATAGCTCTGACCATGGCTGTCCTCTGTCTCCTGCTATCTGTATTTTGCGCAGTATATCTCTGAAAGATGGTGATTCCACTGTGCAAATGGGCAACATTTCCTCTACTATGAAGGATGCTACAAGCCTGTCCATCTCTGCTTTGGTTACCGGTCCTCCAAATTCTAATTGTTGCTGCTTCGGAGTCGGCGGCGGCACACTCACAACATCCTCACTCTGGGTTCGGGGGTCCTTAGCTATTAGCTTCACCTTAGCATGTGTTCTTTGCAGGTGTTTGTTTACAGCAGTGGATAAACAGCTTCTGGCCTGGACACAGTTTGCACCTCACCGTCACATTCCTGTCTATTCTTTGGACGAACTCAAAATAATGGGCATACCTCCACCCCTCGAAAGTTATCGCTGACCAGTGTTTCCCCTATATACAAATAGTGGCGGCGCAGCGCCGCTGCTGAAATATGCGCGCCGCTGCTAGGGGGCGCCAGCCAGGTACCCAAAAAATAAATATATATATATATTTTTTTTTTAAATTAAAATGATAATAAGTGGCGACCCTTTTTCATTTTTGATTGTTTGTTATGTGGATTTGTAGTATTTGTGTTACTGTATGTTCAATAAAGGTGTATTTTTGCTAAATCTTGAGACATTGCCACTGTATGTACTGGCAGGGCCGATTTTTGGCATAGGGGCGCCAGATCTGGGGGGCGCTGCGCTGGTAGCTCTGGGAGGGGAAAAAACATTTTTGACCGTTGGCGCTCATCCTAATTTTTGGCCTTGATGTAACAACATTCATAATTAAGTAAATGTAACACCCTTTTCACCCCGGTTACATTTTTCATTTGCCCTGTACGATGGGCGCTGTAAGTGATGAAAGTGGGGGATGTTGGCTTATCAGGCGCCCGCAGCTCACAGCCAAAGTGCGAGCGTGGGAGCGAGAGAGCGAGCGCGGGAGAGAGAGAGAGGGCGCACCGGTACCGGCGCTGTTGTTATTAGAATCTGGTGCTAGCTGCGCTAACGGATATAAGAAGTAGATGTTTCTACAACCAGGGTGGAGGAGAGCTCTCCTGTCAGACTGAGAGGCTCAGTGAGGTAAAGGACTCTCTGAGGGTTTAGATAGTTCATTTTAGTCTAAGTCATCTCAGTGGGTCTCAAACAAATATGTGTTTACAAATTATGTAAACACATATTTCCAAGGCACTCCTTTGTAATTATTAGGATAAATAAAAACAGGTTTGAAATCATTCCAATGTATACTATAGGACAGTAAACCAAAAATATCGTTTAAAGTTGGAGAGATACAAAAATATGCATAAATAAATAAATGTTAAGGTAAAATAAGATATAAATGAACAACAAAAATAAAATAAGTTACATTTATTTGTTATTGGCAATGGTAGGTTATGTTCACATACTTATTGATTATTAAAATGTAAACTGATCTTTTTCAGATGGGTGTTTAGAGTTGTAATTGTGTGCTCAAAGTGCACCAGATTGAAGCATTTTACTTAAAAATGTTCAAAATAATCTTCCCGGGGGGGCATACCCCCGGACCCCCCTAGAGGAGGTGATGTCCACCCTCCAATTAAAACATGTTCATACAATACTGAATACATTTTAAGCCATTTTGACATATATTACCTATGTCAATACGTTTCTATTTTTGTAGTGTATTTGTCTTTTGTAGAGATTTTTCATTTATTCTTTATATATGAAATCTCGCCTAGTGCAGCAAATTGTCTAGAACCGGCCCTGGTACTAGGCCTCAAGAGCCTTTCTTGTGCTGGCAGACACATAGAAACAAATTGGCGGGGCGCACTTCGCAAGCACACACACTAAAAAACTCCACGCGCTCCGCGCTCACATTATGCTGGGCCCACGTGCCTTAGCACCGCTGCTATGACTCCATCCTAGGGGAAACACTGCTGACTCTGCCATGTTTATGCAGCACTGCACGTGGAGATGTGGACGCGCAAGTCGCGCAGATTACGTACATATAAACCTGCGGCGGAAACCCCTCTTGTCTGTCAGTGTGATTATGACTGATTTTATAAAAGTAACGAAGTAACGCGTGTCGGGGCAATGTTAGTAACTGTAGTGTGATTACTGAATTATAAAAGTAACGCGTTACACTACTCCGTTACCGACAAAAGTAATATTATTACAGTAAACTCTGATTATGAATGTGTTTCAACAAAACAAATGATGTTTAAAAAGGAATGTAATGCAGTCTCTTCGGACTGTGAAGTGTTTCCGAAAGATTAGTATTGTGTATTCTTCTGCTCAGTTTGCATCAGGATATAATCGCCCCAAGTCTAGTGACCATCTGCAGTAATTCTCCTGTGGTATCGGCTGAAGACGTCACATGTGACAGTAATCAATGTACTGTAAACTAAGTATGAACAAACGTTTCATGCTATGGTTTTCATATTTAAAAAAATATCTTTCTGGCTTTGTTCTATAGTAATAAAACGTTCCATTTCCATCACTGACACCCCAACGTGTCAATCTGAATTGGCAACTGGGCTTCTCACTTGTGAAAAGGTGTCTCTTTATGCGTTAACTAAATGTGCTTCTCTGTCTTGACAGGCAAAGGCATGAGCAGCGCAGGGGAAGTAGTTTAGAGAGGTTAACGCCACTTGCATATAGTGTTTATCAAAAACATCATGACAGCTTCTTTGATAGGTGACTATCAGTGCACTTTGTGCTACTTCAACGCACCTTAGCTCAACCTTGCTCTTAACACAAACCTGATGTACTAACTGTGTTTAACTGAGGTGCAGTTCATCCAAAAAGAAACATTTGGTAAATAGTTGTCTTAACTGCTCTTGCTGGAACTATAGTTCACACCAGTGACATGTTTTGGTAGAGAAACTGTGTGTCTTATTAGCATATGTTGCCATAATTACCAAAGGTATTTCACTGTAGCTGCTCCTTTCACAGAGAGGCTTATGAAAACACTGACATTTCCTCATCGTTTTTGCCTGAGGCGATGCATCAATTTAAATGCGATTAGAAAGGTGCGTATTTCTCGCCCTTCTCAGTGATCTGAGACACCTAACCTGTTACATATTTCTGTGAAAAGGAGGTTGAGATGTGAATTTGAATGTGGAATAATTCATTTATCAGGAAACATACAGCACAAATTAGCTTAACAAATAACATTAATGATGTTCTATTTTTGATTTTCAGAATGGGATTTGGGTGAATTCTTAATGCATTTATGATGCGCTTCTTCTAGTTTTGAAAGGACTCTTAAAGCACTTCATTTCACACACTCACAGGGTGTGTGTGCTGACACACACACACACACACACACACACACACCTCATCAGGACCCTCACACATCCCTCGGGAGCAATTTAGGGTTCAGTATCTTCCCAAGGTCACTCCGACATGTAGACCGCCAACGTTCTGATTAGTGGACCACCGCTCCACCTCCTGAGTCACAGCTGCCTAATAAAAATAAATTAAAAAAATGTCTTGTTCAAATATAGCTGCTTTAAAAGAAAATGTCTAGTTGGGGCTCAAATATATCCGATAAAAGGGAGGGAAAGAAAGTGGGTGTAGTATGTAAATGGCAATTTAAATGAACTGGTATGTATACAAAAAGAGAAACAACAAAAATGCCTAATATCTACATTACAAATATATACCGTAATATAATGCTATCCAAGAAAAATGTATATGTTTAATTATTAACAGCCTCCTAAAACCATAAAAAGGAATGTAATGCTGTGTCTGACGGACTTTGAAGTGTGTTCTTCCAAAGATTTGAATTGTGCATCCTGCTCAGCTTTCTTTAGGATACAATCGCCCCAAGTGAACGGACCATCTGCATTAATTCTCCACTGGTATTAGCTGAACGCGTCACAAAAGTCACGTAAGCATAATCAATGTACTAACCGAGTATGTAACAATTTGCTGGTATGCTAAAAAAAGAACACACAAATGACAATCTACATACAAAATCTATCTTCTAATGTTATCCAAGAAACACTTCTATATTTAATGTGAGTGCTCAACACAAACCAAAAACATTTAATGTTTTTTTAAACCATAACAAAAAGGTGCTGGAGTTCTGAGTTGTGAATACATTTATCAGACACTCATACGTTTGCATTTATATTTATTTTCTCATGACTCCAAACGGCCCAAGAGTTCTGGTACTTCAAACTATGCTTAATAAGGAAGGATGGTAGGGTACTGCTAATGGCAGCGTGATTGAACACAATGTTGTATTACCAGAGTGGCAATTGTTGAATTGACACAACTGTAAATCCAGATCTGGTACAGGTTGCTGTGGCATCTTGAAAACTGAAGACAACTGAAAACTGAATCAATCCGAGAAAGAGCTGGAGAGGAACACATTCAGGAGAAATAAAGCTGAAATAATGATGAGTTGAACAGTTACAAACAAAAGTTAGCCCTCTTCTCTAGCAAATATTTTTGGAAGAACAGGCTAGAGCTAAAGCACCTATGATAGATCTGGTCACATCTGTTTTAAAAAACTAAACAAAAAAAACGGCTTTTCAAGAAAATACATGCTTTTCAAATCAGACGTGAATATATTTTTCATATTTTTTATATGTGTGTTGCACATGGTGTTCTATAATGAACATGTTTATACAAGGTTTTTAGCAGAACTATTAAAAGACACTAGTCACAGGAAGTTAATAAATGGTGCTCAAAGATCGCAGAACTCCAAGGCAAGGACGTTTACATGAGTACAAAATAGTATAAAATTGCTACACCCGTTCACGATGATTTATGAAAACCAGGCCAGTAGTTTGTCAGTAATCCTGCCGAATAACAAACCAATAAACCAAAAACAAAGACTCCTTGGCAGAGTAAACAAAAAAAGCTTTAAAGAGAAATCACCTGCAAATCCAGAGCAAATCCTTCTATGTACGCAATCGTGCGCTATTTTTAATATAGTGAGGTACAGCCTGCAAAGGTAGAGTTTCTCCATTTTCTTTTCACCTTTGTCTCCTGGGATGCTGCAGTTTGACAAAGTGAAAGGACAGTAGGACACAGGAGGCTAGCAGGGAAACAGAAGAAATGTCTGGTCGGGTATATCAGAGCAGTTGCTGGCCCTGGAGAGTCACACAGTGTCCTCCAAAGAAATGCTTAAATGTGTTTCTCCCCTCTCCTCCTGCGCTCTGGGAGGAGTGACTCACTTGTTAAGGGAAATGAAAGAAAAGGATACATGGAATTCCACTTCTTCAATTTGGAAAGTACGTAAACTGAAATGTGCCAGCTAAAATATGCATTACAAGTGTTGGTAGTGATGCAAGTGGGACGTGAACTAGTCAATGCGGAGCAGTTACACAAACTCTCCATCATTGTCTAAATGCCTTTGAGCAAGGCACCAGATGTTAAGCTTTTCCAAGGTCACTGCACTAAGCGAAGTGTATTTACGCGCAAATGGAGCATGAAGTACTATTCTAGTCTAATGTAGCACCGTTAGCATCAGACAGAAGAGGACACACGGCCAGAAGATGGTGAGGCCAATAATTAGTGCAGCTAGCATTGTTCAGTATTTGACCAGAACACAATGTCCTCTCAGGACTGTTTACCAGTTTTCTCATACATGGCTAACAAGCCAGAGACTGAAAGAGAATTAACAGAGAGAGAAGTGTGAGTGTGAGTGTGTGTGAGTGTGTGTGTGTGTGTGTGTTACCCTGTAGAGGCGTAGGAGGACTCCCAGCACCAGCTCATGCCAGGCAGAGGATTACTACCTCCACTCCATACACAGTAATTCACAGTGGAGGAGCGCTCTATTAGATTAAAAAGCAATTTCTGTGTCATCGTGAGCCAGATTGCAAGGTTTGTCGTGTGTTCTTTTTTTTTCTTTCTGCCGACTAGATCCTCTTCAGATACGATGTTATGGCTCATGCTGTCCCTGCTTTGCTGTATGGTTCTGTTCAGTGTGTTTGAGAAATGATTCTGAACCAACAGTGCATCAAAGAGAGACAGCAGAGTCCAAGACATGTGAACAGAATCCAAAACAGGTAAACCCAGACAGATTGATTGTTTGTCTTCAGAACAGTAGATGCTGTTCCTGATCCAGGATTTTGGAAATGTGATATGAGGATTATATGCTGATTTCAATGTTGTGTGTCAAAGGATTTAGTTTAACATTTTGAGAACTGAACTTGTTTATTTTCATTCTGGAAATGAAATTAAAATATGGGACTCATCGTCTATGAAAGATAGTACAGAGATGGAGTCTGGACATGTTTAGCCACGCTTAGCGTTGAGCAGGTAGTCTGGGCTTTATCTGAAAGCTGTCTTTCATGACAAATGTATATGTTCTTTCGAATTGTATAACTATGTTGAAACAAGCCAAAGGAACTGCAAAGCAAGTGTTGGGTGGGTGAATAAACTGATGTTTCTAGCAAATAGTTGAAAAACAAAAAAATACAGTTCTCTATTTCCTATGTCTGTTCACACGTGGTGTAAACAAGCAGATTAATTGTGTTCATTAGACGGATTCATAGGTATTTTTAACTTTGGACACAGCCAGGTAGCTGTTTCCCTGTCTCCAGTATAACCACATCCTGAACCTAGCTCAGTACACAAAAGGAAAAATGACAAATATTAATTTGTTAAAATGTTCCTAGAAAGTTGGAAAACATCACATAGCCCATATTGCACCATGGATATATTTATATGTCTACATATATACGACAAAATGTAACCGCTTTTACTAATTCACACATTCAGTCACACACTAATTATTTTTTCATTCCTGATGCATAGGCAGCTCATATCATATCTCCAAAAACACTTATATGTGTTAAGACACCTTTTCCTCCTGTCTCCCACATGGCGCATGTTCAGCTCAGTGTTGGCCATTAGGATGTCGGGGCATAATGTAACATGTTCTCTTTATCTGGTTATGTAAGACACTAGCATGCTGTTAAAATGTGCCCTTGTTATCAGGTTTTCCTCAGAAACAATACACTGAACTTGCATTCATAATAGGACAATCTCTTTTAACCTGTTTAGCTTGAAATTAAATAGAGAGCATGCCTTTTAGATTGTCATCACATCTGTAAACAACATTATTGCAGTTGGATTAAATGAACCCAGGAAGATAAACTCAGAGTGTTAACAGCAAGTTATTATGCAAGTGAAACACAATTTGAGGCCCTAATCACCTTGTTGTTGATATTGACACCGATGTTTGTTTGCCGATCCAATCTGTTAGTGGGTTATGAAACAGCACGGCAGCAAATGCTCAAACCGGTTGATCGACACAGTTTGTTCTTCGACATGATTTTAACTCTTAACCCGTTGAAGTCAAACTCAAACTGTGTGATTTGCTTTCTTGCCATCATCAAGGGATTCCTCTTGTGATACTGGGCAGCTGATGATGAGTTTGGATTTATCTCCCAGAGATGTTGCTGCCAGCTCTGATGTGTTTTCAAGCTGTCATTTTTTGGGACCTTTTCATTTGATTGTTTTCCCTGATGTAGGACGCACCAGGCCAGACAAACAACAGTGAATTGATGTTTCCTTTGTTCCAGTTTTGTTGTTAAAACCCTGCATCCCTGCGTGCGCCATCATTAACAAATGTTCAGTATAGACATCAATTATGATACATCCAGTATAAAGCTTAACTTCCACAAGAGAATTCCCACCACTGCGTCTCCCTCAGTCAAGCAGCATTTAAAATCTATAATATAATTGATTATTTTCATTTATTTGACCAATTTAAATTTGACTGACTTTATATGAAAAGGTGCCAGACAAACATGGATTTCTGTAGTAAATGTTTTGAGCCATCATTGTGTCGCATATATCTGAAATGGAACATGTGGTGGGGTATAACTGAAATTAAAATGGCTATTGTGGGTTTGATTTTGTATCTCAAAATGGTGCATGATTTACCAAAATATGGACCTTCAGGGTAAACAGAGCACAACGATCACACCATGATCTACTTTACTTCTGATGCTAACATCAACAACAGTTATGGAAGCTGTAAAATGGATCTGAACTGGCAGCACTATTGATCTAACAGATGGCCGGGTGCAGGACAAGTCAGTGTTTCATTGTTTTCTGTGTACTTATGCCATCAGCACCACACTGGGATATTATACACACACACACTGAGAATGTTTTGCACCACCCAAACCTATGACCTGACCTCCAAACGTTTTGATCCAAGGGAAGAATTTATTTATTTATGTTGACGTTTTACAGCACGATGTGGAAAAACAATTGGGACCAATCTTTTTTTTTTTTCAACCCTTTTTTCAAATGTAAAAGATATGAAGAGATAGCTGCAAAATAAATGTATTTAAATTATTACAGGACTTCAATTTGGAAGTTGCATAATGTAATTATCTGCTCTTTCATTTGGATTTTTGACTTGACGTACAACTTGGCTTTCAAAAGACACATTATTTTATTTGTTTTTTTCTATTTAGTTTTCTGAGCTTTCTTTTAGTTCGTCCCCACTTTACTTTATCACACACACACACACACACACACACACACACACACACACACACACACACACACACACACACACACACACACACACACACACACACACACACACACACACACACACACACACACACACACACACACACACACACACACACACACACACACACACACACACACACACACACACACACACACACACACACACACACACACACACACACACACAGAACATCACCTTGATTCCTATCCCCTGATGAAATGTTGTTAAGTGGCCTGTTTTCACTGCTCTTGTATTCCATGTGTTATTCTTTAAGTGATTTGCCTTGCGACAAAAAAAAAGAAAAAGGGTTTAATTTAACAGAAACGTTATAAAAAAACAGACGTAAATACTTTGTATTGCTTCACTCTAAAGTTAAGTTTTGCCATCATTATAGTGACTTTCCCCTGCAAAGAAGTCTTGAGAGAGACGCTCAAAATCAATTCTCCCTGATGAGGGCAGGAGAGGTTGGCATCTTGAACCCAGCAGACTAAAGAAAGACGAGACGCTCATCAACACAGTCTACCCAAATGGCTTGGTCCTTAGGAGGAACACGGCATCAACAGAACAATGCTAATTTGGACTCAATACCCTCTTTAGGTTTGGATGTGTCGTGAGATGGCAGACTGGCGGTGTTTATCTGGTGACTGAGCCTCCTGTCCTCCCCGGTGATTTTCTCCTCCCCTTCTCCCGGTTAATAAAGCTGCACATTATTTCCCATGCAGATAGCCACAGAGCGTGAAATCAATTTTAGAGCAGAGGAGTGTGAGAACAAACTCAACTGGAGAGGAATGTCTGAATTTCAATATTTTTCCTCATTTAATAAAGCGTTCATGGGCTCTGTGATTTAATAAACAATGCACTTTGATTGGTTTAGTTAACTTTGTAACATATATGGTGTTCCCAGTCAAAAAAGACCACCATAGTAAATGAATGGGTAACCCTAGCTTATGTTCATCCATCAGATAGTACACATCCACAAATCAACAAAATGTTAATTTTTAAATACATGTTCAGTGTCTATCCCCTGCACTTATTCATGTAAACCCTTTTATATATTAAAAGGGCGTAAAATTAAATGTGGTGATGATTCATGTATTTTGTGTTAATGTAAGAGCAAGTTAAAAAAGGCAGATCAGATTTGAACAGGAACACCAAAGTAAGGGGTAATAAATGAACACGACAGGAGCTACTCCCTCTCTGAACAAGCTGTTATAGAGAGATTGAATTTGTTATGTCACCGTTGAGATGCTGCTGTTATGCATCTAAGCTTCTGTTGTGCAGCAACTGCATGGATTCGGCAATTATGTTAGCCATGAGTCAGATGGAATATCTGGAGTGTAGTCTAATGTACTTAATGCAAACATGGCTACACCAGCATTTACTTAGACAACAACACACTCAATGATAGCTTCCTGACTGATCAGGCTGACAGGGATTGCACCATCAAGATGTCTTCAACACGAGCCAATTATTCAGAGGGTCCTGCCTCGTTGATGGGCCTTAGATGTCGTGTCCCATTGGCTACTAGGACTTGCATTGAATAGTTTTACTTCAGCTCATGTTTGTATAAATATTTTTGCATTTTACTCCAAACAGGCGCAACTGTCACAAAACCTGATTTTCCCCTGGAATGAATAAATAAATACCTCTGATTCCTCTGACAGAGAAAATGTCAATAGTAGGAGAGGCTTTTATTGTCAGGAGAAGGACTTGCAGTAACTTAAAGTCCATTATTATTTTACTGACAAGTTCAGCAAAGGTCCAGACAGGTTATTGGTATGTTATTGAACAAAGGCGGAGTTGCCTCTGGCAGGTAGTGTCAGAATGAGTAGGAGAGCTGAGATGGAGGATGGTGGAGGAGGGTCGGACCGCCAAGTCACTGAGCTGTGCCCACAATAGGTGCTGTACTCCGACCATAAATAAACCACCTTGACAAGACAGCGGCATTTGTCAACATTAGGATCTTGTGAAGCGTAACCAGATAGCGGAGCCGACAGACATTTACAGGAAAATGTTGTTGCTGGGGTGCTGGAATAAATCTCATGCATTTGTGTAGCCTGATAAGTATCTTTTTTTGGCCTCATGAAAATGTGCAGACCCACAAAGTAGAGACTGCAGTAAAGGACCTAAATAGGACTCTGGAGTCGAGGATTATCGGTATAGTTTCCCTGCAATGAGTGTCATTGGATGAGATTATCTCTCGCTTTAATCCTTGGTTGTGTACTCTCCACTTGTTTACATATATAAATAGTATCAGTGGCATCAAAGTGTTGCATATGGTATTACAAAGAAAAAGAAAATAACTACATATAACAATTGCTTGAATACAGATTAAATACAGGCTATCAAATTGTTGATGCAATCATGTTATTTTAGCCAAGCTTTGAAGTATTGAGTCTAGAGGAAACTTGTACCCAGGAAAAAGCATTACAGTCAGCGATATTGAGTTAGTGAATCCAGGTGAACGTATCCAAACAAAGAAACAACAGCATGATATTAAATGTGCAACTTTTAAATTCAGCGAAAGGGCAGACAAACAAGTGATCATCTCAGTTCAATTTCACCATCTGGGAAATGGATTATTTCGCTAGGACTGTTGTACTGTTTACCGAGACTCGGTGGACCAAAATTACATGTGCCTTTCTCCTTGACTGGATTACCCTGCAGTGTAGTGCACTGTCAATACTTTACATGAAATGAACAGGTAGAGTGCGATCAATCCTCTTTGTTTTTTTCTTCGTCTGATTGGATTTGGAGCTCAGCCATTGGATCTCCCCCCAGGATTTAGACTGAACTGAAATCTTTGTTCGCTCGCTCTGTGAACACAGCTTTGTGGTGCAAATGTTCAACTTTCTGCTGCAGACTGAGAAAAAAGCCCTAGCAAGTGTGGTTACACTGTAAAGCTGGTAATATAATGCCTTGAAGGGTTTCTCTGTTTGCAGCGTAGTTAGTCGGCAATAAGCAGAAGCAGGTTACAAGTTTATTGCAGCAAAGCAGCCACATTTCAGAGGCTTAAGTAGCACTGCTTATAATTATTATTTCATGACTGTGACATTATGGAGGGTGACAAATTTCACCATCTGGGACATGGATTATTTTGCTAGAATAATCCACACACACACACCAATCACACTTGTGTAATTTGAGGCTATGATATTGAGCCATTTGAATTGTAATATTGTAAAAAGGAACACTTCATTAGTATTAATCATCCATATTATGCATAATTAGAGTCTAATGTAATGTTTGTGATGCCAGGTGCTGTCGAGTGCTACGCATACATTTTCAAGTGGTTTTATAAAAAAGGAACAAAAGTAGTTTCATCATCAAGAAGCTACAGTAGGGATTCATGCATCGTACAGTAGATCACTGTCAGAAACCATGAAGAAAGACTTGCATGTACAGTAAGGTGCATGTTGGCTCTTATTATACCCACCTGATAGTGAGAGTTCTGGGTTAAATAATGATACAGTATGCATTTACATTCAGCTGCTGTCATTTCTGCTCATTATCTAAGTCCATTGCTTATAACTGTCCTACTCTGTTTTAGCTCAAAATAAACTAAGAAATTAGCTCACCCAAGCAATTATCTAAAAATGTTTGTTTAATACATTTGACTACACTCTGAAAAGCAAACAAACCTGAAGTATAGATGAAATAAAAAATGGCTTTTGAACCCTTTAAAATCATAACCCCAGTCATATTGTGCTCCTTTTTATCAGTGCATACAATATCAAACAATGAGACGACTGATTAAAAACATATCATTGGGAATAAGTTAAGTCCATAGGGACTTGGCTTGGCAACTGGAAGGTCACCAGTTCAAGTCCCGGTAAGACCAAGTGCTACCGAGGTGTCCCTGAGCAAGGCACCGTTCCCTACACTGCTCCCCGGGCGCCGTTCATAATGGCAGCCCACTTCTCCTAACACTAGGTTGGGTCAAATGCAGAGAAACCATTGTGTTACATAGTACCTGTACTGTGTAATGACAATAAAAGTGCAAAAAAAAGAAGAAGTTTGAGGCAATATGTGTATTATTTTTTTTTTCATTTTGTACGTGCAGTGTTTTTAGACGGTCAAATGTGGATCCAATATCTGAGTTTTAAATGTATTGTAAATTTAGGAGTAAAGAAAATCTCTAAAACAAAGAAGCTGGATAACAAACTCGGGGAATGAGATTAAGGTGCTCCTGGAAGGAACTTTATATAGCTCCAGCCTCTCGGGGTACAGTAAGTGTTTATTAGAACAAAGGATTACAGAATCAGACTCACAACCAGTGGATTGGTTTCCTCTCATTGTACTTGAAGCTCCTCTAGAGGAACAGAGCTGCTTCTGTCTCTGTGCAGCTGCAGTGCGATGTGGGAATGGAGGAGCGAGATTATGCTTGGAGTGCAGAGCAGTTGTTTTAAAAAGTGTTCCTCCTCACTCAAAGAGACTGCCACATCCCACAAGCAAGCTGTGCACAGATGCAACTTGTCTCGTTTTATTTGGCCATCTTTGACAGCTGGACTGTTTTTGCAGCCCATCTTTTGGACACAAATAGCCAATAGCCGTGTTCGCTGACAGCACAGACGTTTGATGTAATAACACACATCAAGTGTGAGAGTGGGGTTTTTCTGAGTATGTGTGTGACAGCTCAGACAGACAGATTTCAAGCCCAGTCCAGTTGTTATGTTCCTCCATTCTGGGCCATCTCCGTTTCACTCTTTTACATCAGAGAAGTAGTGTCAGAAAACTCTAGATAACTGTGAGTTCTTTACTCAAGGTGAAGGATGTATAGACTGAGCACACAGTTACTGTAGAAGTATAGGTTTAACACAGAACTGCTGTATGTGTGTCACAACTATATTTGTATTCTGAATCATTACTAACTAAATAAAAGTGTATGTGGCTTATACTGTAGGTTGCTAGACAGGTCTGATTAATTTTCTGCCTTAAACATGTTTCTTCTTTCTTCTTAAAGGGGCCTTATTATGCTTTTTGGAGTCTTCCCTTTCCTGTAGTTTGTTATTTAGGTTTTTGTTCATGTAAATCAGGGGTGTCAAACTCAAGGCCCGGGGGCCAAATCCGGCCCGTGATTTCATTTTATGTGGCCCCACAAGAGCTTGCAAAGAATATAATATGTTTGTTATACGGTTACATGGCGATTTACAGAAGCACGTTGCCCATAAACTACATGTCCCACAATGCATCTCAGATATGCCTTTTTTCTCAGAATTGTTCTTTTTTTTCAAAATGTTACTTTTTTTTTCCAAATGTCACTTTCTTCTTGGGGATTTTGACTTTTTTTTCAGAATTTGGATTTTCTTTTTAAATCATTTTGTGACATTCTCACTGAAGAGACTTGCAATTATTTGCCCTAGACTTCTTCTTTCAGACGTAGTTAATTATGAAGTTATTACCCTATCTGATAATAATCCAATGCAGAGGCAATCATGTAATATAATACAGTATTTTATATGTATTAAATATTTATATATGTATGTTTATAAAGTCTTAAAGTTACAACCGGCCCTTTGAGTGCAACCATAATGCTGATGTGGCCCGTGATGAAATTGAGTTTGACACCCCTGATGTAAATGGTCTACACAGCATCCAAATATCCACACACCCCCCCTGCCTGAAATGCCTTAATTGGACTTCTTTGTTTACTTGGGTTACATAATGACTGTGTAACACTCGTATTCATATTGGCTAGCAGTCCAACACCTTGTGCATGATAGGCTAGGTGACGGGACATCTCTAAGGTGTTGACAAATCACAAAGAGGTGCTGCAGCACAGGCAGTATGAGAAAGATAAAGCACTGTTTGAACATTAAAGCACGGAAACATGTCACAGTAGAGACTCAAAATACAAATATCAACCTGAAAAGGAGTAAATTACATCTTCTTTAAACTCCTAAAACATACAGTATATTGCATCTATAGTCAGTAAACCATGTACTGAAACTAATCAATTGAGGCTAAAAAAAAAAAGTCTGGTAATTGTTAACTTGAATCTTGAATTTGAGCATACCCTTTTTAGACTGTGTATATTCTGATCTTGTGAACGTATCACAACTAATGGGAATGATAGCACAACTCTGAGTGTACAAAAAAAAACTTGTTGAATGTACTATTGCAACTCACTGTATTCAAATGAATTTTAAATAATGCAATGTTGACAGTAATTTATTACATGGAAACTACTTTGGTTAGCAACAAGCATCTATTCATCTCTGTCTCATCAAACCAGACAGTAAACCAGACAGTTCACCAGACAGTTCACCAGACAGTTCACCAGACAGTTCACCCATGTAGACCTTTCGTATATTCAATGCATGCATCATAACATGCAGGTCACTGACCTTCATTTAATGCATTTCCTCTTCTCATCAGCGGTTTACCTGGACTTAATGATGTGCATGTGAATGTTATAGGTTATTCATCTACAAAACCCTGTGAAAAGCCTGGCAGTGGAGTTCTGTTAGAGGCTTGACAGGATCCCTTTAATTGCACCTTTGAAAATGTGGTCAGATGGCATGTGAAGATGTTTTGACAAGCTCGCCGTTAGCACATCACAGATTCAAAGTGTCCAAAAGCACGCTGGAATATAAAATGTCCATCTTGACAAGCCATTTTTTTTCTAGAACACCGAAACGATACAAGTAGAGTGTTTATTAAATACTAATCTTAACCTTATTAGATGAAGAAGTTCAAATGTATTTTCATTTTTAATTGCACTGATTATATTTAAAGACCAATCTTACGCTCAGTGATTTGTATGTTAGCGTTGAAGTCCCTTTAACACACCATATTATGCCAAAGCATGATTAATGCAACTTCTAATGTAAATAAAGATAGATTGTTTGTCGTTTATTTCATTTAACACAAGGCACAACTGTTTAAATTTGCTTCTAATGAACTAAATGGTAGCTTAAACAGATAACAGAATACATTTTTGATGAGGAGGCGACTTAAACTCAAAATAAATTAACTGAACAAATGATGGGAGAAACAGCCTACGAATCCAGTGGCTTTCTTCTAAACCCTTGTAAACATTCTGTTAAGTCCCAAATTACCTAGGTAAACAGTAGATTCGCACTACCCACTCTTTCCATTAGACCAACAAACAAAAGGTTAAAATCGTCAATAGATAATTGTGTAAGGCTGACCAACTTAGTGCCGCAATCTTTCACTGGCTAAATAATTGTTGTCAAGACAAAGAGACTGTAATAAATTAGGTATGTTGTACAAGGATATTGCTCGGAAATATTATTGATACCTACTGCAAGTCTTATATTTCAAGGATCATGTAATGCATTATAAACTGTATTTGCCATGGTCCTTCCATGTGAGATTGGAGCCTCTTTCGTAATGTTGAGCATTGATTGGTTACGCCTGCCAATATCTAATACCCTCACCAAACCCTACACTGTTGACCTTTAGTCCAGAATGAACCTTCAGCTTCTATAGAAAGTGATATTGAATGTGTAATGATGCATGAAGTAATTATTCAAAGGGTTATGCAGAGATATCACACATTACTCCATGCAGGTTGGTCTCTGTCAACCAAAAAAAACCTGCGGAGAAAAACGTTTTTTCTGAGAAAATGCAATCTTTCTATCAAAACATCACGGAGAAAGATCAAGTCATTTCAATATGTAAAACCAACCTTTACCATAACTGTTTGGATTCATTGAACAACTGACACATGTCAACATGATTGACCTGGGAACCCTGACATGCTGTGTATTCAACCGTCGGTTGGCTCAACATGAATAAGTCAGCTCGAGTCTCCCCCATCTTATCATCAGCGGTTAAGTGATGGAATAGAGGTCAGCCTGAGCAGCAAGCAGGACGTGAGATGTTTCTATGCCAAAGGATAATAAGCAGAGGCAATTGAGTCCCAATGTTGTCAGGGAGTCACTATCTGCCTTCCGCTGGATAACAAGAGGGGATCAGACCACCGCTTCCAGGGCGCAGAGGGAGGTGAGTTTAATGTCACTCTCCAAAAGCTATTTCCAAGAGCTCACCTAACATGTCTCTTTCAAGGTCAGGACCCAAGGGATCTGACTTGGATGTGTTCATGGGCCTTTTGCCAAAAAAACAACCCAATGTATTCACTTTAGTCAGGGCATAGAAAATAGATCTGGAAAGAATGTTTATATATATAAATATGTGTTTGGTCTTAAAAAAAAAGCTAAATCTCTTACAATGTGAACAAATAATTCTTTATTTTTTGACAGTTCTCCAAATATTTGGGTCTGAATCAGTTCAAAAGCTACTCTGATGAAAGATAATGTGAAAACCATAGGCAGGTACTTGCATTCTTTAAAGAGACCCTGTCATGCTTTTTGGGGGTTTTCCCTTTCCTGTAGTGTGCTATATAGTTTTTATACATTAAATGGACTGCAAAGATTAAAATACCTAAGTTCCCCTTGTCTGAAACGCATCGATGGGACTCCTTTGAATATTTCTTGTAACATAGTGAAATCTCTATGTAACACTCGCCTCTATTAGCTAGTGCTCTAACATATTGTACACATTAGGCTAAGGGGCGGGACATCTCATAATATCAGCATGATATCTCCTTGTTAACCAAAATAAATAGACATGAGTTTTGTGTGCTTGAGTGTCTTAACTTTATGCAAGCACACATTTAATCAAAAGTTCAGAAAGATAAGTAAATAGGAGGGCATGCAAAGCCCACAAAATAATCAGATCAGAAAACGGCAAGCAGAAATAAGGTGCAGTCTGTTTGCTAAAAAGGAATATCCCTTGATTTATTTTATTGCTTTCTTTTTCTTTTCTGAGACATTCTTAACAAAAGCAACCCTTTAGACTTCAATTGATTCAACGCGCTTCTTTATAACAGATGATAACCTTCATCATCATTCCAGCCGTTCCATGGTGTTATTTTGAAAGAGTGGATAAAAGTATGTGCGTCATTCTCAGAAGGTGCTTTGAACTCAGCTGCAGGAGGGGAACAAAGAGAAAAATGCCTCCTTAATGCATTTCATATGACAGCATATTTAGCTAGCCAGCCAAGAAACATGTCAGATGGAAAAAGAAGAAAATATGCAAGGAACATTTGCAACAAATAATGTGAACCAAAATGTGGAAAAGCACGCTTCTTTGGTTGCAGCTTTATCACTCTTTTTTGTTTGTGGCCAGCAGGCATTTGCTCAGTATCTCAGCAGCTTGTGTGTCATTACTCCTCAGAGTCACAAATGAGCTCTAAGCGTGGCGCTGCCAGCAGCTAGATGCAGGGACATGGAAATGAATATTGATATCTCTCTGTCACAAGCACAGGTAGACTGTCAATTACACCAATTTATATTTCCATTCTCCTATTTTCTACTTATAAATGCATTTTCTAGGTGTAGACTGCATATACTGCAGCTGAAAAGAATTCAAGTGCGATGCTTGAATTAATCATCATTGCAGCTCCATCCACCGTGGCCTTCAACACACACACACACACACACACACACACAAACACAATGGGTTTAATTCTGCAGGCTTTATGTTTTGCTGAAAAGAGGGCTCTACATCTGTTACCTTTGCTTTTTACTCAAAGCACCCCGCAGTATGCAGCACATATGTTTAATATGCCAATAGGTGCTGTTGCTCAAAAGCATTATATTTATATTCCTTGCTAGCATACTGCAGCTACCCACTCTCCACTTCTCCAGAAGAGTAAAGGACAGATACGTATTCCATTCTTGGTAAACATACTACATTGTGTGAAATCCCTCAGGCCACAATGATGTAAATGTATTAAAAGAGTGCTTCAGACTAAACATGAGCATGGTAAACCAGTGAAACAAGTTAGTAAAACAATTGCTTGTAGCATGTGGTTCTTTTTACTGCTGTGGTTCCCAACGTTTTTCAACTCTGGGCCCACTTAAGAATGTAAAAAATATTCGCGGCACACATTCAACCATAAACGATACGTAGGCTAAATGAGGTTCTGATTGGTCAATTCAGAACATGTGACACATTGTTAATCCAACAGACCGCTGTCAAGGACTGTTATGACCGTTGCTAAGGAGGATCAAGAAAGAGAAAGGAAAAGAGGTTCAAATAAAAAATAATCTTAAAGGTAGGGTAGGTAAGAATGGAGAAACCAGCTCGAGTGCGCTAGAATTTGAAAGTACGCAGCCGAAAAAAATCTGCCCCTTCCTTCAGACTTCCTTACAGAGCCCCTCCTCCAACACGCACGAACGCGCACATGACCAATGAGGGCACGAGATAAGTGTGTGCACGAGATGGAAGGCTGACAGGCAGGTAGGCCATCCAATTATTTCCGGCTAAAATAATTGGTCGTGCTTTTTACAGCGCCACGGCTTCCACAGATGACATTTTTTCATGTATTTATTGTCAAAGCATTTAATGTATTCATTGCTATCGGGATGTTAAGAGCATTCCATGGAATATAACAAAAAGTGTTTCTGAAGTGAATTACCTACCCCACCTTCAATAATGAAATGTTTCCAAACAAATCATAATGTTTTGCAAATTATTTGGCGGCCCACTTGCAATGCGTTCGCGACACACTAGGGGGCCGCGGCCCACAGCTTGGGAACCGCTGCTTTACTGATTATGTATTTTGAGGAAATCCTGATGCAGAAAAGTCTGTAAAAATGTAGCCATAGTGTTTCTTATTTGTTATAAATGGAGAGGTTTTGTACAAAGGTTATTTCAATGACACGAAATATAACCATCAGATGACAACTTGTGTTCACACCTTTATATATTAATAAATTGTACCTCCTAATAAAGGCTAGATATTGACTTGTATTAATAGTTTACTAAGAAAATCATACATATATGTCCAGGAATAGGAAGCTTTTGTGAAGAATCAACATCTTAACTGAACTGCTTATTTTTGTAAATGAATCCTGTAATTTGACTGAATCCTACATGCATCAACATGATTCACTTATAGGTATGTGAAGTACTTGTTCATAGTCATTGAGTTGCTGCTCAGGGCACTTAAAGATCTGTGGCCACCACTGATTTATGTGCATAATTTGAACACATTCAGGAGCTGGAGAGTTCAAGAAAACAGATACATATTGTAAGCACAGTTCGTGTTTGCACTGCATTATCTGGACATGATTACATTTCCCTTACAAAGTATTTATTGTAAATTTTCTTTTGATGAATTGCGAAGCTTCTTTGATACTGTTGGAGAAAATGCAGCCTGTGCTTCCTCTATACCTGAGGAGCGTATTGGTGCAGTGCTGTATATTCAGATATGTGGTTCAGCACCACAGACAGTCAAATGCCATACTGGAGGTACCACACCTGTTGTTTAATCACTCATCAGCTGCCCCCTTCACTGCAGATTTGGGTAATTAAAAAGAGCTTGAAGCAGACCTTTCTCACAGTGGACATTTTGACTCGTCAAACACAGGTGTTTACTAATCATATTAATTATAGCTATATTCCATTTGGGTGTTTCAGTGCCAGAGCTCTTGTGTGAGCTGACTCCCTGCATGAATTACTGGCAAACCTACATTTAACAGAAAATAAAATCAGCGTTAATGTTATTGGTGACACCTGTGCTTTTCTTGGAAAAAAAAGCTAACCCTTTCCAACATTGTTATTACCCATTTTACCTTTAGGATACCAGTCACATCATCATTTGATCATTTGAATAACTTCCAATTCTTCAGACTTCAAACTGAATATGGAAAGGCCTGAAAAAGAAACCAAACATGGATACTATACGTCGGCCAATTTATTCATTCAGGCAATTCAGGGCTAATTTAACAGTTATAATATGCCTATGCACATAAATGTAAATCACATTTGTTATCATTAGCCATTAACTAGAAGGTTATCCCTTTTGGTCTACTTCCAAGAATTGGAGGTAATGTGTATGTTTTGCTTTATTTTGTTTGTGTTTGTTGATGCCATTATGGGTCTATTTCGGGTGCAAAACAAGACAACTCGCTGAACAGAAGGCAGTAAGGGTGTCAAACAGCTGGAATTCCCGATAATGAGCAAAACAGAGGCACAAAAACACTGGTGACCACCATCTCCAGCTATTTGAACATGTGAATCTTTCCCAATACTGCCTTCCACCCCACATCATTGAAATCCTCATGTGAGGGATGCCACCAAAGTGCCTGAGTGGGTTATAATTATGTCTGCAAACAACCTTCTACAACCTTTATATTTTCATTTTATTTTCAAATCAAGCACACGTTTGGAGCATTTCTCCAGTGTGTGACTGTGCTGGGAAACTGAGTGTGCATTCACTCTCATATTGCAATCTTATCTGCATTGTAATACACGCGTATGTAAGGAGCAAACTTATTTTTGCACCAGGCTCTACACATAACACACCTGGGCCATCTTTCTCTTGGGACAGCTAACAATAGAGCAGTGAACTATGCCTAAAGCGAATTAAACCACTCCATTAATTCACAACCCCAAAGTGATTCAATTCTGTTTTCATGCAACAGTGGTGAGACATGAATCTTCCAGGGCTATTCACATGAAAACATGTCTCACAACAACAAATGGGAACATTTCGCAAAGATATTGAAGTGTTATTTTGTATGTATTGATTGTTGTGCTTTTATTTATCTTAATGTGTGCACATGTATAAATGTGTCTGTTGATTGTGTATCTATACAGGGTATATGCAGGAATCCTGAAGTCAAATGTAATACCTTTTAAGACCTTTTTTAAGACCCTTTCCATACATTTTAAGACCTCATCGCCAATTGGAGTTTTAACCGATTACATTGGCGACACACTTTACCTCACATTTACTACATTACATTACATTTAGCTGACGCTTTTATCCAAAGCGACTTACAATGACCAATTACAGGGACATTCTCCCTTACTCAAGGGCACACTAGTGGTGGTGTTCCTGGCGGGATTTGAACTCACAACCTTCCGATCTTCAGCCCACCACTACCCACTAATACTATATACAGTATTGATTGTCCTTCCTCCTTATCTTCCAACCATTTGGACGCAAACTTGCATTTCCCCATAACGATATTGTTTAACAACCGGCGTAAACGGACCTTCGCGCGCTATCAAGCAGTGAGCGTGCGATGTCCTGTTCAGATGACGTCAAATCCAACGGGATGCCATAAATAAACTACACAGAATCACACTACACACCTACGCAATGATTACATTCAGGCAAACTGTAGAATACAACCTCTTTGGACAATTTATATACTTATTGGAAACAAGCTACAAAATGGAATACCTTGGAAAATGCCATTTAATACTTTTTTATAGCCTTCATTTTCGCTAAATTGATTTATCAACTTTTAATACTATTTAAGACCCCGCGGACACCCTGATATAGGTATATACATATTTGTATACATATTTTTATATATTTGTATTTCTTGTATTCGGGATTGTGGGAAACGGTATTTCGATGTCTCTCTGTCTGTACACACAAACTGAAAGATTGTCAATAAAGTTGACTTTGATTTAAAGGAAAAATCTCTTAAATGTCCATACACCATGATATAAGAGAGACATAATGTTAGTTAAAGAAATAGCAGGAATTTTGTACAAGATGTATTTGTGAAATATCAGTATTTGAAGAATGATGACTGATAAGTTACAGCTAGAAATGTATGTATTTGTGCATCAACTCGGCCATCTCCAGCTGCCATTTTCCCCCCAAAATGGGATTTTCAGGTCCACTCTGGGGTCCAATTACTGGAGAAAATCCCCTCTGCCAGAGAGAGAGATGGAGAGCTGTGCTGGTGATCCTCGTTGCGTAGCTAGTGTGCGTCGGTCATTAGCTTCCCACAGAGTGCAGCAGCACGCATGGTCTCCCAAGCAGCCAGACGTCTCCACAGCCTCCACCCCCCCAACTAAGCACCTCTCCACACACCGCGCAAACTCCCCTAAGAACTCATGTATTAAATCCAGCATACTAAATCGCCTCTTATGGAAAACAAACTTGAGGCTTTATAGTTCTCCCGCTATGGTTTTAGCATTATCTGGCAACAAAATCAACAGCATGTTAACAGGAGTTCTGTTGTTTGTTATTACCTGAGGTATTACCTTGCTGTCGTAACAGTAATGAATACAATTTAGCACCGCTTAAGATGTGTTCGAATCCACTTTCTGCGTCTGCAGTTTGATGGGAGTTTGAATAGATTTCCCCCTGCCGGTCGGCTCCCTGGTGCTATCTGACATTTCTGGCAGAAGATTGCATCAGCATATTCAACTGAACGAATGTGGGAAATAAGGCTCAAATAACTTTTGAATGAACTTTCTTGAGAAGTGAAGGTGCATGTTATATTGGCTTTGCTTTGTCTTAAGTGAGCTGAAAGGTAAGTATCCCCTTTTTGTGGCCTTACGTTGCTTTTTCTTTAAGATGTGGAAGGGCATGTTAGATGGAGGAGCAGTGGGATTTTTGCTCTTCACTGCGACATCTTGCAGTTTGATTCATTTCTCACCCTGACTGAGGCTTGCCAGGGGAACCGATTAATATTCATCTGAATTTGATATTCATGGAGAGAATCAACACTGCGTTTGTCTGAAATCCAAGAGGGAACACTGAACATAGGAAACAACACAGCAAAATTAGGGCAACACAATGTGAGCAATACACACTATTCATAAACAATCTAATTTATTTTTCGCATCTCCGAGGCTTTAGTTTATAGTATATTCAAATGATGTATCATACATGGCCTGCCTGTGGCAAACGATTCAGAAAAACTATTTTAATTCACTTTGGCAGAAAAAGTTTTACCTGTGACACACATTCACTTCGCGCACACTTTTTTGAAATGTTCAGATCCCACTCAAAAACCCACTTTCCAGTTATTTTTATTGTTGCTATATGTCAACATATTGCTGATACTTAATTTGAGAAAAATATGAGGGTAAAGGCACTTTTTTTGTCTAGCCTTAATTGCTTATTTGAAAAAGCTATTTTGCCCATTTAGATGCCAGAACTGAGTGGTCATGCATTCAAGTTGAGGTTAGTGTGATGAAAATAAAACCCTAAGAATTTGCTCAAAAGGAAATGTGTCTTCAAAGAAAGCCGAGTCAAATCTCTTGACCTAAGAATAATGCGTATTTTTGAAATAGTGATATAACTGTTGTTGGCTACAAAGAAATGGAGTACTGTCAGTATTCAGGGAAAGCTCAACAAAAGAGAAACACTTGAGCCTGCTTCTTGAATACTGGGATTTAAAGTTATGAAGCATTCAAAAAGACAGATCAATGTTACCTGTGCATGTCACATCTTCAGTGGATCTTACTTAATCGTTCTATAAAGCAAGGGTTCTCTGTCTGTGTGCTTTTATGAATGTCCTTTTCATATAATCGAGAAACCTTGACCACTTAGATTTTATTGAGTTTTTTCAGACAAACATCACAAACAAGCACAGTACATTACAACAAATAGTTGCCAGACGGCGAGTATTCTACAGTTTGGAGGAAGTACATTTCTGTATGATGGACATGGACAGTGGTTTATCAATGTATGGTGTAATATTGTTTACAATTAAACAAGGTTCGGACATTCAGCATTTCCAACAGTAGGTGAGCAAGGAATATCTACAATCACACTTATTTTGAGATATATTTCAACCGACCATCGAACTGTGTACAGGTCATATTTAAGTCTTAACAAAAGTGTCAATCTCTCCATGTCATGAATGTCTCAATCCAATGATCTATTGAAGGAGATTCGGCCTGTAACCACTTACGAGTAATAGCTTTTTTTGCCGCTACAGTAAATATTTTCAAAAGGTATTTATTACTCCCCGTCATTTCTTCTGGAAGGTCACCCAAGTAGAGAACTACAAAAGAGAAAGGGATCTGTAACTCTAGAATATGCTGCATGTTTCTCCAAATATCATCCCAAAATAGTTGTATCTTTGGACAACACCAAAAAGTGTGGAGGTGCAAATGTATTCATTTTGAATGCGGCTTCACTGCAGTTCACCTTTGCTGTTGGATGGATGTACAAAGGAAAAAATGGAAACCTATATTGGCTCTTTACTCAGTCTGAAAAACGTAACACCTCTGCTACCAAATTCACTTTGAGAAACCAAACCAAAGCCTGAACGTTTAAAACTCTTACATATAAACCAAATATTAAAAAGGGATACATCTGAAATCATGAATATCTTTTGGCATGCTTCAAAGAACTGTAAACAGTGATCACGCTGGGAAAAGATCCAGTTAAGAAGTTGTTTATTTTTGTCACCAAGGCACTAAACAGTGTGGTTCCATCCCCCGCCATCCTTAAAGAAGTAGTATAATTTGTTTTAGAAATGTTCATTTTGTCAGCGCAGGAACCATTTGTTTTAAATAGAGAGAACTCATATTTGTCTTTTAAGCTTCAGCTGCAGGCTGTTGGATTTTATAGCCTCTCTGCTCCCCTGTGAGTAGATCACAATTCTGTGAGAACACAAGATATTGCCTGCAGTGTGCACTTCCAAGTTCAGTATACCAACAAAACAGTAGCGTAATGATCAGTCCCTCGCACTAAAGAAACAAAGGGACATTTTGCTGTCTCATTGGTTGTCTTCCAAATGTGTCTTAATATTAATGAAATTGTCTCCTCTGGGCCTGTAATACTCTTGTTCATACCACAATCTTTAATAGGTTTGTTGTTCTTGTGTATCCAATAAGTGGAATCAGCTCTTTGCTCAATGCGCCACAGCCTAAAGCTAGATGTGCTGTATAAACAACAGCATAATGAACATCTGTTGTTGGATGTCTTAAACCCACCTTGATAGATTTGGAGCAGGAAGATGGAAATAAGGGAATTACATTTCATTTAATTTTACACGCCTCAAATTCAAATTTAATTGACAGAAATTCTGATGTGATGTTTAAATTTCAGTCTGGCATCTTTGATGTGCCAAACCTATTATAAATTCATGCGACTACTCCTCCTTTCCCCCACTCACTCACACATGTCACACATGTCACACATGTCACACGTCACACATGTCACACA
Source organism: Trematomus bernacchii (assembly GCF_902827165.1). NCBI lineage: Eukaryota > Metazoa > Chordata > Actinopteri > Perciformes > Nototheniidae > Trematomus > Trematomus bernacchii. The sequence continues at coordinate 4,318,619 of NW_022987778.1, forward strand.
TGTCACACATGTCACACACACACATATTTAAAGATAACATATTTTGTTCATTTTCAGGTTCATATGTGTATGTTGTGCTTCTACTCCTGTGACATGTCTCCATGCTTTATGTTATTTATATTTTCAGAGTCTTTATGTTTCTCATACTGCCTGTGCTGCAGCACCTCTTTTCACCCTCTGTCTGAAACCTGAGCCCAGTCTGCTCTGATTGGTTAGCTGGCCGGCTCTGTTGCGATTGGTCAACAACTTAGAGATGTCCCGCCCCTCAGCCTATAAAGTGCAATGTGTTGGAGCACTAGCCAATAGAAGTGTGAGGTTTACACATATCAGTATGTTACAGAAGTAAACAAAGGATTACAATCAAGTGGTTTCAGGCAGGGGACGAGTGTGTGTGAGAGAAACTCCCTCGAGAGGAAGCCTTTACAGACCATTTACATGCACAAAAACCTATACAGTAACACATACAAGGTAAGATCCCCAAAAGCATAATAGGGCCTCTAAGTGTTTTTGATAAAATCATAAGAAATGAAAACAGGAACATTACATAAAGTGCATGTGGTTATGAATAAAGAATAAAACATCTCAATTACACAGGCCAACTTCAATGCCTATTTGACAATAATGATGAAACGCAGATGTAACAGTAGGGCAGATTAACATTTTGAACTTAGTTAATTACATCTGTCACTGCATTAAGTGCAGGTTCTTTGCATGTCAAGAGTCACTCAGCAGAGCTAAATTGAATTACTGTGTGTCTGTCTTTGAATATACAGCTTTTCATCTGTAACAGAGCAGTCTGCATCTTATTTGTGAGACATTGTTTTATAGTTTGTATCTACAAATCACACCGGGTCTGAATTTTGTATCAGGGCATTATTAATGGGGCAGCACTGGCAAGCATTCAATAATATACCCTCGACCTGTTTCCAATTGATTACATTTCCATCCTCCAAAAGCGCCTGGAATATATTCATTTCACTGCTTTTGTGATGGCAGCCATCCAACTCAGTGCTATAATACTGCACTGCTTCATTTGATATGGGCGTATGAGAAGCAGCGAGAGTGGATGCAAGTGACTGAGAATGAGTGGATTCCCGAAGTCTTCACAGCAAGGTGATGGACAATTTCCCATTTGTTTCTTTTCAAACACCTCAAGCACAAAACAAATGCCGTGTGTCAGTGAGAATGGCAGATTGATTTGATGCCGGGACCAAACAATCCATTTATGGCAGTCGTAAAATGCTGAGCAGTGGAGTGAAACTACAATCTAAATGAAAAATACAGGGGGGGGGGGGGGGTTATAGCTCTGTGGGTTTTTTTTTTCCAGCAGTGGTAAACAATTCAACTGTAGTGAAATGTTGCAGTGATGATTGTGCCTTTAACAAGATAATCATTAACTTGACCTTTACTGAATACTTAGCGCTCACGCTGTTTGATTTCGTTGCACCTTAAGAATCATTCACACTTTGTGAATCACGTTCACTGCAGCTCAGTTTCCCTCGCTGCATGATAATCACTTTTTACCAAAGTACCAAAACGTTGAATAATGTGCTTTAGTTATACACATTAACTTTTGCTTAATGTACGTGATTGTCTTCCCACAGCATTTTAGCCTCAGACAACCTGTTGGCACTCATTACACTTTGCCTGTTTTGTGTTGGATGTTTTTGAATGTTTATTTTAGAGTCCTGGTAAGGGTAGAAATAAAAAAATCCTCATGCAGAGATCACAACTCATCTTCTCCTCGCCTCACAGTACGAACTCACTGGTATAACCCTTGTTTTTATATTATGCATTACTAGCATACCCTTTGTAATAGCAACAAGTCTCCAAATGAATAAAGCCACTAAAACTGCGTACAAATGTGAGCTTCACGAACAACGGCTAAGCGATTAATATGTTGCATGTCTATTTGTAATCATTCCAGGCAGGAATATATATTCGCTTTGATGAGATTCCACTATGGATGATGCACACCAACACATAAGCTGGCAGTCTTACAAGCAGCCCTCGCTATTTTTAGATCTGCTCTTTACATTTTCATAAATTGTTAACTGTGTTTGTTGTCTGGTTTTCACGTCATCGACACAGGTGCAAAAATACCTTCTGTACACAACACCTTCACTCACATGATGAATAAAATATTTCAAAACAGACTGGAATTCTTTTTTTTTTGTGTAAGAATATATATTGCTATTATGCAAATGTTTCCATTGCTCCAAAGGTTCTTCATTTGGAGGTCAGACTGAAAAGTGACATTTGCGCATGCAGATTCAGCTGCTCTGCTTAATTTTGTTTTAATTTTTTGCCTTTAATAACTGCAACTTGCACGGTCTATCACAAGGCAAAGCAAGGCAATCTTTTCTAAATAGCACCTTTCAACACGAGGCAATTCAAAGTGCTTTAAAAATAACACAAAAGTAGAGTGCAACACACCTATTATGCAAAATCCACTTTTTCATGTCTTTTATACATAAACATGTGTCCCCTCTGTGTAAAGACATTCTGAACGTTTCAGGCTCTTTTTGTCCTGGTCCATTTATATAAAAACCTGTCTGAAAAAGAGCTGATCAGATTTCGGCCACTTTATGATGTCATAACGATTTTTTGGCTTGTGTAACCATTAGCCAATCACCAACCAAAGTAACCCCCCCCCCACCTTATCACCTGAATCTCCTCCTAGAGCACCATTGTGTTCTTTTTAACCAAATATCTCTCAGAGGGGCGTGGGGAGGGGCTCCTTATTTTCATCTAAAGTAACAGACAGAGAATCAGCACTTTTGAAACAGGGCTGAAACAGAGGGGATTATGGGATGCTGCAATGATCTGTTTGGTGTTTGGAGCCAAACACTTCAGAGACATGTTTTGTATATATCTGAGACCTATATTAAGTAATGAAAAACAGTAGGGGACCTTTAAAATGATATTTAAATACATAAAAAGACTGTCCGTAAAAAGGCAAGAGAATAACACAACACAAGATAAATATAATGGTCGTCACAGAGACGAGATGCACTCATTTACATTGAAAAAAAGCACATGGACCTTGAGATGATCACGGCCTGCGGCATCGTTGGACCGCCCAGCCAGACATGCTGGACAGAACCCTACCGAGGGCTGAGTGACCAAAGAGAGTCGGGTGGAAGCCAAGCTAACTCAGCTAGGACCCAAGGCTATTCCACTACCCAGCATGGAGCTGGCTGATGTCTGGTCACAAGAATGTAAGATGGATGAAACAAAACTTGAAGCTAACAGAGCACAGGGAGATCAGAGACTGCCCACATCTCACAGATAAGGCTACTGCACTTGACGGGCGGACCACAGAACAGAGCGCAGGACTCCGCTGGGACGAGAGGAGGCGGACTCTGGATTTACATAATTGATGTTTGGTTCAAACGTCAAACTTGATAGACAATGTTTCCATGATGTTGATTTTTAAATGTCAAGATGTTTGCCATATCCTCAGCCTAGAGAATTTACCATTTATTTGCTGTTGGAAATTCAAAAAGCATGCACTGCAGGAAAGTTGTTTGTTTGGTTGTGTTTTCTTTCTTTGTGGAGCATAAAAAGACTACAACTGCTTCGCTTTGTGTCTTTGTGTTGCAGAATGAATACGATTCTCGAATCCTTGGAAATATTTAGGAGACAGTTTCTAAGCCTCGGTGTGGACATCACTTGAGTGGCAGCTGAGAGTGGGAGATACTAAAAAACAAGCTGTCTTATTCCCTGGTGTGCTATTATCTGTAACATCAGCCCACGCATGTTGACACAAATCATTTTTTTGGTTTATTTGTTCAACACATTCACATGGCTACCTCTCAGTGTTGTAAACTTATATCATTCAACAATTGGGGAGGATACAGCTTGCTGTCTTCTACGAGGAGCTCAAAACAAGCTCCCAATAAATGTTGATTTGAATGCTTGGTAATTCAACACCTAACGGCAACTTCCTGCCCATTTTTATCATAAGTTGTAAAAAGGATGGTGTCTTTTTAAGTGTTATTATTTGAATCCAGCTGTGGTATTAGCATATGACCACACTGCCAACAGGCAAGTGTGCACTTAGTTCAACTAGATTTAAAAGAATGCAACACAATATTGAAAGATTTGGAGATTACTTTTTGGCATCTGTCCTTTTATATGCAATGTATGTGTCCATTCACACACAGTGAAAAACACAAATACTTATAAATGCAGTGAAATAAAAATGTTTTTTCTTCTTTTAGGTGAGGACACACACCAAGGAGAGACACAGTTGTGAACGTCTCAGTGTGGACTCTAAAGGATTTGTGGTTTGTTTTTATTTGCATGTTATTACCATAGTGCTGGGGAAACAAGTTGTAGCTTATCACATTTAAGATTATCTACTGATTATTATCTTGGTGTTGCAGGGTGGCGGGCACATGGGCTGCGTGACTCTTGTTAGTTAAACTAAATCTAAGGGCAGTGTTTCATCATCCATCACTAATCCTCTATGGCTGAAATGAGGTCAGAGGTTATGCCTTATTCTATTTGTTTATAAGGAGTTAGCATGATAGTTCATAATAATACATGATATTTATATAGCACTTTTCCTGGTGCTCAAAGCACTTGAGTTAATGTGAAAAGTCACCAATTTGTTTAAGAAACATAAAAAAGGACTACGCATGAGGTTATGTAATGACAGTCAAGGAAATTTGTTTTTGGTATCAAGGCTTCAAGGCTTTTATTTGTCATACGTACATACAGTGTAGTTATGTCGATGACAATCTTAGGTCACAGGCTCCTCCAACAGTGCAACACAATAAAACAGAAGAAATAGTGCAAGTAAATACAGACCAAATAGTAAAATAATGCAATAAGACTCTATATACAAGTGATTGGAATATGATATTAGATAAATAATGTGTAAGTTGCAGCCAGATGAATGTTATGGATGTTCTTTCAAAAGCATAGCTGAAAAATAATATATAAAATACTACTACTAAAAGGCATAAGAAGAATTAAAGGGTTTGCCAATGTACAAAATGAAAGTTATAATGTACACAATAGTTGTTCAACGGTAGGAACTAGGAAGTATTTGATCATTCACGTATGATAAAATCGTATAATTCACATAAAAAAATTACAGGAAGCCTCACAAAACACGTGCATGAGTCGAGCACAGCAGCTGTCACTGGCTCAGGGTTAAAAGTACCTGGCTCCTTTCCAAGAAAGTGTGTACCATCATCAGATGTGAGCTGTGTTCAGAAGCACAGCGCAACGTACAGCTGCAGCTCCACAATGCAAGACATAAGTCGACAGGCAGTGAGCACAGATGTGGGACTGTTTATCCCCAGGTTCCAAAAACTCCATCCTGGATGGAAAGTAGGCCATAAAAAAAAGAGGCCAACAGCTGACTAGCCTGTGGCTGAACATCAAGCACACGGTGGGACTGCACTTTGTGCTGCAGGAGGAGGGACAGGGGGGGGCAGAATGGCTCAGTGTGCCAAGTGATATTTTAATTTGATTTCCTGGATTTGGGATACAATAAAAAATAAAGGGAAAAAAACACATGATGATTCACTTGCTCGTACACGTGAGGGATATATTTATTTAAACCCTATTGAGAGAACTATTGGTTCATAGAGTGTAACATAAGATTGAAGGGAAGTTTCTGAAAGGCAGCTTCACATGAATTATGAAAAGGGCTGCAGTGGAAAAGGTCATGGTTGATTTATCAGAAAAATAGAAAAGGAATGATGTTTGTATGGAAATGTTAGCCTATAAAGTTCAGTAAAATATGTAATGTGTAGAACAGGTGGTCTTTCAAGCATTATGATCTACAATAAAACAACATCCAATTAGTTTCAAACATTAAAAAGCTCTATTAACAAGAATGTGTTTATAGAAAGGTGTTTATCAAACTCAACAGCAACTTGTTCAACTGAAGTTTAATCTTCTATTTTATGTAATATCTAATGTTATGTGTCTCTGTCATTTATTCTAAACCCTAAACCCTAAATTATAAACACCCTGCTCTCAGGTTGTGAGTGCTACTGCTGTATGTTTGCGAATGTCAGTGAGCTAAAGAGCTGCCTGCTTTCCTCCAGCCTCAGGTCTGAGCGATGGCATTATACAGCTGAACTCCAACTGGCACGCTGAGGCGCTGACAGGCAACTGCATTTTTTTCACAAGCATGGCAATAGTTGAAAACAAAACACATCTCATATGCAGTGGCTTTTCTTTCTCTTCAGGTGACGTTGCTGTCACCGTCATAGAGACATGGCAGCAGTTCAACACGAGAATAAAAAGGGAAATGAACAGATTGATTAAAAGGTGTGGAAATACTCTTAGACAAGGGGATAAATGGTGTGGGAGTGAATAGAAAGAAAAAGGAAAGGCACTGATGGGTTTGGGAACAAACACAGGAAGAAGGGGAATAAATGAATGCAGTGAAGTGCTTTAGGGAAATATTAGACCTTTTGTTATGAGTGCAAATGCGGGAGGGGCTTCCTAGTTTAACTTCCACTTTGCTGTCGCTTTGTTTGCTTGGATTGAATTAAGATAGAAACTGCTCTCACTAATGGAATAGCAATCTTAATATTTGACTGAGATTTAAAACACACTGCTGGTGAGTGGGCGAGGATTATATGCAGCCTCATATTTATTATAATCCATTACATGTCATGCACACTAGCAGCAGGAGTGTTGTAGTCAGCAGGGAGGAAGTCCTGCTTACCTTTAAATCATACCTCAAGCAACCAAAAAGACCAAATGAAATATGTTTGCTATGACAGAGTTGGAAAATGTTATAACAATGAGTAAAAAACTAAAAATAATTTGTTTACTTATTACTATGGGGGCCGCAATATAGTAAACCACCTCTGCTAACACGGAAAATCTTTGAGAGATAACAAGTCATTTATAAGAATGAAAAAGTGTTGCTTCTTGCAGAGCCTCTGTAGTTTCATCACGTTGCACTTTTGATGCCAGAACCTTTTACTAAATATTGAAAATCTCCACAATGAAAAGAACTGCTTTGCTTCTTTATCTCGGAGTGCGACTTTGGGCTATTGTACTTGCTTTTATGTTTGGTGCATGCCGTTTAGTAAAAGGTTTTCTGATGTGAAAACAAGTTATCTCTCAACAGCAGAATGTCTCTCTTGGGCATACTTTGCCCTAGGAAAAAAAAACACACGTGCATTGATAAGCAAATGTTCATTGTTAAAATAAATAGTTTTAGCAAAGCAGAAAGGAAGATTTCAACAAATGTATTTTTACTAATAACTGAAAGCGCTTTACTCATCATTAATCTCACATTTCCTGTTCTAATAACCTTTTCATGGTTTTATTTTTTTGTTTTACTGAAAACCGATTTATTTTTCTTCTTACGTGACTATTTTAGTCTCACAGCAACACCGTCTCCATTACTCTAAATCTTGCATGGCTTAACGCTGCTCTGTTTGTAATACAGCTGATCTAGCAACTGAAGCTTAATCTGCATTTCAATTTTTAAGTAGGTCTAAACATGTGCACCAGTGAGAAGCGTTTTGAAGCACGGGAATGAAAAAACGAAATTGAGATAAAGTACTAAATTAAATGTTAAAAGCCCAACCTACTGTAGAGCTGCTGCTACCATTATATTAAAATAATCATTTGACAGATTTGACCAGTCCTTTAAGAGCGTTAATAATTGTGTTACTCTCAAAATGAAGATAAAGATTAACCGGAAAAATGTCAGCAAAGATGGATTTTTTAAAGAGAGCTTTTCTGCAGCCCTTTATTGGACCGTTACTGTAAATATTCAATCTCACAGTTAAAACATATCCCAAAAGTATCCCCTACATTTTGAATCTGAACTTTATTCCTGAAAATGAATAGATTATCTCTTTCTTTATTATCAAACTGAATGAGATTATAATGTATAAAAAAGAAGAAATGCACAATCACACTCAAGGCTTCAAATTCTAAATTCTTCATTTGCAATATTGATTTGCAAATAATGCCATTGTTAATGATTAAAATGTTTGAAAACTTAAAAGAGGACATATAATGATCATATTCAGGTCCATATTTGTATTGAGTACCTCCGCTGTGTTTTATTTTTCTCATACTGCCTGTGCTGCAGCACCTCTTTTCACCCTCTGTCTGAAACCAGAGCCCAGTCTGCTCTGATTGGTTAGCTGGCCGGCTCTGTTGTGATTGGTCAACCTCTTAGAGATGTCCCACCCCTTAGCCTATCATGTACAATGTGTTGGAGTGCGAGACAATAGAAGTGTGAGTATAGGCCTGTCGCGATAATCAATAAATTGACTTATCGTACGATAAATAAAAATGGACCCGATAACTTTTCTGAGCTCGATAAATTGCCGTTTACATGCGTGTTTGTTTACATAAGGATGTGACCAGAATGTTAGCCCGGCGCGCTGTGAGGGGCGGGGCTCACACACAGCCAAGTCAGGAAACTCCGCGTGCATCAGTGTAGCAGCCAAATTAATAATATAGAGACAAGCAGGAGACAACGTGTGACTTACTCGAGGGGAATTTGAAGTTAAATGGAATTGGTTGCAAAACCTAACTCCATCTCCGGTGTGGGAATATTTTGGATTCAAGCCAAATCAACGAGGCGAACCTACGGACTTGAATGAGCCGGGCGGTGTGTCGCATTTGTTTTAAAAAGGTAGCGACAAAAGCTAGCAATACGACCAACCTTAAACTGCATCTGAAACACAACCTACCCATTCCGTTTTCCCAGCTGGGAGCAAACACGGCAGCTGGAGATGGAGAGCTCCCACCTTCCCGACAGTTTACAATCAAAGATGCATTTGCCCGACAATGCAAACATGTTGGTGTTCCTTGCTCGAAAACTTTGAAATACAGATTTGGATATGGCCTGTTGAGGCATCTGGGTCTTTGTATGGACAGTGGACTGTACACTTGACTGCTATTTTAAGGAGTTTTTTTTGCTTGTGAGACAATGTATATATATATATGAATATTCATATATATATATATATATATATATGAATATTCATATATATATGATATATATATATATATTCTTATATATATATATATATATTCTTATATATATATATATATAAGATATATATAAATAAGAGAGAGAGAGAGAGAGGAGAGAGAGAGAGAGAGATGAGGAGAGAGAGAGAGAGAGAGAGAGAGAGAGATGAGAGAGAGAGGAGAGAGAGAGAGAGAGAGAGAGAGAGAGAGCTCTGTTTTCCAGCCTGAGTCTATTTAAAAGATTGTTTTGGTTGTGTGTGATTTAATTTTTTTTTTATAATTTAATTTGTTTTATTTACTATATATATAATTTATATATTTGAATATTATTTCACATTTCATTTGCAATGTTGGATGTTCAACAAAAAGTTCTGTTTGAAAGGATGTACTTGAATTATTATTATATATTATCATTATGTCAGTGGTCTAAAATGGTCTTTAAAATATTATCGTTTATCGCAATCATTTCCGGGAAGATGTATCGTCCAACAAAATTAATTATCGTGACAGGCCTAAGTGTGAGTGTTACAAACTGATTTCAATACGTAATGGAAGAAAACATAGGAGTCCTATCGAGCCGTTTCAGGAAAGAAACTCCCTCTGGCATATACTTTTGCTTGTTTTTATAAATACAAAACAGTAGAAATGCCTTGATCACCATGTAACTTGTTTGAGAAATGCTGAAGATCTGTTTCTCTCATGGTAATATAAAGAGTTTAGTATGTTTACTGAGCCTTTATCCGTTTCAAAATCTATAAAGTTGGGCAGATAAGTAAATATTGTGCATAGATAGGGTATGAAGGGCAATGTCTGATCGTAATTGTTTCCATTTTCCTTAGAAAGTAAGTCACCTTAGTACATGACACCATCAACTTTATCTATCAAACCAATTAAGAAGTCATGAATAATGAACAACTCACTGATGGATGTTCTTACCAAAAACATAATAAGATTGTTCTTTATTTCTCATCTAAGAGACTTTACTTAAGTTTTAATCCTAAAAGAGGTATTTGATGGTTTCTTTCATTTCCCCTTTTTCTTTTTCTTTGAAGCACATGGCGGCGCAAGTAATTTATTTCCTCAGTAGCTCCACTCCACTCCACCGTTTGAACCTTTCATATTTTAAAGCTTATTCTGTATTCACACATCATCCTAAGCTGATCTGAGGAACTGAGGCTCAAAGTCTGTATGATGTGCTATACCTTCAAGAAATGCTTTAATCACTGTTCTAGCCATATAGATAGTTTACCTGTAGGTTTTTGTGTTTCAATGTCCTCATATGCGGCCTTTTACAGTATCTTTGCTAGAAACTTCAATATCATGCTTTACTTTTTCCTAACTCTCAGTCAAAACAAGACATATTCTCTTGGCAAGGCAAGGCAAGGCAAGTTTAGAGTATGTATATAGCACCTTTCAGCACACGGCAATTCAAAGTGCTTTACAATATAAAATACATTTAAGAATAAATACAGCAGAAACACATTATAAAATGGCATTTAAAAAGCATTAAAGCAAAGATAATCAAATAAACACAACAGGTATAAAATACATGAATAAAAGCCACACTGTAGTGTAAATATGAACAGCTCAATCAAAAGCAGCGACAAAAATATACGTTTTCAGTCTGGATTTGAAAGTAGTAAGAGTTGCAGCGGACCTGCAGGATTCAGGGAGTTTGTTCCAGATAGTCGGGGCACTTCTTCACTTCTTTGTAAATAGCATTCAGTTTATTTATTACAAAGCCAGCCATCTTGTATTTTGGTCTGTCTGCCGTATTCTTCAAAGCATTGCCCCACGTTAGATTGTGTTGCATGTGCCTCTACAGTAGGAGTAATGAACAGATTACAGCTGCGTTACACGGAATCAATAGACTTGTGAGGCTGAGGTCTTAATGAAAGGGCCCAAAAAAGCAGGGGGCCTGTCATCGTGATGGATATGTATTATGTTTACCGTTCATTCAACCTGGCAGTTTAAAAAAAAGTAGCGACTTGAAATGTTTACAAGCGAGTGGAAGAGTGACTGACACTAACCGTGCATTAGAGGGCTGTTCTGTTGATACATCCTTTGGGGTACGTTGAGGTGTGTGTCACAACAGCTAGGATTGGCCTTCACCAAATCCTGAAAAGCTCATGTTTATTTATACGATTAAAAGTGTACCAGGAGCACATTTCAAAACTTGGATAAAAAGATTCAATGTTACACATGTACAGTTTTTTGCAAGACAGATGTCATAAGGAAAATAAGCGGTTCTAGGCTTAGAACCTGAAGGTCATACGCAGGTTTGAATTATTCGTATTCCACTATTTCAGGTTCAGGTTAAATAAACTGATGAATGGGTCTTGGGAATATAATATGGTAATACGGTATTCAATCAATTACTTTTTTAAACCAAAAGGGCAAACATTTCTCGACATGTCCACATAGTAAATCAGTCTTTTTAATGAGACTAAAACAAATGACCTGATTGCTTTTAAAATCACGCTTTTGGGGGGGATTTCCCTTCCCTGCAGTGTTTGTGCATATAAATGGTCTGCAAAGGCTAAAATATCTCCAATCAGAGGGTGAAAAGAGGTGCAGCAGAGGCAGTATGAGAACAAATAAAGCACTTTTTGAACATTATAGCATTTAAACAAAATTAAAATATGTACCTGAAATTGAGCATACTATTCATTGGGTATTATCTATATTGTGTATTCCAAAGATATACATGTTTCACCGAGGATATGAATGTATTTAATGTTTATGTTGTAGTTATTATTTTAAAATCATGGGCAATGCCTTGTTTACATGCTTACAAAACCATTTCTCCTAATTTGAGAACAATAAAGTAAGTCTTATCTAATCTATTAAGAAATGTAATATGTGTATCCTTTATACAAACTATTTGTATGACACTATAAATACAAACTGCCACTCATGATGAAATGATTCAGCTATAATGAGAGACAGTTATTTGTAAGGACAATAGCTTCCTGCCAGATAACGTCTCTACCAGTACACAGAAAACACAACAAACACTGTCAACTCAACAGACAGCAACAAACTGATTCCTTGAAATGTTGCAGACACACTAAATCAGAAACATTTTTGACGTAAATGCTTTTTGAGACTTAAACATGGATTGACGTGACACGATATCGATTAAACTGAGTGAGAGTGGTTTCTTTCGAATAAAAAGAGAAACAGTTGGAGGGAGGAAAGGCTCTTTTCATCTCTGACAGCAGAAAAAAATAGACAAAAAAAACAAGACACCTTTTTAATCAATAACATTACTCTGTCACACATCTGACAGCACTACTATGGGATGATTTATAAAAGCCCCTGTTTGAGCTACTCATGTCATTACAATGGACTCGCAGAGCTAATCATGTAATTAAAAAAAATCAAATACCTTATTATCTTTAACAAACCCAGGCGGTCAACACTTTCAAAAACTATCCGGGATGAAAAACATTTGAAATTTCAAAAGAAAACATGTTTTCAACAGCAGGTACAACTGATGGGTAGAATGCTTCTCATAATTTCCTCTGCTTGCTTCTGTAAAACAAAGGTAACGTGGTATATTGCATGGACATATTAAATATTGGTAATTAACATCAAAATAAACCAGAACTGTTTTTTTAATATTGCTTGTGAAAAGTGAGAAAGATATCCCATTACTTTGTTTTGCCCATCTATATTTGGTTCACAAAAATAGGCACAACTTAGGAGATATATTAAAAGCTATATATATATTTTAGTTTTATTGTTTGATAGAATTCATATTTTCTTCTCCAGATGGTTAGAAGTCTTTAAGGAACATGAATGTGAAGGAATACATGTAACAAAAAGTGAAGCTTGCAAATTGTGTGTTGACAAATGTCTTTGTATTTTATGTGGCAAAAAAAGAAGAATAATTGTAACGCAAAAATGATCAGGCCCTAAATGATCGAAATGAAAAGGCCCGATCTTTGACGATACATTCATTTGTAACCTGCCGTGAACTTGAATACTTTCCTTATCTCACCATCAGGGTTCAGTTTAATGTATAACATGCAAATGAAAAATGTCTGGACAGGAATCAGAGAAGAATAATGAGTCTTTCTTTAGGTCTGAATCGTTTTCTGCAAAGTGTTCATTATTTCCTAGAAATATGGTTTGTACACTTGAGCAAAAGGCAGTTTAAACTTGCTGGCCCTGTCCTTCTCATCTTTAGAGTCGATAAAAGAGACAGAAGACAGAGACTGACTCCTTTGTGGTAATCAAAAGCTATCAATCCTTTGAATTATACAAGTTTCTGTCTGACTCACCAGATGTAGACTGTGGTTATTCGCCTACCCTTCCTCCCTATGTTTTATTTTGATTTTGCGTGGGCACTGTCAAGCCAATGATTTGTTTAAAAAACGTCAAACTACAGACCACGTTGTGATGGGATCACAACAAGTCGAGCCAGGGATGTAAAATGGGGGAGCAAATTACTCCTTCCTTACTACCTATCACTTTACCTCTACATTCAAAAACTCCAGACAGAAATACAAACACCTGGCAAAGTACCCAATATGACATATGTTCTTTTCCGCTTGAATAGGTGTCTCCAGGAACACACACACACACACACACACACACACACACACACACACACACACACACACACACACACACACACACACACACACACACACACACACACACACACACACACACACACACACACACACACACACACACACACACACACACACACACACACACACACACACACACACACACACACACACACACACACACACACACACACACACACACACACACACACACACACACACACACACACACACACACGAGATGTGTCTGGATATGCAAGACTGCATCTTTTCAATATCTCTCAGTGTGGAGGATCTACGTAGGAACACGGCCAGCATGGGTAGTCTTTGGTTTTTTTTCTGAACAAATCACTAACATTGAGTAAACAGCAAGGTGATGGATGACTCTGCAGGAGTTCACATAATCACCTTACCTACCTCCTTCACTCTGGAATAGAGGTGGAATAAGTTCTCAGATATTTTACTATTAAAGTGAAAGTACCAATAAAACAATGTTAAAATACTCACTAACAAGTCAAATTAATGCATTCAAATTACTTCAAAAGTATCAGCATTCTAATATACATAAAGTAGGCTACTAAAAGATAAAGTAACCTTTTTGCAATTTAGCCCATTTTAGAATCATATATATTCAATTATTGTATTATATTTATTGAAGGGTTCATGTTTGTATCCCTTTATCTGGTAAAGGTGAAGCTTTGGATTACATTACACATAGTTGGGTAGCTTATCCTAATCAGACACATCATAAATGGAAAATAAACGAGGTGGAGTATAAAATACAATACTTAAAGTAGACTATAAAGTTAGTAATGTGGAAACACTCAGTTGAACAAGTGTCTTCATTTTCTACTTAAAGGCGACCTATCATGCAAAATGCACTTTTGTACGTCTTTTATACATGAATATGTGTCCCCGGTGTTCCAGGGAACTCACCAAGTGTCAGAAAACACAACCCTCTCTATTTTCCTCCATACCCAAATCTCTAAAAAAGGGGCTGCAACGGATCTGATCAAAACTGATCCAGATTTGAACACTGTCCTGACGTCAGGACAGTGGCGCTACGGCTATTGGGCCAACTCCACCAATCAGGAGGAGACAGCCACGGCCATTGCCGTTCGAAAGCGCTGGAGACGTTGTAGTACATATGCCAGGCCTCTAGATGGTGCTGTTGCTCACAGAATCAACCCTTGCAAAAACAGAGCTAACATTTTTCAAATTGAGCGAAATGAGGCATGGCTAAAATGCATGATCTGTTTGGTATTTAAAAAAAAAAAAAGTATAAATATGCCTTATATAGGTATGGTCCTACACTATATTATTCAAATATAGCATGATAGGTCCACTTTAAGTACTTGTGTAAATGCACTTCCCCCTCTGGGTATACTGCAAATATGTATTTTTCATATTCGGGTTGTACTAACTTTTGTGTGGATTTTTAAATATTTCTATTTTAAAATAGTTTTTAAAGTATTTCAATATTTGCTCCTTTTTTACAATATAATTCCTCTTACAGTGTTTATATATGCACTATACTAGACCAAAGCAAGCACCTTGTATGTATCAACCTACTTGTCAATAAACCCGATTCTGATAAGACATTATTTTCTGGGTAGTAACAAAATACTACCGCAAGATGGTTTACATTCACAAGTAATCTACTGTAAAACCAGCTAAATGTGCTGGTTCTGTACAATGTTATAATGAGCTGCCGTGGTCCAGTAGTTAACATTAATACTCTTTGAATGGGAACAAACTGGGACGTTGCTCTGAGCTGTGATTAGGTTTTCTGTCAAGTCAGCCGTCAGGCCCAAAACATGCAGATCATAATTACGCATCGAGCAGACCAGAGACATTATACATATTCATTTAGAGTACCCTTTTATAAAACATGGGGTCATTTACCTCCTGACTTTAACAGAACTACAAACACTCAAGGCGTCCGCTCAGAATTTCTGTCAGCTTTCTTCCCTTTTGTCTCTTCTTTTTATTTTGAAATACTAGTTACAAAGAATAATTAACTTAACTAAATGGTGTGTAATTGCAGAGTTAATCTACTCTGCATAAAGAGCAAAACACATTATAATAAATAAAGAACTTAAATGTTAGAGAAATAAACAATTATTCACAATTAATGCAAAATAAATGTTTCTCATTAGCTAAAAATATTCACATCAGTACACCAGCGTAATAAAACACATTAAAACTTCACAATTTAACTGGATATTTATTCTACTTGGTGTCTTTTGCATTGTATATAGGACACATGTCTAGGAAGACCAGATATATCTAGCTTTCAGTTATTCATTTCAGACGTGTCCTTCACTGACCCAAACAGAAGCTTTAGGATCTGATTAATCATTGTGAAATATGTTTGTATAATTATTCTGTGTATAATGTATAGGTTTTAAGGCAAGATAGAAAATACTTTGGAGTGAGGAAACCAAATGAATATGCATGAATACATTATCACTAGCTCTAAGGTAGATGCGTGTGTGTGCATATTTACTGTAATCAAAACAAAACCTTTACAGTGTCATTAATGTTGCCACAGAACACTGCATTAATCAAATTGGAGCCAATGGAAAGTGTGGCAGCTGTGTGGCACTGCAGGCCACTTAGTTAGTGAACACAGCGCAGTTGATGAACTTTGAGACTGCTGTGGGCAAACTCCATCAGTCATAATAATATATACAATATGTCCCACCAGTATTCATGTTCCAATTTTGATTATAAAATACATTATTCAAACTCAAATATCAGCTGAATGATTTGCATAGCCTCTCATTGTTCTCTCCAAGCAAGAGTGTAACCCTTTTTATTCTGGAAGGAAACTGTGAATCGGGACAGCAAAGTGAGGTTAACATTAGGAATAATTCAGATTTCTGGTTAAATTCTGTTGTGTTTTCTGACTAGCGGACTATTGCATCTCTACCTAAGCAACATGAATTTGCCCCGGCAATTTAGCAGCATTTTGACTTTGCATAAACCTTGAATATTGGTGCTATAGGAGATGTTTGCAGTGCATCTGAGGTAGAGAGAACATCATTGTAATGCTACCTAATACAGACTGTTTTCACACACGCATGTAAATATATCTAATGTGTATATGAACCAATATGTATATGTTCATTTTAGTTCATTTCTTATTTTATAGTTATTTTAACATTTTTAATTTCTATCATTAATTGTATCTTTAAAGGTGGGGTAGGTAAGTTTGAGAAACCGGCTCGAGATACACTTTTTGTTATATTCCATGGAATGCTCTTAACATCCCGATAGCAATGAATATCTTAAGTGCTTTGACAAAAAATCCATAAAAAAATGTCATCAAGCCGTAGTACTGTAAAAAGTAGGGATGTCCCGATCACCTTTTTTTGCTCCCGATCCGATTCCGATCATTTGATTTTGACAATCTGCCGATACCGATTTTTCCCGATCCGATCTTTATGCAATGCATTAAGAGAAAAAAAAGGAGAAAAGCATTCAAGTTGTCCCTTAAACCCCACGTTCTCCACCACAGATAACGGCTGGTCATCCAACGAGATGAATTCAGCTATCTTGGCTGTTATTTTTTTGGCCTTTTCACTGTTCTGGGGCAGTTTCTCTTTCCTTTTAAAAGTCTCTGAAAGTGTTGGTTGTTTCAGTGCCGTTACCTGAATGGCCGCTGTGTACTCGTTGTGTTGTTGGTGTTTGTTTCTCAGGTGGCGTATTAGATTGGTCGTGTTGAACGTAGCTCTGTTCTTTCCACCACGCGGAACCTCCGCCTTGCAAACATTGCATCTGGCTGTTACACTGCCTTCGCTTTCAATTTTATAATACTTCCAAACTCCTGACATTTTCTCTGTCCCGAGGCACCAGCTGAACGTAGCCTCTTGTTAGCTTACTGCTACTATTAGACACTGCGCCCACTCTGTTGCCAGATTTGAGAGAAATAAGCAACCAGGTCTATGAAAACAAGCCCAAAAGAAGCAACACATACATGATGTTGTGTAATTTTAAACCAAAACTAAGGCCTCAGGATGACTTTAAGACGTGAACATGGTCATTTTAGTTTTGTAACATTAAATAAAATAAGAAAAATATTTTATTAAAAAAAAAGAAAAAAAAAAAAATTCCGATCCCCGATTTTTTTCTCCCGATTCCGATCTTTTGAAAATCACGTGATCGGCTCCGATCCCCGATCACGTGATCGGATCGGGACATCTCTAGTAAAAAGCACGACCAATCATTTTAGCCGGCCCGGCTAAAATAACTGGATGGCCTACCTGCCTGTCAGCCTTCCATCTGTGCACACATTTATCTCGTGCCCTCATTGGTCATGTGTGCGTTCGTGTGTGTTGGAGGAGGGGCTCTGTAAGGAAGTAGCAGATTTCTTCCGGCTGTGTATTTTCAAATTCTAGCGCACTCGAGCTGGTTTCTCCTACCCCACCTTTAATTGTATTAATCTGTGTGAATCTGTGCTGTCCTGCTTTTCATCCTTACCCTGTTGCTGTTAAACTACTGAATGTCCCCACGGGGAGTACTAAAGGTCCATCTATCTTATCTTATCTTAATACCTTTGTATAGTTGGTATCCCATCACTGGATGTTTGGTGAGGCTTTTGCCCTCAGATTGTAGAACAATTGTTACCACTAAAACGTTAGCGGTCATGACTAAATAGCACACATAATGCTTGTTACAGTAGCTACATTTCACTTTGCAGTGTGTGTGTGTGTGTGTGTGTGTGTGTGTGTGTGTGTGTGTGTGTGTGTGTGTGTGTGTGTGTGTGTGTGTGTGTGTGTGTGTCTACATAAATGTTCCTTTGTTTTTCGAACAACTAATGCAATATTACACTTTGGTATTTGGATATGGCCCTGAGCCTGGAAGTTTGTCCTACATAATCATTTTTTATTCTGCGTCAGCTACCCCAGCCTCTGTTCCAATTAGACCTCCTGAATTAGGAATCAGTTCTTGATTGAACAAAATTGATTAAATATCATATTAGGAAGTCCTCCAAATGTTGTCCTCGCCCATTTTTTTAATGCTCATATTTGCTCATACCCTTGGGTACAAATTGTTTTAACCGAGTTAAGTGCTTTTGCAAAGATCCACTGTGGATCTCTGATGTATGCATAAAGATGTATTTACTTCTGTAGTAGAGATGCTAGAGGGTTTATGTTTTGTGGCTGATGAGAAAAACAAATATGAAAAAATGTTAAGCTTCATCGACAAGCCTCTAGTGCAGGGGTGGGCAATTATTTTTTCCATGGGGCCACATGAGAAACTGAAAATATTGTGGAGGGCCGGGCCAAAAGGCTGAACTCAATTCTGCATAATATTAATTGTATTTCTTTATAAAAAGCAGTAAATAGCATTGTTTTGACAAGCTGGTAAGAGTATATGTTATAGTTAAGCAATGAAAAAGTGAGGTTGCCTTACAAAAAAATGTCATTTATTAAATCAAATTTCCCAAAACAATGGTAAACAAAATGAACGTTTTTCACCATTTGTGACTCATATTAGTGAACATTTTCAGTCACATTCACTCAAACACATTTTGAGTTTCATTTACTGTTGGAAAGAGGTTCTTAGCATTCTAAAGACATCACAATATTGTCTTTGTACTCCAAATATTAAGCAAGATACATCATATTGAACTGTCACTAAACATCACTGAACTGTGATTTTGAGAAAAAGGCTTCCAAAGAAAGTGTCCCAGTTCACTGCTAGTTGGTGCCTTTACATGCCAACATTTGTAGTCTAACCACCTCATTTGGTGTTTTTAAGTTCTCTTTTCTTGTTCAGTGAGAGAAATCTAGTCTCTGCTGGGCTTTAACGAGTGCATCAAAGTCAGGTTGAATGTCTGAGGTGGAGATGCGAAGCACAGCTGACAGATGATCATCAGTGAGAGAGGATCTATACCTGGATTTCGTAAACTTCATAATTGAAAATGTTTGTTCACATATGTAGGTCGAGCCAAAGAGAACCAACATCTTCTGAGCATGTCTCCTCATGTTTGGAAAGTTCTCCTCCTTGAGAGAAGAGTAGAAATCCAGCAGAGATCCTGACTTAAAGTGCTCTGCCAGTACTGCATCAGACTGCAGGTCGATGAGTTCCAGCTGAACATCACTGGGTGCATTATCCACACTGCAGGTAAAGGGAGAGGAAATCAGGTGCATTTCATCCTCGATTTTTCTGAGATCTTCAAATCGCCTTGAAAACTCACCATGCAATGCTCCCAACATGGATGAGTACCTGCGGAGGTGATCAGCTGATGGTGTGACTTCTTTCAGGGTTTGCATGTGAGTGAGATTGTTGCTCTCCAGTTGGCTTGAAAGAAACTGCATCTTTGTCATGAAAGCCTTCACCAGGCTGTGCATTTCATGAACAAAAAGGCCCTTGCCTTGCAGTTTGGTATTCAGTTCATTCATCAGTGCAGTCACATCAACAGCAAATGCAAAATCTGCCATCCAGTCCTCATCTGAGAGCTCTGGGAAGTCTTTGCCTTTCTTCTCACAAAACTCTCGAATCTCTGCTTTCAGGTCCCAAACTCTTTTTAGCACTTTGCCCAGGCTGAGCCATCTGATAGCTGTGTGGTAGCCGATGTCACGATGCTCAGTCTCATGCTCCTCCAAAAGTGCGATAAACTGTCTGTGGTTCAAAGCTCTTGCCCTGATGAAGTTTACTATTTTAGTAACAACATCAATAACATGGTTAATTTTTAGCACTGACTTGCACAACACATGTTGGTGTATAATACAATGCAAAAATACCAGTTTCTGATCCGCGTCGATTTCAGTCACTTTATCTTGCATACGTTTCAAAAGTCCGACATTTTTTCCGGTAAGATTTGGACAACCGTCCGTTGTGACACCTGCCAGTCTGTCCCATTTCAGTCCCAGCGTGTCCATGCACTCGTTTACCTCCGTGAACAGATCGCTCCCTGTAGTCGTCCCTTTCATCGACCGCATTGCTGCCAGCTCCTCCGTAATCTTGAAGTCCGGTGTTATCCCGCGGACGAATACGAGTAACTGGGCTGTGTCGCGGACATCACAGCTCTCGTCCAAAGCCAAGGAGAAAAAGTCGTAACTTGCCACTTCACGTTGCAGCTGAAGCTCCAGATTCCCCGCAATGTCCTCGATCCTTCTAGTCACGGTTCGCCTGGACAGCGGGACTTGCTCAAATGCGGCTTTTTTTTCAGGGCATATTAGTGCTGCAGAGTCCACCAAGCACTCTTTGACAAACTCCCCCTCCGAGAACGGCTTACTGTTTTTAGCAATTTTGTGGGATATCACAAAGCTGGTCATGGTTGCTGCATCACTGGATGTGTGAAGCTTGGTAAAAAAGCCTTGCTGCTTTTGCAGCTTAGCTAGCAAAGCTTCCGATGTCCGCGCCCTTTCAGCGTCAGTCAAGTTTTTATATTTCTCCGCGTGTTTCGTCTCGTAATGTCGACTCACATTGTACTCCTTAAACACGGCGATCTGCTCCCCGCAAACTAAACACACGGTTTTACCTCCGACTTCAGTAAATAAATACTTAGCAGTCCAATTTTTGTTGAAAACCCTGCATTCAGCATCTACCTTTCTTTTTTTAGCGGACATTTTTTTGAGGGCTAAAGTCGTCTTGTGACAAGGATCCAATAATGTGCACGTCTTGATATACGTATTGCGTCATTATGCACGTGAATAAAAAACAACTTCAAAATAAAAGCAATGCAGCTTTAGTCCATGCATGAGGTAAAGTTAGAAAATATGTTTATTTTGTAATTTCCAATTAGCCTTACACGGGCCGGTCAGAGTCAACCAAAGGGCCGTATGTGGCCCGGGGGCCGTACAATGCCCAGGTCTGCTCTAGTGAGATATATCTGGAAAAACCTAGTATGAATAAATCCAATTTTGATGACAGGCCAGTGTGTGGTTAATCAATGCGTCCACATAGAGTTTTTTCTTATAATAAATTCATTAAATCTCGCCGTAGAAAACAAATAGGAGCTACATGTCTGTAGAATAGGATGCACATCTATTGGAGTGATTCATCCATGCAGCTGTGGATATACAGCTTTGTCATTTCCGGGTGCCGAGCTACCCTTGCCTCATTCTGTCCACATCACAAGCTGAAATGGAAGATTTAGCTGCAACTTTCTCTATTTCAGCCTGTTCTTCCCATGCATTATTTTGATATGTGTCATTGGCTGCTGTGTTTAATTGGGAGCTGTCTCCACAAATATAAGCCCGGGGAAGAGGGATGGGTTGACAGCAAAACAACATTTCCCACCGGAGAGCAAAAACCTGCCAGTAATAAAAGATGTGAAAGGTTCTTTGTGTGTTTTCATGTGACAGTCCATTAGTAGGGGGGGATATGGGTTCAGGATGGATAGGCAGATCTGTACACTCTGTAATGGTGTTATTAGCATCCACTGCATGGAGAGGGACAAGAAGTGTGTACATTTCCTCCAGAGTATTAACCAAACACAATGCATGAGTTTTCTATGGGTTTACTTACTGACTGACTAATGAAATATATGTTCAATCTAATACTCTAAATGCAATCTACATGCCTTCAAATAATACATATGCAGACTGAAAGGTGCCGTTCACAGTTCTACGAGGTCATTCATATTTCAACATCAAAGGCTTATAAATCCAAACGGATGTGAAGGTCGATGGCGATGAATCAACGTCTCACTCAACCCACAGAGCAGTGTCCTATAGCTCCCACTGTGCGTTAGAAAGGTCCCCAGAGCCCCTCCACACCAGATTGATTAATTGGGCTATTAAACGCAGCAATTTCCTTTTCATACATTTGAATTAAACATTAGCATAGGATTGTTCTGCAGTTTAAATAATTAGGAAACACATTCAGATTACGACAAGAGATGACCTTTCATCCCGCTATGATGTATTTTGTTTTTCTTTAAATGGAAAACATAGAAAATAAATAAATAAATCACAGTTGTTTATCTCATAGTCATTAATTGCTTTATTGTATCAGGTTGACATTACATAAATGTCAACCGGTTTGATTACGACATAATGGAACCACTTTTAATATGATATGTTTCATAATAGCCACATTGTACCAATAAAGTCAAAATCAACTTTTCTGGCCTTAAATGTGGGTTGCCTTTGGTTTAAAGTAAATCGTTTTATTGGTTAAGGTCATTGAAAATTAACTTTAAATTGTTTTTGAATAAATTGCTTGATCACTGTCTTTAAAATGGAAAATATACATTTGTCATATTTAATTAAACAGATTGGTTGTACATAAAGTAAATTGTTAATACTTTTTTCTCTTGTGATCCTAAATGTGAAACTGAATGTGCGACATTTTGAGTTCTAAAATTAGTTTCTCACAGTCATCAGGGAATGTATCAAAAAAGATAGTGAGAACTAGGAAGTTGAACTAGAGTCCAAAGGCATGCAAACAGACCAGTTAGACTTTACTGAATGTTTACGATTTTGTGAGGTTCCCTGTATTGACCTACTGCCTTTTGGAGAAAATAAATAAAAAGACCAAGACATTTGCCAAAATGCACTGGACTGGAGTCTACAGCCACTATCAGAAGGTTGGAGCGTTATGCTTATAGCACCATGATTATACAATGACACTATTAAGGCAAATTGTGACATTGGCTGATCAGCAGTAAACTACAACCGAGTCTAATTGAAATGTGATTCGTTTTGCAGAGAGTTTGACAAACAAAACCACAAAAAAAGTCCTGCTTGATGAAATTTAAGGGGTCACATAAGTGATTAGGTATTTTTTCTTCTGCACCACAGCTTCGTACCAACTTTTGCTTTCTTTGGGGAAATCCAATATGGCAGAAGGCACAGAGGTGGAAAGACCAACCAACCAATGTTGCAATCATTTCAGTCATGCTGCTAGCACAGTTAATATTTCTTATAAATTCATTGAAATACATTTGGGGAGTATATACTTTAAAGTAATCAGGCTTTCAGACTCA
Organism: Trematomus bernacchii; assembly: GCF_902827165.1. Lineage (NCBI taxonomy): Eukaryota > Metazoa > Chordata > Actinopteri > Perciformes > Nototheniidae > Trematomus > Trematomus bernacchii. The sequence continues at coordinate 4,342,130 of NW_022987778.1, forward strand.
GCATGTTTTTGAATTATACAGAGTCCTTACAAGCAAAATATGGGATGCTCCTTTCTTTGTCTCAGCATAACTCATCCTCCTGGCTGTGCAGAGTTTGCTAGAGGTTGAATATAACGTGAAGTATGTACTTTACCCTAAGACTATAGTTTCAAGTTGGACTGGCCCCCAGCATGAATTGGTTTATCTGCTGGAGACCACTAATGCAAAAGTGAGTCTGAAACTGTGAGCAAATCAATGTTCCTTTGCGTTTCATCTAATTCAGAACAAAGTTATCAGACTTTCTTTGGCTACTCGGGTCAAATTTCCAACAGAATTACAAACTCAGCAGGAGTCTTTGAGTTCATTTGGACTATCTGGAGCCATTTTAATCCCTTTCTGGAACGCCATCAAGTGTTTCACACAATTACCTACTTGCACCCTGATTAAATGTCGAAATTCAATGGGACATTTTCCAAGTGATGAGTTACACTAACATCACTTTCATATAAAGCCCGTTAAAGAGAGATTTATTCCGGTTTTCCTAAACTGTGAAGTATGCTGGGTGCTACACATTGCATGGCCATGTTCTTGAATTGCCAAAGTTCCTTCTAAATGATTTTACTGCCTGGATGGCTGCCTGAAATATCCAATTTGCATATGCGAAATCAAATTACAGCCTCCCATGGTATTACTAATGCAGCCCAAAGAGGGCTTTAGTATACACAAAATGTGTCACCGAAGCAGTGCATGGATAACTGCAAGGGTTAGGCTCTTTTGTTGTGTGTGTTTGATAAAGAATTGTTCATGTATTTAAACCAGAGGCTTGTTAACGGGTGTAAAGATCAGAAATAGGCATGTTCAGGAATGTGATGTGTTTTTTTTAATGACTAAATTGCCATATTTTTTTTATCAAAATGAACTCACGTGGTTCCCCCTTCCCACTCGTTGTCCTCTTTTGCCTCACACCAGCAGTCCCCCATCAGAAATTAAAATATCTCACTGGGAGTGTGAAATAAAGATTATGGCATTGAAAGCCCTGAGCAGCTGGTCCTCCGAGAACTAGCCATATGGACCACTAGGGTTGGTGTTATTTTTGCATTCAGTCCCTACAAACATGCTAGGGGAAATTAGAGTTCAACCTTTCTCCCTGTCTGTCTGCAGATGAGTCCGGAAAGCCCTGATCCACGACAGGAATTCATCCTGACAGTAGTCATAGCAACAGGCTAGGTCTAATCTCTGCTCAGCTTGAAATGACCAGGATGTACTTTATTGAAGACCACGTTCTCACACCTTTGTCTCACGAGTCATTATTGATGAGAGGAAAACATCAATATATTCATTTGCACAAGCCACACAGGCTGTTTCACAGGCACAGGAGGCTGGTTTCAAGGGCTGGTAAAAACTAACAGGAAAACAGGAAAATTCACAAGAGTTTTCTTGCAGTTGCTTTAGTGACAATTATTTATCTTAAACAAGAATTTAATCGGCCAGCCATGTAGTTTGACAAACAAAACCACAAAACCTGCTTGGTGAAAGTTAAGGGGTCACCAAAGTCATTAGGTATTTTTCATCTGTGAACCACGGCTTTGTGGCAATCTTTGCTCTAATCCATAGAAATAATATTTAATTATACAGTATCTAAGGAAGGGATCAATTCACTTCTCAGAATTCATCCTCTGGATACGATGAATATCTTTACCAAATTTCATAGCAAGCCTTTTAATAGCTGAGAAGATGTTTCCTGAAAAACACAAATATGCCAACTTCCTGGGGCCTGAGGAAAAGTGAGGATAAAAGTTAAAAATGTGGTCAGAAAAATGCAAAGAAATGTTTCCTTTTTGCTATCCTTAACCCATCCAAACCATATCAGTGCATTGTTGAGTCTTTTGAAACAACAAGACTTACTAGTAATTCTGATTTGTGCATTAAAACAATTCTAACTTCACTATGTAAGCATGTTCACAATGATAGTGCTTTCAAACACCTGTTAAGCAAGTATTATGTTTACCACGTTCACCATCTTAATTTTGTTAGCAGGCTTTGTTTACTATCAAAAGATAAAGGCATTGGTTTTTCCAAGTTTGTATTCATAAGGTATTGGATAAAGTGAAAATATGACCTGATTATGGTACTAGTCACGGATTATTCTACCTTCCACAAACCCTCAACAGTTAAAGAGTATGCATTTAAACCTCTGTATTAATGACTGTATAACGCTTGCTGCTGAAGAAGGCCTGCTCAGTGGACTTATACTGGGAACAAAAAGGTATAGAAAATGGCTTGAGGGAAACAGGGAGAACTGTGTCTTTAAAGAGAAAACTGGTTTAGTTTCCATACGTAAAAAAGCCATACTGTTAGAATAGCTCAACCACCCGCTGTGTTTTTTAATCCTTAGAATAATAGTATCCCCTGTGTCATGGCAACGAAGACAGAAACAGGAGTTTAAATGGTAGTGAAGATGGGGTTTTATTTTTTTTAAGAGATGGTAAGAAGTTAGACTGACTTCTGGAAATACTACAATAGAGTTTTAAAGTCCAGGAATAAACTTAAAATGATATATTTCCGAGTTCAGACAAGATTGCTGCTTTTTAACAAAAACAAAGTACAGCTAAATCAGAAATTATTTAAATCCCTACAAACTAAATGTACGTAGGTCCAGACTCATTCATTCTAATTGTCTTTACATTCAATGAACATGAGAGAGATCGGATAGAACAATGACATACTGATAAGCTTGTAAAAAAATATGAATGTAACATTTTCCCCCAAAAAGCAAAATAATTGTTCTGCTATAATCTGCTTATTACATAATTTTGTGCAAAGTTGACCCTTTTTTCTCCAGAAGCAACGACTTATCCATTTATATCAAAAGACAATTTAAAGGCTATATGGCCTGTAGTTGTCAATAATAGGGTAACTGACCAATGGTGGCGCCAGAGATTTTCTTTTCGGGGTGCTGTGGGGTAGCTTGACGTTTCATAGAGGGTGCTCAAACATGTAGGGTTTCCCATTAAGGTACTGGCGCTACAGTGGAATGTTCTACTGCAACACTCCCCACACACACACACACAGTACCCGCGACTGTTACAAAGAAGGCTCAATAATCAGCTCACGGCATATAGATGTAAGCAGGGGTAAAGTGCAATTCTTTTTAAGTGGGGGGTGGACCTAACCTCCTCTAGGGGGGTCCGGGGCATGCTCCCCCGGGAAGATTTTTGTTTTAATATTGAAGTTAAATGCATCAATCTGGTGCACTTTGAGAGCAACATTAAGAGATCTATGGATACCTCTCAACACCCATATAAAACAGAACTGTAAAGCGACTACAGTTAACTATCTAAACACTGAGAGAGTCCTTTACTTCACCTGAGCTGAGGTTATCTGAGACTAGCTAGCACCAGATGCTAACCACAACGATCTTCGGTACCGGTGCGCGCGCGCTCTCTCTCTCTCACACGCACACAAAATGGCTCGTGCCCCACACACACAGGGTGTTTCTCAATGTCGAGGACGCTTCCTTGGTAGGACATGTCTTCCGAGTCAGGTCCTTCAGAGGCTAGGCAAGAATCTTTCCTGGCATTCGGAGAACGAAGAATGGAACAGGCTAGCAAGTGTGCAGGTGTGCGTCATATGAGAGGCCCCGCCTTAAATTGAGCGGGATTTGTTTGAAGACTCATAACTGATTTGCGAAGATCGAAGATGTACTTGAGTAACTGTATTTTGTAAAATGATCATCTCTCCAGGACAGAACCACTAAACTAACATAACACGTTCTCCTTCTGTTTGCAGCCTTGAAAAAGTCCTGGAGGATAAGCAGCCATAAGAAAATCATAAAATGACCATCACCAATCAATAATGAAATGTGTATTCATATCATACTTGATGTCTGCAAACCTTTTTTACACATATTGGTGCACATTGTAGCATAAACCTCAAATATCAACAAAAGAGGCAAAGTCAAAACAAGGTTCATTTAAATTATTTATTTAGGTGCAAAACGCTCTAAGGTCTCATTCTAATCTAATAGTCCGCTTCTCTGGTGCGTTTGTTACATTTTTCAGAAGGTTCGGTTTGCGTTCACACGGGCAAAACTCAAACGGACTATAAACTTTAAACCCAAGTCATGTGCACATTTACTACGCCACTGAACATACTTACATTTAAATGTGTACTGCCTGGATTCAGACATTTTCCGCCAAAGATTTGGGAAATTGGTCCGTTCGCAAAGCATTGTGGGGCTTTTAAGACCGCCGAGGATACATATGTGCTTCCTCAAAATGTCCCGCAACGAAGGACTCAGTCCTCGGTAGAAGGTAGAATTCCAAGGATCCTGTACATTAGAACAGAAGTTATTAGCATATTTTAGGAATAGTTGTCCACATGTGGCTTGTCACACCCATATACCGTCATTGATTCCACTTGACAGATCAGAGTTTCTTATATCGACTAAACCTTAAAGTTATGTAAACAAAAACTACACAAATGTACATTAAACATGACATTTTCTTTAAAAAAACTCCAGACTTCGATTTTTTGTAAAACATGCGCATAAACATTAAGTTGTGATGCATCACTAAAAGAACAGGTGGAAGATATTTTTATGGAAAAATAAAACAGGCACTAACTGCTCTCCTAGCAGAGAGGTTATATTTGCAACCTACTGTACCTTTGAGAACTGAGCTATCCATTAAAGGCTTGAATATAAAGTAATTTAACAGATCAAGGTCTACTCATGGCAAACATAACATTTATTTTTAATGTGCCCTTGCGATGATGTTCGTGGCTTACATAACAAACTTAAATGCAATTCCTAATTAAAAACTTGGCACTGAAAATGCAAAAAAGGTTGTCTTGGTTTTTGTGATTCCTTGCGCATCAACAACACTGTGCACTGTTGAACCCACGACATACAAATATAAAATTGGAGACGATCTGCATAAAACATATCATGATCATACCGTCCTAGCTTGCAAATGACTATGCCAACCAACATGACACCGTAATGTTCCCAAAGTCTGGCAAGCAAACCGATCCTTTCCTTCATCGCAGTCAACATTGCCAGCACAGCTTTAATGCTAATGAAATGCTAATGCTCTGAATTTTTAAAAGATAATGCGATTTAAAAAAACTGATAATGAGATGTACTGTAATATGCCCCCACCACTCCCCGTCCATCTCGTTCACATGTGCCGTGTTTAAGTGTGAGAAAGTCACATTTGTATTGACGCATGCTGCTGTGGCATTACGCAACATGACATAAGAAGAGTGTTATACTGTAGGTGCTTAAAGTGTGACGACAGTACAACATGCGTGGTGTGAGTGGTGGGGAACAGGAGGATTTATGGATAATAATAATGCATGCATATGTAACTGCACTTTGTAGTTAATTCATGATCCTGATGCAAAAGCCATGGTTTTTAATCTTATTAGGTTATTCAGCTGTCATGATGTCAGATTTCATACATGTAAGGAAACAGTGTACGAATACAACTATTTTTCACTTTGTTACATATTGTGTGGTTGTGGGTAAAAATATTTTTCCTGAAAACAGGTAGGCTGTGTTGAGGTCATTTCCACTGATGTATCCCCGGCTACATATTCGCTAAAAATACCAAACCCTTTGAGATATGTTTTTTGCTGTTTTTATATAGAACATGCTGCTGTGCTATATTGCACCAAGCAGCCTGGTTATGAAATTCATTTCTTGCTTACTCACTACAGATATCCCTTTTTTCAGCTGCAATAGGTTGCAGCACATGACCTATACAAGAGGCCAGCAAAACGCTCACAGAACAATATCATTGAGCTTTTTAAACGCGGCCTTTGATTTTAGCTCTGCGCATTTTCATGTGCTGAATATTCTGCAAAGGCTATTTTAGATGTTCTTGTTGACTCTACAGCTGTGCCTGCCAAAGACCTAGACATCAAACACTGGTGGCCTATTGATTAGAGTAGTCTAACTCAGAGGAAAGCAAGAAAACTGAATTGTTTTTAGAGCGGTTTTGACTTATGCATTGATGGGTTTTTTTGTGTGCAAAGCTTGCTAAGGGGCGGCAAGGAGGCTCTGTCTCTTTGAATCAAAATCAGTTACAAATTAAGGAGGCATTAACACCATTGGTGCAAATACTTTGAGGCAGGAAACATTTGAATGTGTCACAATACAAAGGTAACCTACATCACAATGCTGTGCTCTTTGTAAGATTATACAGAAAGCTAAATATAATGAAGTATTATTCAATGAATAGCATTAAACATTCAAAGAAAGTATGGAAACAGTGAACAACTTAGTCAATTGTCAAACTTATAGCACTTATTGTAAAGTGTGCTTGGTTTGTTGCATTTTACTTGCAAATTGGTTTCTGCACCCTTAAAGACACCTCTGGGAAACATTCACACCTTATATGAGCTTTGCATCACAGCTTCAACCTGTCAGAGCAATGCAGCAGCTGTCTTAAAGGGCCCATGTCATGGCCATTTCTACTGATCATAATTCCATTGTTGAGGTCTACTAGAATAGATTTAAACTGTGCAATTTTCCAAACTCACATTGGTTTCTCATACAGCATCTCTGTAAAGTATGTGTATTCACCGGTATTCACTCTCTGTCCTAAACGGCTTGTTGGAGCTCCTGCCCCCCCCCTCCCTGTGAGCCCAGTGTGCTCTGATTGGTCGGGACATTGCGAGGCTTCCGGGTCGGCGATACAGCGAGAACAAGCGAAACTCATCCTGAGTACACACAAACACTCATAGCCGAAATAAAAACAATAAGTGTGGCTTGATATTGAGTAAGAAAAAGGTTTATAACGCTGTGAGAATGGGTCTGCGGAGAGCATTTCTCCGCGATCCCAACTTAGCAGCCCGAAAAATGTTTATCCATTTAAACAGTCGTGGTAGATACCTTGTTTGTTTTAAACATCATAAATACACAAACAACAATGAATACTTACAGGTTGTGTACCCGAATCTCCTGCTGGTCCAAACAAAGTAGGAACAGCATCGTTCTTCAGTGCCCTACGCTGTACATATCCGGCATGAATCGCTGAAAGGTTTGGGAAGCTTTGTTTCGTGAAATGCTGGCAGAGGGTGTGGCCTCTGGTTGTTCACACGTCACAGTACCCAGGAAGCAAACAATGGAAAAAGAGAAATCTCCAACGAGGCGTTTTGGGGCAGCATAGACTGTGTTAGAGTTGTACTCGCTACAGGGTGTACTTTGAGGGTTTGTGACTCTGCAGACCGTTTACATGCATAAAAACCTTCATAACACACAAGGGGACGGGTAATAACCAGAAAAGCATGACATGGGACCTTTAACAAGTTTGAATAACTATGTGTTGTTAGCTTCTTAAACAATGCATCATCACACATTTATCATCTGTAAGTTCTGCATCTATACTAATATCTTTCTCTTATTTCTAAATTAAGTACTTTAAGTCAGTGAAGTTGATGTACTTGCATGATTCTAGCATCTACATTTTCCTTTAAAATTCTGACTTGTATATGTTGTGATGTATTGCACATGACACCTACTGCACGCCTGTCCTAACACTGAATCCATACATCCATCCGTGCTCTATTTAGATTAATCTTGTATACAGCCACAAAAGGTCTGGAGCATATCCCAGCATGCAGTGGGCGAGAGGCTGGGTAAACGTTGGACAGGCTGCCAGTCTGTGCAGGACGCACTCTTATAAACGGAAAAAACACATTCACATGCACGCCTACGGGCTATTTAGAGTCTCCAAGACACCTAACCTTCATGTCTTTGCACTGCAGGAGGAAAACAGAGTAGCCGGAGGAAACACTCGCACGAGGAGAACATATAAACTCCACAGAGGAAGGCCGCGGGTCTTTCTTGATGCGAAGCGACAGCACTAACCACCGAACCACCGTGCTGGCCTTAAAACCTTATGCTGCAAAGTGTAACACTACGTCCGCCAAATGAATGTAGTGGAGTCTATTTTCCTCGGAAATACAGTGAAGTTAAAGTCTCACTAAATGGAAATATCATGAGTCAAATGGAAGTACCAAACACACGGAAGTTCATTACACCCTGGGTTCTGATCTTAAGAGAAGAAAAGCCTGTAAACATGGGGGGCACGACACTGACTAAATGATTAAAGATCACAGAGTCCCCCTACTGCCTGTAGTCATGTGTAGCCCACCATGTGCTGGAGCACGTGCAGCGGCCTTTCATCAGAGCCACAGCGCGAGGATGACTCACCACATATGTGCACGCTCGCTGCCAGATCTCTAGCGAGGCCTCGCCGGCAGGTACACACACAAAGAGAAAACACTGACTGCAATGCTGCTGCCTGGAGACAAACGCCTGTCCAAATATTACACTAAGTTACACCAGGATAATTAGGAAATAATGCACTGATGCTGAAAATAAAGCACAAAGGAGCTTTTGGGAATCACTCACAATTACCAGCTCTCGCCTGTTTGCACATTTGCTGCGTTCGTAATGACTCTATACTGTACACCACATGGCAAGGGCCACATGGGGAGAGTGGTTTTAAATGGGAACCAGTGTGGTTTGTCATTGCTAGATGTTGTTACAGGTTTCAATACAATACAATGAATTACTGATCAAATGTGTAGAATGATTTCACTCAGCTGTGGATACAGAAAAGCAGTTACATTAAACGTCTGATCTTGTGTAACTGATCACTGGGTGCACAGAAATACTTGTTGAAAGTACTAAATATGTTGTTACATTTGTTTCACACTTTACTACACTCCCATGAGCCTTTTCAAATTCCACAGTTAAATGTGTGAAATCTATTCTCAGACGCTACAGCGCTCTGCACACATATTTGTTTTGACTCAAAGCGTATTAACATGAGCTTGCTATCTTTGCTTTAATTAACACAGTAAATTAACCCCTGAACCATATTTCTTTTTTCTACCTGATAAGAAAAAAACATACATTATATATATACATTTACAGTAGATACGTTATTATCAATGTTTGGACAGTGCAATCAAACTTTTCTATAAAAAAAATGCATAGGATTATGAAGATAAATATGCCCTATTGAATACAAACACTAAGCTTGAAGTTGGCCTAATTACAGAGACAGCGGCTCTATAACCCGGCCGAGCCCTCTTCGTCTCCATAATGCATTCATAATGGGGTGATTCATTGTGCTTTGCAAGAGCTACTGCCAGGCTGATACTGAATCCACCTAATACTGATCAAACAGGTGTTTAATAAGAAGCCTCCAATTTCCACAGAGTGATGGGATTAATGGACACTTTCCGATGTTAAACCTAAATCCAGAGTCCTCAAAAACACTCAATTTCATTCAAATTCTGTTTACCTGGCTGAAATAGATTTCTTGCATGACCACCGATCAACCAGGCTTTGCCTTTTGAGGATGCACAAGAGCAAGAAAGGCAGGTAGTGTCAATGAGATTGTAATTTAAAGGAAGATTGCAAGAGTGTATGGGGGCAGATGGAAGATTTGTATTACAAATGTATTTTTTTTAACTAATTCTATAAACACAAAAAATATGTTTTATTTTTAAAATATGGCATTATCATTGCACTGTCATTTTATAGCATTGAATGCTCAAAGGCATTGAATTAAATCTAGGTGAAAGATAAAAAGGTTTAACAAAAGTATGAGGCCATTTGTGAATAGAACATAATATAAAATAGTTTTGAAAATGTGTTCATATATGGACTGGAGCCTTTTTTCAAATGCTGGAACTATTGCTTTAAAAATGACTATGTATATTGTCTGCTTGCAGTGATAATTCCTCATCTCTCCTTACATGGCTTCAGCATTATGCTCTTCATAATGTCAACAGGGTCACTCCCAAACTAAGATAGCAATATTAATTTATCATTTATAAGAATTGAGGTGCAGCCAAGATAGATCTTGTTGATGCATTCATATGTTTTTGACTCTGCACGTTGTGTTGCATCATAATGGTTGAGCGGGAATGATTGATGTATTCCTACCGTGTTCTCTTACCCCCTTTCCCCCAGGCAGATCTCATTGATTTTCTGAAATGTGGTTGGGAATCACAATCATTCTTTGGAAAGAAATAGCCCAGAACATGTCAGATGGGTGAAACAAAGTCCGCTTGCCACTGCAGAGCTAAGCTCACCAGGGAACCTGAACCAGCATGCCAAAGGCTGCCTGTGTTTAAATCAAACCAATGGAGGAAATGTCGAGTGTCTCAGTGCAATGACGTAAAAAAAAATGCTTTGTTACCTTGGACAAGCAGTGGTAGCTGTGCAGGGTTGATAACAAAATAGCCTTCAGGTCAGTGGTTTAAGCACCATTTAGAATACTGCAGTGAAGAAACTTTGAATGAGCTTTTTTTTCTTCTGGACATTACTGACGAACTGTGCTGCCTCAATATATGCAACAAAAAATGGAGGTCATTTATTTAGTATCGCTGCCATGTAAACTCGCATTTAGTCTTTCATCTAAATAGCCAATAAAAAGAAACTCCTTTTGTATTTAAGATCCTCCTCTGTTCAGTAAAACCACATTAAGCATCGACATATTCAATAGTTATTACTTATCCTATTATCACTGTAGGGTGTACGAATACCTCTCAGGCCTATTTTGCCATGCCGAGCGGGTTTACAATATACAGCAGGATGCAATTGATCCAATGACATTGGGGTAATCTGCCAAGAATGAAATCATAATAAAAGTGATGAAAAATTCTATGGCAACGCAGTAGGGGAAATCTTTGTTGGCATTCAATACCACAGGGGTCGTTTACATATGATCCAGGCGAATCTCCAAATCATTATGGATGATCCCAATGACTTTCTCTCGGCCTCTCTTTATATCTCTCCCTCGCTGTATGATAGATTAACTAAGCAGTAACGATGTCTCTCTTGTGGAATGGACAGTGCAAATCGTTGTAGGTTCAAAGCCAGCCAGCGGAGACAGGGCTGGCTGGGCAGAGTGATAGATTAGGGATTTTTAAATACTCCTCCTGGTGAGCTCTGCCGCAGCCAAAAGAGCAGCTGGGGTTTTTCTCTCTCTGCTAGGGGGGCGGAGAAGGGCCACAGATGGCCGTGGGCCCTGCAGGTCAACGCTATACAAAGATGCATCCTGGAGTGAATGAGTACGTATATTAATCCAGGCCTGCGAATGCATTGGAATTTACTGCACTATATTCCCAAGTAATGAAGCCTGCACTTTAAATCCATATTATATATGACACATAAGTTATTAAAGAAGACTTCGCAGAGCTATAACAGCTCTGTCAAGCTCAGAGGAACATTATTACTCCCTATTGATTTGATGATACATTTTACTTGCGCATTGCAAGGAGAATAATAATTGAACACTTCAACTTCAAAATAACTAAATCACCATTGAAAAAACTGTCAAAGAGGTGGTTAGTTTTAGGCTTGAGGCCAGTTTTCCATCACAATCCTCATATATTGTGCATGTCTGTCTCATCCCTGTAGGTTAGATCATTCTGGGATCTATGTGCCCTTTTGTCCCTGCAGTTTGTCAGTATTTGGGGTGATATGCATAATCTTCATAACCCCTTTTTGAAGGTGAGCACAGATGATTTGGGCTTTTTTTCCGCTCCGTTAGTCATCACACGCTGGTTTAAAAACATCAAAGTGCTGATTGTAAGACTTCTTTTATAGCTGACAAAAGCTGCTTATTGGCATTCGACCTGAATTGACCCAACTTTGTTGCAGTATGCGTCATAGCAAAGGAGTTACTTAAGAATAAAAGGCTTTTTACATGGAGTTTGCTCAAAGTGGTGTATAACACTGGTCTATTTCTCTGGTATACAAATAGGAATGAAAGACTAAAGAAAAATATGTCAAAAAATAAGACTTTCAAAGCATTTACAGCAAATGAAAGTTTTCCTTCCCATTGTTGTGTTGAATGCGGAGGTTACTGCAGCTTTAAGGCCACCGTTTTAAATGTCAAACCACTGGTAGAAGTGATCATGGATGAATACATGGCATGAAGGTGTTTATATGTTCTTGTTTGTACACAACTTGAATGAACAGATTTAAAGAGAAAAGTGAAAAATAAGAAATGTGCTAGAGCCTTGGGATATCTCTGAACATGCCAGCCTCAGGTCACCAAAGTCCAGTCTGACTTAATTAGATTAAAAGTGTACACACTTACACGAACACATGCATGCACACCCACTCTAAAACAGATTAAGTATCTGCATAAACCTGTACCCAAGTGGCTGCTGGGTCACGCAAATCTGGGTTTAAGGTACAGGATTTTTTTTCTGAACAGGCCTGCCTGACACTAGGTGTGAATCTGGGATGGATTACTGAGGTTAGTCACACTGTAGGGGGCCAACTTCAAGGTGGATTTCAGAAGCTCAGTCAATAATTGCTGACAATTTCTCCAAACTTTGGATGGAGTTCTAAAAAATAGAACACAGGAATTGTTTTTCCTTTCCTTTGCAGATAATAAATGATGCATTATTTGGAGGACTTGTTTGATTTCATAAAACAACGCATAAGTCAGACTGTCAGTGGTGCTATTTTAAAGCACCTCTGTTTGATGAATTCCTTTTGTCTCCCATACACGTCATAAAAACAGATAAACCTTTGCACTAGCGCTGTACTTTGACCTGTCTGTCATAACCCAGTTTTCATTTTGAAAGAAAAAAACTCTTGTTCCAAAATACACGAGTGTGCGCGAGTGTGTGTACGGATCCCACATTTTAATGGTGCACTCCAATATTAAACCTCCCTCTGGGGCTTTGATGTGTCAACTGATTTCTGGGGGTGGAGGCACAGAGCGATTTACAGTGGCAGAGATATGATCAAATGCGTCAGGAGACAATACATCTGGATGTGCAGAGAAAGCAGAGCCTGTTCATGCCAGGAGAAAGGAGGAGAGAGAGAAAGGTGCACAGCATCTTACCCCAGGCAAAGTGTCATCTCAGCTGGGAGTATTTGTACCACAATTTTGATGTTTTTCATTCAGACTTTCCCTTGTAAGAGTCTCAGCATACTGTTAGTATACTTCTTTAAAAGTACAGAAATTACTAAAAGCTAAAGCTAATATTTGTTGTATATTTATGGGAGGCGTGTGGTGCAGTGGGTTGTGTGTTGGTGTTCAGATCAGGGGGTCACAGGTTCAAACCCCACTGCAGTCAGCATGTCGTTGTGTCCCTGGGCAAGACACTTCACTCCAAATTGCTCCTGTGGGGATTGTCCACAGTATTGAGTATGTAAGTCGCTTTGGATAAAAGCGTCTAACAAGTGACAAGTAATGTAATGTAATTTATGACATGGCACACGGTGTTCTGTACTACATATAAAAGAAGTACTCGATTAGTATGCGGAAAAAATGGGTGTTGCAGGGGATCAGTGGGAGATGTGACTTAAATTGAAAGTCGTTTGAGATGTTTATATTCCAGAAGAACAATTTAGACGAAGGACGATCAATCTGTCCCTGGGTAAGACTTGGTGAAACCGCAACGGTTGCACACAGCTCAGAATATTAATCCATTTGTTAAACTGCAGCCATTGCGTCTGAGAAGTAAATTGAGTGAGCAGACCTAATATGCAAATCGTTAACCCACCACTTTTTTTTAAAAAGTCCTAGGTGTGTACGACTGTCCGGAGGTCATAGTGACATGTTTCCTTTTAATGATCACATTGATCCACAGTTAAAGTGGTTTCATAACTGTGGAAATAAACATTGGCTAAGTAAATAACATAGATTTCCCTGCTGAGGAACACTGCTCGTTGCGTTACTCCCATCTGTACAAAGTGTGATTTTCCAGCATCAGTTAATTGTCGTCTGTACATTGTTACTATGAGAACAAGGTCTAGTAGTACATTATCCAACAACACTTAGTTTCTTTAGTGCAAATGTTAACTAAAATATGTGGCTCAGGTTAAACCAACAGTAAATTAGCATTTTGAACATACACAGTAGTGTGTGAATCAAAGACTTTGATGCCTACAATTTATTCCATCAATGGTACAAAATGTACCTGTGAAAAAGCCCTTTGTGTTCCAGAGCAATGCTGAGTGTCAACAAATAAGCTAGCATGGTGCTTATCATAAATGTGTGAGGATCAAAAGTACTTTAACGCTGTGTTAAAATACCCGTTCTGTGGCAGGTTTTTACTTTATCGGTATGGGAAGGTTATATGATAAAACTGTGTGTTTCAATCGGGAGGCTGTAAAGTGATAAAAAATACAGTTAGATGCGACAACGAGGGAGTTCAAGCTAAGAGCAGATCGCTGCCTTGTGTTGAAACCAAACTCTACACGATGGAGTTATTGATTAAATGTTCCCTTAAAAGGCCAGTTGGATGGAGAAGGTCACATCAAGGTTTTCACTACAGGGGAATGGAGATGCATTTGACCTGTCAGCGGAGGATATGCTCCGAGTGGGAAAGGGCAGGACTAGGAACGGCAATCTTCCTAAATGGAATCTATCCATGCTGAAACTAACTGGGCTCAACCCCTACGGAATAAATTACGTGTTGACAAAGTCTAAAAACTCTTTCAGGAGTTTTCGACCAACACATTTTTAAAAGCCATGTATGGCCTTTACAAGAACATCTTGGAACGTCTTCAGGACTGCTTTAAAAACACGATTTAATGGAATGAAAACATAGCAGTACCAATAATTAAAATGTAAACAGAGGAATCAGTTGAGCTAATTGACCAGAGAGCAAAGTATTGAGTGCAATCTCTATTTCTTGTGTGTGGATCATTTGGACAAACTATATTCTATTAAGGGGTTCAGCAGTTCTAAATAATGTGATTCTCATTAACAACAGTACAGTAGGAAAACACAATTTAAAATGTAATTGGCAATTATATCAACATTATGACGCATGACAACAATGCTTTCTACTGGAAGATTTCTCTAATCCAGCTTTTGTCTAATGTCTTAATTCCTACCATTTTAAGGACAAACATTTTATAAGGTACCTTCCCATAAACAGATGAATGCTTATGTGTAAGCAGATTAACTGATATAGCACTTTGAAGCTGCAGTTTTTCCTTGTACGATGTGAGGGTCTAAGGACAGAGGGTGTCGTATTGTCATACTGATATCCTGTACAAACTGTGAAGTCCACTGAGACAAATTTGTGATATTGGGCTATATAAATAAACATTGATTGATTGATTGATTGATTGAAGTACGAGGAATTTGACTTGGTGTCGTGGTGCATACATACAAGTATAACAAAAAATTTAAAAACACAGATAGCGAACTATTTTAAGAACACTATAATAACATTACAAAAGAATTAGACAAAATATAGTAAAATAGAAAATAATATAAAGCAGTAATTTACATTGAAATAGAGTGCAATAAAATATAAAATATAAAATATGTCCAGTAAGCAAACCAGATATTATCAACATTGTGTGCATTAATGTAATGCATAGAGTCTGTGATGTGGCTGAGGTAAAGTGTCAGTGGCGGGGCCGGGCCTTGTTGATGAGGCCGGTAGCGAAGGGGAAGAAACAGGATCTCAGACCCCCGAAGGGAGCTCGGAGTAGAGGAGCTCCTCTGCATCAAAAAAGTCAGTTCAGGTAGTTCAGCTAATTTATCACGATGCATCCTTTGGAGGTTTTGCCGGCACGTCCAACTAGCAGGATACCATTGGACGGACCCAGAACACTACGGAGATGATATATTACATATGTCTTTGGATCCCGCAGGAGGGGTTGGCACACATAACCGTAGAGAGGGACTTCTAGAGAATAGCATCAGAATATATTGTCATGCAACGAAGGATTCAGTCCAACTGTAGTCTGCCCCATAGAGTCAAACGCAGCAGTAATTGGCCACAGCTTGAAAGGAAGGAGTCGTTTAGATTTTGAGGAGAACACATGCTGTGAGGTTCCCTTTCATGGTGACTATGTTCCTGATTTGGAACAAGTCAACCCTTTGGGAGGATGCAAAATGCTGGGCTACACACATACACACCCTACAGACAGATCAGTATTCCCAACATCCAAGCTTACTTACTTTGACTTGCATGCTGAAATCAGAGGGGTCATAACTAACTGGGATTCTGAAAAAATGTGTCTAATATTGCAACATGAAAGGTTACTGAATGATTGAAACACTTCATTAAAATTATGGCCTGAAAATAATGAGTGCTTTAACGAGACTAGCCTGTATATCATTAAAGATTGAAAGAGGGTTTGTTTGGCTGATACTTTGTGAACATCCTGTGCTGGTAGATTTTATTTGTAAGTAACCTTCAAAGAGTCTGCAAAGAATTGACTTAACTTAATGTTCTTACACCAAAGAAAAATCTTTCGCTCAAAATAACTAAAGCTTGGCTTGAATACACTCTCACTAATTTCTAAGACCCTCTTAAAAGTGCATGCTGGAATTTGTATTTAAGAAAATGCAAAAAATAAATTTGAACATTTTAAAGCCTCATTTGAAAAATCAAGATGACATTTGTGTTGGTCTGTTATTACTGCACCCTATTGAGCTTTGTGTTATTAAAAAAACGTGAAATCTAAATTGAGGCCATTGAGAGAAAATAAATATTCCTCAGGGGGTCCAGTTTAACATGAATTTCTCTACAATTGATGCTGAAAATACCTGTATTTAATTCCTTTCAGTAAACACAAACACATCTAAATGTTATTTGTTTTATTATACAGCAGCTTAAGGCCATGACTCTGGTTCATGATGAAGACAACGCATGTGGAACTACTCCCACCTATGTTAGTGCTATTCAGTGAGTGTGAATAAATGGCCAACACAGTGGTGGTCCTTATTCACCCAGCTGTTACTGTAGTTTGAGTCAAATCAAGCCGGCGCTCCCTCAGTATTCCTGGCCTTACAGCAGCATGAGTGGAGAAGGATTAGCCTGTATTACATGCTTTAATATGATGCTGGCTCGCACAAATCCCTTCCTCTCTTCCTGCTGACTTAACACTGGAGTGTGTACCCAAAACCAACACCGAAAAGCCTAGAAAGAGCATCTGTCCTTGCAGTGAGTTATCAGATTCAATTGAGAGAGGACTATTTGCTTTTTAATTAGATGTATAAGTGGGTACATGCGACATTTATGCTGACCCTGCAGAAGCATTTATTTAACAACTATTGCTTTCGGACCTTCATCCTGTCCTCAGGGATCATATTGTCACCCGGGTCCCCAAACGCCCTTGGTACTTAATTAATCAATTGATCTGATTGAGTGGCCTCTCTGTGTGAGACATAATGAGCTCCTGATTAAAATCGTTACTGTAGAACCTGTAGACACGGTCATGGCTCATGGATCTCAGAGTGGCACCAAGCTCCACAGTTTAGTTACATTTTGTAAACTGGCCTGACTAATTGAAAGGATGAATGTAATTCAAAGATAACAAATAATGTTATGTTGAAATAATCTATATTATATGATCATGTGCTGTCAGCCATGCTCATGAGTTTCATAATTTAGTTTATCTAAAGAGACCTTGAATGTGACACATGTCTGTTTGCAACGTGTTATTGAGCATAGGATCTTGTAACATGTGATTGTAAAAGGTCCAAAGGTATAGTGCTGTGTAAACTAAAAAGAAGTATATAAAACCTGTAAGATTCTGTTATTCTTTAGACAGACACAAACACTCTTGGCGGACCTGACGCAAGTATTCTGGCTCTTTTACTGTTGTACAACAATATAATAATTCCTTCAATCAGCAGTGTTTCTATGTTATTATATATTTGGTTATGTCTTGAGTGTCTAAGGTTTCTGATTCCATGACAGTTAAGTGTACATTACTTTGTTTTTTCATACAAAGGACCATTCATTTTGAAAACAGATAGAAATGGAGGTGTGTGGCGCAGTGGGTTGTGCGTTGGTGTTCGGAGCAGGGGGTCACAGGTTCAAACCCCACTGCAGTCAGCATGTCGTTGTGTCCCTGGGCAAGACACTTCACCCCAAACTGCTCCTGTGGGGATTGTCCACAGTATTGAGAATGTAAGTCGCTTTGGATAAAAGTGTCTAACAAGTAACATGTAATGTAATGTAATGAAAATGCAGGAGGGTGTAGGGTAGTGAACTGTATGTCTTGGAGTCTATAAAAGGGAAACCTAAAATAGATAAAGTTCATAAATAAGAAACTTAAAGTCTCTCTAAGACCCGTTTTAATATGCAATATAACTCTGCCAAGAATAATATTTTGTTTTGAACATGGATGTTAAACGCAAAAAGTTCAAAAACATCTAAAAATAAGCTTGAAGCTACTTTTCTTTCCAAAACTGCACCTTGCATTTTATACTAAATACTATATAATGAACTTTAAATATGATTAATGCAAGTAAAACATTTGACCTATTTCTTCAATCTTAATGTCTGCTCAATTAAATTAGGGACTTTTTACTACAATATATGATACTAGTAGTATAAATGTAGTAGTATTCAGAGTATTACTCTCATTTATGAAAATGAATATTAAAACCAATACTTAGATACACGTCAAATGTTGCATCACATAATGTAAATACTAGGTGGTATTTTCTTTTAGAGTCTGACTCAATGTACCTCGGTTATCGAGCAACCCGTTATTCAATGTGGAAAGAGTGGGAGGATTGGAGATAAGGCACTTGAGAAAATCGATGGAGCATTGTACAAATTGTTTGACGCATGATATGACTGTGTGTGTCAGCTTAACAACAATTTCAGTTCTGTTTCCACAAGTACACTCTCATTGGATGCTTCCTTTGTAAAATATGTGGCCCTGTGAATGTGAAGAAGAAATAATCCCCCCCCCACAGCCTCTGGTCCTATTGTAAAGTGTCTTTGGGTTTCTTGAAAGGCGCTATATAAATCGAAGTTACTATTATTATTATTATAAAAAGACACACAACCGATTTTCAGTGGTTCTAGGGCTGATTGCGATTGATTGGTGGAAATGAAAACACGATAACATTTCTAACTTCAATGCTGAATACATACTGTCTATACTTGTTACATGTTCAGTACAGTACACAGTATGTCTTCAAAGTGTATTCGGCTGGTAAAAACTGGTGTTTTAAAGGGACTTTTTCAGCAGACTGAAAACATTTAATGCTTTACATGATATGTTATGTCCATCCGACATGTAGCTCAGGGCTGAGTTAGGAACCCTTTGGGACAGAACCACAATGTTCTTGGACTAACCTTAGTTATGGCTCCAACAGTCAGAGTGCACAGAAATCCAACATATAAATGATACGTTTTAATGAAGCCAGTGAGGCAGCCTCCAGGGGACACTTTTCCCAAACTGTTTCTGTTGAGTCTGACATCTTTCCAATAGCCCTGTTCCAGTCAATACATTACTGTGAGGGTCATTGGCCACAGACTACATCCAGCTCCATCAGTTGTAAAAGTGGCTCTGCTGCAAACTTGAGGCGCTAAAACACCATTTTAAAAGAAAGGTGGTTGAAATGCAGTGTGCTCTTTCCTTTCTCTGGCATAAATTCAAACTAAGTTAACATGTTTTTGTAATGGAATAATTAATGTGTAGCTCCAAGCCACCTGCTCCAAAGATATAGAGGGCAGTGTTTCTCCCCTAGCATTGAGTCAAAACAATCTAAAATGAATATATCATGAGCTTATGAAACACTGTTATTTATATTTTTGATATTGTCAGTTCATTTTTTGAATGTTTTAAATGTAAAAGTTGACATATCTAACGCACCTTCGATGTATCTGACGATCCATTGTTGTTCTTCAATAGCATATTAAAAAGCATTTGACTATTGTCTGTGATATAATTATTATCTTCAGGGAATTAAAGAAAGATTGTTGATGTCAAACAAAAAAACAGCTGCTTTATAAATTGAACATTTTCAGTAGCCGCGTCCTTTTTGAAAGCTTTAAATGGATGAAATAATATCCTCTCATTTAAATACTTTTTTCTAAATATCGAACCTCCATAGATTAGTCTTAGCACTCTGCCTAAAAGCGCCTCTCATCTCATCTCAAATCTTCTAAAGGATTTTCCTTTTGTGTCTCTTTGTTCGAGATATTTGCTTGATATGTTCTGGCCATTTGTAATAAAATAACCATTAGCATCACCCTTGAACACAACAAAATTCACGCTGCATATGTGACCATCTTAATTAGTCTGATTTAAAAGTAAGATTCATTAAAGTTAACTTTAAGAAGTAACCGATGAATTAAATCAATTTGCATAGTTCAAGTGAAAAAACTATTTATGAATGTTAAGTTAATCTTTTCTTTGAACATGTATAAATACTATATACTGTATGTATTGCCTTAAAGGAGACATGTCATGCTTTTCCGGTTATTACCCGTCCCCTTGTGTGTTATGAAGGTTTTTATGCATGTAAACGGTGTGCAGAGTCAAAACCCTCAAAGTACACCCTGTAGCGAGTAAAACTCTAACACAGAAAATACCTCCCCAAAACACCTCGTTGATTCTTCCGGGTACGGCATGATGTCAACCCGTACCCGGAACGAAATGGACCAATCCGTGGAGCCGTTACATTACGTCCGCGGAGCCGTTACGTTAAGCCCCCGCTGATTGGTCCAAATTGACCAATCCACGGACTTCCTCACACACACACACACAGTGCAGGCAGCTCTGCTGATTTCTCCTCCCTGGCTGCAGGCTGATAATAGACAGTTGGGATCGCGGCGAAATTCTCTCTGCAGACCCATTCTCACAGCGTTTATCAACCTTTTTCTTACTCAATATCAAGCCACACTTATTGTTTTTACTTCGGCTGTGAGTTTGTGTGTGCTCAGGATGAGTTTGGCTGTGTTTGGCTGTGTACAGTATCGCTAACAAGGAAACAACACCTCCACGGAGCTCAGCGCGATTCACAACGTCCCGACCAATCAGAGCACACTGTGCTCACAGTGAGGGTGGGGGCTGGAGCTATTGGAGCTACAACGAGCCGTTAAAGACAGAGAGTGAAATTCAGTGAATACACGTAGTTTACAGAGATGCTGTATGAGAAACCAATGTGAGTTTGGAAAAATGCACAATATAAATCTATTCTAGTAGACCTCAACAATGGAATTATGATCAGTGGAAATGGCCATGACATGTCTCCTTTAATACATTGAATTATTCCAATTGAATACAAATGAACTTCCAATTGTTTTTCTTTCTTGTTCCAGTGGGTATACATGTACTCTACTGTATGTGTCAGTCTGGAAATGTCTTTATGTAAAAATCCTGTAAAGACAAAGGCTTTTCAATACAGCGCATAGAAGGTGGAGAAAATGTGTCCTAATTGATGGATTTTAAACATCAAAAACTAATTTCTTTTTTTTCGAATTTCATCTTGAATCTATTTTGGTACAATCCTCACATTGTGTCCTCCTGTCAAAACAACAGAGACATGCATCCCCCCCCCCCCCCCATCTACCCTGGCTGTCATTTGCCTGAATGCATTTCAACCCTTGACTTGTTCTAACATACCATTACGGATGAAGAGAAAAAAAGAGGATTTTTTTTTAAGTGAATGGTGTCAAAACTGTTTGCTTTTTTCTCCATCAGGAAAAGCCTTGAAGCGCCTTTCATGCTTACGTCTACCAGCTGACATCTTTAGCACATCATGGTTCATGGGTCGTTTTGAGGTTGCCTGGGAGGTGCGGAGGTATCAGGCAGTATCTCAGTAAACCTAGGCCTTTCCTTTATCTCTCTATTGCAGCTTTCGATTCATCAGTGGCAAAAAAAAATAGTCTACACAACCCCCTGTCGTTTCAAGCTACTGCAATATCAGCAAAAAGGGCTGAGGTAAATATACTGTGGTATTGATCGGTCACGCATTAGCATTTTAGTAGATTAAGTGTGAAACCGAGGGGGTGTTCTGCTTTTCCATGCAGTCGTCAAAGTGTCATTCATCAATCTCGTCAAACATGCGCTCCTTATGTGGTATCTGTGTGTAAATGACGACAATGAACTGTCAAACAGCTCCCACTCTGATATCATAATCTTTGTGGTACAACAATGACATTCATTCCCCTTTTTGGTTAAAATAAGACTCAGGTTGTTTGTAAACCATCAAATAGCAGGTGAACAAACAGATATTGAAGACTGGGTGCAAAATAATGCTCAACATCCAAAACAAAAGTTGTATTCTGGTACTTAAGATGCAGTTATATGGCTGTGCGGATAGATTGAGAACATTTTAGATGTCAATGGAGGCAGACAGTCAGTCCGAAAACAAAATGTCTATTATTTGTAAAAGCACTTACACACACATCAGGGAGAATTGCTACGAAAAGGCAATTTTCTCATAACAAATGAAAATTGGCCTTTCTGGCATATTCTCAAAGATGTTATTGTTATGCTTACGTCAATAATATGCACAGTCAATGTCAAGTAAAGTAACACACTAAACAAGACACAGTAACAAGCAAGACGTGTCATAGTGCTATCAAGATGGCTGCCACTTTGGTGATAATAATGTACAACAGCAGACAAAGTAATGGAGGCTTACTGGTGGCACCAACTGCTATAAAACAATAATGCTTTTTTCGAGATAACACATTCCCATGAAGAGCCTCCATAATGTTTCCCCAATAATATCTGAGTGCAGTTCTTCCTCTTCATTTTAGTTTTCCCCCCCATCAACCACACATTATAGATAACCAAACAACAAAGACCCAATAATGAAATCCTTTGGGAGAATACAAGGTCATCCTGTTTGGTTCTAATTCAACCTTCATCTACTGGATCTCAAAATCAGACTGAAAGCTACCAAGGAGAAAACAACTCAACCATGAAAACTATTTGACATTTAGTTTCTTAGGGTTCTATTTGATGAAGGACTCATTCAACAGGAAATCATAAAAACATGTATTGAAATAGAATTACAAAAGAAAATTGCTCAGCAAAAACTCAAAATGGATATTCTTTATACACACCAAATCATCTTTGGTACCTTATCCTTTGGGTATATTGGCCAACAAGTTCGTTTTAAGCATGTTACAAAGATTTAGGGCTGCTCAATTAATCATATTTTAATCGCAATTACGATTTTGGCTTGCAACGATTACGAAAACAACGTAATCGAAATAAAACGATTATTTTGTTTTTATTATTGTTTTATTTTAATTTATTTTTGTATTGGTTCTTCAGTTGAATTATACTTTAAGTTCAGGGTAATCAACTGTTAAAAACATACTGTTCAATTGTTTTTCAATAAATTGATGTTTTCAAAGTAAATGGATAATTGTTTTTAATAATCGTGATATCAATTATTGACCCAAATAATCGAGATTATGATTTTTGCCATAATCGAGCAGCCCTAAAAAGAGGGGTGCTTATTTTTTACAATGCTTCTTAGTATGTGAGCAGACTAGTCGCTATCCCACTACTGTAGCTTGGCCATGTCTGCAGTGACAAGAAAGAAGAGGGAATTGTTGCACAATTGTTTCCTTCCAGTGGGTCTTTACCATTTGACCCTAGTTTGCTACCTGTCACAATCCATCAGTTTGATTATAAGTGCTGTACAACCACAATGTATTTATATCCTTAACCAAGTGTTTAAGGTGCCTATAGTTGTGCCAAAGAACATCCATTAACTAACCTATACCATATTGACTATTCAAAGTCATTAGCATTTGTAGAATAATCTAATTTCAACATACCGTCTCGTGAAATGATAGGCTATCCATAAAAAGCAGTTTAACAATAAAGATGTAATTTGCTTAAATGAATGGCAGTGTAAATCAGACACTAAGTTCTCTTCGAGTGTAAAAACGAGTGTCAGCAGCTTCCACATTTCCACACGTGGGTGATCCTGTCATCATATCGATCAATCTTCTGTTTTATAGAGGCGTTGTAACACTGGTTTTTCCACACCCTTTTTCCAGCAGATATCCCTGGACCTGCCACGTCCATTTGCATGCTGCATAGTGCGCTGCAATGACAGCTTTGAGTTATGACATAGTAGAGTTGGCATTCCTGGGAAAATGACACAATATTCTGCAGTGTGAGGTTTAATGGAATCTCCACAATCAGATCCCTTTGATGCAACCGCAAGGCCCGTAGCCACTGAGACAGGAGGTAGAGCACCTTAAAAATGAATGAACTTGAAAATGAGAAGGTTAACATGATTTATGCTGAAACATAGCGGGGGGAACGCTCATTGAAATGATGAGGAGCGCCCTTGGAATTCATTTGTTCAGAGCGACGTTCGGCAGGGTGGAAAGCCATTCATCTTCATTGTTCATCATCTGTCTATTGTCTTTCAATCTATGAATGACAGGAGAGCCTCTGCCATTTGTATGCTTATAATTTGACTTGTGATACCGAGGGCTGAAGCACATGTAATATTCTGTCAAATAAAAACTAAGGATGTCTGCTGGCAGTATCAAGATAGAGAGGTGCCATATATTTTGCTACAGAGTCAAAGATATTTTTGACTGTTGATCATTTAGGAATCCTATCTGTATGATCTAAATGACTGATCAGCCAGACCATGGAAAAATGCAGACAATTAACTTAAGGTTGCATATTTTAGCATGCAGTATATTCAGTTATTTTCTAGAGAATGCAAATACAGAGAATACATGTTTTACCGTATTTGCCTATACTGTAGCAGGGGTGTCACATAAAGAAAAACATATGAAGGGCTGGGCCACTCCCTAGAGGTGAGGTATACTGCCTCTTAAGTTCAGTTATAAGTTGGACAAATCAATCCAATGTAGGTCAATTATTCTTGATACTTGAAAATGCTGTAAGAAAAGAACAGCCTCAAAGCTCTCCACAGTTTCTTTTATTTTGTTAGCAGCTTATTCCTTAAAACAGAAGCTTCAGATTTCTGCTAATAAGAGGAAATATGAAGGGTATGTTTGAAGGTTGTTATGTACATTTGTTATTATCAACTTCGATTTTTTGGAACATGTTTTCAACTTTAATTGACTGAATTTATTTGAAAGTTGGGCTTATTTACACATGAATACTGTGTAATATATTTGAACATATATATTTAAGAAGTACAATATAAGACAAGCAGAAGTTTATTATACTTAAAGTGGACCTATCATGCTATATTTGAATAATATAGTGTAGGACCATACCTATATAAGGCATATTTATACTTTTTTTTTTTCAAAATACCAAACAGATCATGCATTTTAGCCATGCCTCATTTTGCTCAATTTGACAATTTATAGCTCTGTTTGTGCAAGGGCAGATTCAGTGAGAACAGCACCATCTACTGGCCTGGCATATGTACTACAGCGTCTCCAGCGCTTTCGAACGGCAATGGCCGTGGCTGTCTCCTCCTGATTGGTGGAGTTGGCCCAATAGCCGTAGCGCCACCGTCCTGACGTCAGGACAGTGTTCAAATCTGGATCAGTTTTTATCAGATCCGTTGTAGCCCCTTTTTTAGAGATTTGGGTATGGAGGAAAATAGAGAGGGTTGTGTTTTCTGACACTTGGTGAGTTCCCTGGAACACCGGGGACACATATTCATGTATAAAAGACGTACAAAAGTGCATTTTGCATGATAGGTCCCCTTTAAGTCATTATACTTTTGAATTTGCTCAGGGCCGATTCAAAATGGTCTGCGGGCCGCATTTGGCCCCCGGGCCGTAGTTTGGACACCGCTGGCCTATAGTAACCCAGGAAAGATATCCTGAAAAAGCTTAAACCAGGCTTTTGAAGGCATGGATACATGTAATGGGAGTACATAATGAGTAAACAGCTAACTGTATTCATTTACAGTAAAGTTACACAAAAAAATATGTTATTAGATTTTTTTCAATTGGGGATTACTTGCAAGATTACAATGTTACACAAAAAAAGAGCAGTCTGTGTTGTAAAAGGATCTCATTTTATTTAATCTTTGTAAGCAACTGTTCTGTAGGGTAATACTTTAAGTATGAATATATATGCCTACTGCCTGAATTTGTTTTATGGTTTTGGTTCATTTGTTCTTTTTTTGATTTCAGTGTTCATAAAACAGTGTGTGTGAGCTGAACTGTATGCAATAAACTATTTCTATATACTTTTATATTTGATACTCAGATGAAGTTACTGATTACATGTACTTACAGGTAACACATAATTGTAACACTACATTTTTTAATGAACCCTCCCAACCTTGGCTTTTACTTTTAGAACATCACCTTGTTTCACGCTCATGCATTTAAACATATTCACTGCTGGGAGATGACCTGTACTACCAAAGACTTTTACTCTTCACTGAGCATTGCCTACAGTAAGTGCTTTATTTAAAGTTACCTTCTATCTAAGTATTCATTAGTGTATGTAGTATGGGAAGCATCTCCGTGAAGGCACATGAACAATGTCATCTAGTAGGTAGGCACAGGATGTATGTACATTTCCCCTCTGTGGATGTAAAGTTCCCCTCTGTGGGACTAATAAAGGTATTCTGAGGATGTAGTCATCAAATACCAGTCAATGGTATCAGTTTTGATTTGTTTATCAATTCATAACTAACAAATTAGCATTCAGCTTATTTTTTTCCCTGGCACATCTCAAAAGGTCATTAGCCTAAACCCTTAAGTAATTATTCCACATTGTAGCTTGCAATCAGAAATGAAAGAGATTGCATGCAAATGTAAACCTAATTAATGAAACTCTGATACAAATCAAAACAATTATTGAAAAGGAATTAATTGCCGAGTGGTCTAGCATTCAATCAATAATTAGAGCGGGTGATTCTTGTATATGCAAATTATAAAAAAGGCAATTTAGATAATGAAAGAGACTTGGCACGTAAGACAAAAACAATAGTGCCTTGTTTCCTGAAGTGTGGTTGAAACGCATTAATTCATTCATGACACACGACATACTATATGGCATAAAAGCCTGCATTTCAAAGTGTGAATCTGTGACAAAAACATTATTATGATGTTACATTCCATGTTAAATTGACCTCATCATTATCCAAAGCGCTGCATCACATGTTTACATGTGGCATTCAGTGAAACAATATAGTCTTTTCCATGCATGCTGAACATTATTGGCAAGTTGCCATCCTCTCAAGTCAACCAATTAATGAAATTGTCAATCAAACATCAGAGGCCCCAGGCAGAACCGAGGAGTTACTAATGACATCTCAATGTGATAGTAGATAGTTAACCCTTTTTCAAATCCAGATTTAGGCTCCTGTAGATTGCCATTGAATACAGCTTAATGCGTTTAAGTTTAAGTGGGATGTATTGCCCAAATAACACAGTGGTGGCCTTTGTGTTCCAGCTGGGCAGCGACGAACAAGCAGCCTAGTCTGTTCTCCTCTGACCAATCATTTGCTATCAGTCTACATGCAGTGAATTAGCCAGGCTTAGCTGGATATTAATATTCAGCACCAGTCACTTCATCAACAAGCGCGTCTTTGTTGACATCTGCACTTAATCCTCCGCCCTTGTTTATTATGTACAAAGTGGCTTTTGATTGGGAATGCTTCTCAACGCACACATGGGGAAAGTAAAAACACAGCGAGAGAAAAAGGAATATTTAACAGTATCTGGCAAGAGTGAAAGGGGGACCAACAATGTTTGATTAATTATTTGTATTACTTGAATTATTTGTTGAATAATGCATTGCCTTGTTGTTTTCTATGGTATCAGCGCCAGCATTTTTTGTTTATTACAAAGAATCTGAATGACAGGAGGCGCGCTGTGGAACTTTAATAAACTTAGATATCCCATGTGTGGTTGCAGTTCTGCTGACGTCCTTATTGCTCTGAAGCCATTTCATCACTCGTACTTCCTTAGATATTTTTTTTCCGAGCTGAGAGCCCATTTTCTTTGCACTCAATATATCTTTTCCAGTTTCAGCATCATGATGCCACTACTGGCACTTTGAATGGCCTTAGATAGCATGCAATTGGCTCAATAACACAGACATGGGACAATAAAGCTGCAGGCTGTGCGTTTGTCAATGCGTTCTGTTACAGAGAATGTGTAACATCATTCTATTTGACTCATTAGATCACAGATAAGGGTGATTAAGTGCGTTTCTCATTTCTACAATAGTTGGGTTGCAACGCTGAATTAAAGATTCATCTTTACCTTGTCATGTTTTCAGGGTGAAATCGAGTTCACATAGAAAGGGATTTACAAGGAGCTAATGTAATGGTTTAAAGAGCATTCACAGCTAAAGAACAATACTATATATAACACTATTGCAATCATGTTGTGGCAATTAAAAAAACAAAACGAGATAGCTAGGATTAAGCTTTTTGGAAAACTGTAAGAAACTTCTAAATGTGCACATGAATGCGTGGATTTCTACACTGGATATTACAAATATGTGAGATACAATGCCAGTAAAAGTAAGGATGACAATGACATGACAACTTATTAAATGATAGATTTAAGTATACACTGAGAATAAATATATCCATCTAAATCTGACCTTGGTTCAGATATAGGTCTGTTGGCATCCTTCATCCACCCTCAGGCGACCTGACTGACATCACTCAGATTTCAACTTGTGTCCATTTGGCCACAAAACCAATTCCAATGGTTCTGCCTGCTTGAACAAAGGCTATCTTGAAGCCCTTTCAGGTGTGGTGGATGTTTCTTTATATTTCGTTTGCCATGATACACAGAGCCGAGTGCTCAGAAGGGCTGAGCTCTGAATCAACATTTAACTGAGATGCATCACTGACAACTTTTGAAACAGGATTCCTTTGATAGGCTGTCGGTGAGAATGTGATGTCAAAGTGTAGACGTCTATCTAGACACATGTGGTACCATGGACATTGTACTTAAATTAATTAAGTACTTCTCTCTTACTTAAAGTGGACCTATAATGCTATATTTGAATAATATAGTGTAGGACCATACCTATATAAGGCATATTTATACTTTTTTTTTTTCAAAATACCAAACAGATCATGCATTTTAGCCATGCCTCATTTTGCTCAATTTGACAATTTATAGCTCTGTTTGTGCAGGGGCAGATTCAGTGAGAACAGCACCATCTACTGGCCTGGCATATGTACTACAGCGTCTCCAGCGCTTTCGAACGGCAATGGCCGTGGCGGTCTCCTCCTGATTGGTGGAGTTGGCCCAATAGCCGTAGCGCCACTGTCCTGACGTCAGGACAGTGTTCAAATCTGGATCAGTTTTTATCAGATCCGTTGCAGCCCCTTTTTTAGAGATTTGGGTATGGAGGAAAATAGAGAGGGTTGTGTTTTCTGACACTTGGTGAGTTCCCTGGAACACCGGGGACACATATTCATGTATAAAAGATGTACAAAAGTGCATTTTGCATGATAGGTCCCCTTTAAACTATACCCAAATATTCACAACGACCAGGCCCTCAATCTAACTTTCGATATCATTTTTGTTCAATGGGGGACAGGAACAACAAAATAAACTCCTGGTATCATCAGCTTATAAAGTTTTATGGATTATGTATTATACTTATACAATCAGAAGACACAATAGCATCCTAATGAAGTGACGATCCAATCTAAGACATTTAAGGCCAGAAACACAAAACACTGAAATAAAAATGTAATGTCAATTCTAAGTGCTTTTTTGAGTCATTTATAGAGATGTTGATGTCAAAATATATAAGTCAATGTGTATTTATTTGACAAAATCTGGTTGTTACATGAAAAGCTAAATAAAGAACAGATTTCATTCGCACATACAGACAGTGGCACGTGCAACATTAACCTCAAACCCCCAGCACGCATATCAATTCCCCTCTGGTTGTCATGGTCAGCTCCCCATAAATGTGTGAGGATGAGCAGGAAATAAAGCCTGGCTTGCAGATTCACAAGCCCCGGACAGGTCACTGTATTCCCGTCCTTACGTGTGACTGAGTTATGAGCAGGGGTCACATATGGCTGGTTACACAAGCCACATACAGTATGCCCTGTTCCCCTGGGCCTGGCTAAGCATAAACTCTGCTGCGATGCATGTGCCAGCAGGGTTAGGCACATGGAACAATGACTGGTGGAGATAATGTCCTCAAAGCCTCACGCTCGAGTTCCCTTCCTGAATGATGACCAAATGTGACCCTATATGGACAATATAAGATGAATGAATGACTTTGATTGACTTGTGTTCAGGGACGGCTGTTCTAATGTGCCGAATAAAAAAACGTGAGATGCGCATCAGTGCCGGGGAACGTGCGATATAGAGCTGACCTCTACTGGAAGTCATGTGGCTGCATGTGCTATTTAATCAGATTTATTTTACCTCTTACCTACACATGTGATTTATATCATGGACGCCCCTTATCATATTGCATTGGGGAAGTTGTGTTTTTACTGTTAGTGGGTTTGCATGTCCACATCTGTGTTTGTCGGTCAGTTTTTCTGTGTTTTATATGATGTGCATGACGATATTGAAGTAATCCTGCAGTATTGGGTAGACTGACTCCGTGTGAAACGGAATGGCCTCATCTTTAGAAGAATAAATACACAAAAGCCTATTTTATTATTTTCAAGAATAAAAATCCAAAGCTCAGCTCATATTTAAACGTCTTCCTTTTCCACATGGCATTTTGATTTCAACAGATCTTAAAAAGAACCATCTAAAGAGGGCAAGACTTTGTATCCATTACTTTCATCAGTGTTGCCTCAGAAGAATATTACTTTCTATGAAAAATCTTATTGCCTCACACAGGACTCGTAATAAATCAGTGTCATAACAGCTTGAGAGGTGTTGAAAGATCAGCTGTGAAAAGTCTCACCGACTGAAAAGGACTTGAACTTCAGCATGAAAGTATTTTTACTTTAATATTAAATATATGGCATATTGAATAAAAAAAAGTAAAGAATTTTTTTTCCATGGGCCAATTCTGAACCGTACTTAAATGACCATTGTCACTTTTTTTTTTATGTAAATGATTATGCTTATAAGTAAGAGGTGGAGCTTATGTAGGTAGCTTGTTATTTTAGGTATACTGTAAATAAGTAATAGTCTTTACTCTGTCACATTCAGTATATCCTCATGTGTATCATTCCGTGTTGAGCCACTGCTCCTTCTTGTTGACAAGAGCCAGCTAATGTGGTTTAGACATCTGTAATGGCTGCTCTTTGGCCGCAGCATGTTGGCGGTATTACGGACACAGCCAATTGGGAGAAGACCCTGGAGCGGACCCAGGACACCCTGGCCTGTGGACTTACAGCCCAGGAGGAGCAGGAGATTTTAATGCTGGTTCTTTCTGTGTGCATTTGTTTCTGTGACTCTCGGAAAATTGTACAAAAACATCTGTATCATAAAAGGTACTTCAAGGTATATTTATAAGCGTGGATTTGTGAGTAACACTCACCACCACCATTGCCAGTTATCAGCGTCTACTATAGCTAGGCTTTTTTTTTTATAAAATAGATGATCCTATGTATAATCAATCTTTATTTGAATGATCAAATATCCATGAATTAAACCTCCAAATGTTTCAATATTTACATGTTCCCCTTGGACCAGTGAAGCTTCAACCTGGTTAGTATAAATCACAGGTTGAATCAAAACAGAAGCTGATCGGCCAAAAGTACGACACAGAAGCAGTGCCGTATTCATTCATGTGGTTTAAAATGATGTGTGTTTAATATTGTATTTGTTAATATGAGACAGCTCAACAACACTTAAGCTGAACAAATTACATTACGATACACATTTAGGTAAAAGGTTCTTTGAGAATCTCTTTCAAATTGAAGCAATAATTGTATTGCAACTTAAATTTCACAAATGGAATCCATTTTGTTTACAATTGAAAGTTAATTCAGGATATAAGTGGCCATAGCCAGCCCTAAATTCCACCATCTTTGTCCGCCTCGGCTGAGTTAGGCTGGGACAAGCAAGTGACAACCAACATGGCTGACTCAGGTTGTTTGACCCTGTGATAGACAGTGACATATCCATGTTATTTTGCATTAATGGATGGGAAATGTATTTACATTTTGATTGCGAGTACGAGTTTAGTTTGAAACTAAATAATTGTCAAATGTGACAAGAATATAAGCATGTATACCTTCTGCATCCAGTCCAAGGGATAACATAAAGATTAGGATAAAAAATACACCATAATCAACATATATTATCATGACTTTTGTACTGGAACAGCCTCTTTGCTAGGAAAACTTTGAAAGGGAATGAGACAAATGGCTCAAATATACTGGAATTTCCAGCTAAACTAGCAATAAAAAACGAATTAACTTTCATGCCAGCATTATTGATTTAGCTTGTACATTGAGAAAATCACTCTTTTTCCAGGTGGAATTCTTACTATGCAGACACCATCCGACAAAATGTAATCTGTTTTTAGTGCCATTGGGCAGATGGCTCTTGTCTACGGGAACGAAACAGCCAAAATTCAAATTGATCTCGACTGTTTCGATTTACTCTCTTTAGGACTGCTCTTCCATCACAGGCTCTGAGGAAGCTATACATAAACGAACACAATGACAATTCTCAGCATTTAATAGTGCTTTTCTTGTGATTGTCTATTTCAGCTAGCTAAATGGCTGTCATGACTGTCAAGCAGACATGGCATTGTTTAAGCCCTTTTTACAATGACATGCAACCAAGGCAACTGGCGAAAAGTGTTCTCAATTTGTTAAAATGGCAACTGTAACAGTGAGAGTATAGAGCAATAAAAGCATTGTCACAACAAGGACAAGAACGCGTTTAAAAATGTGGTAAAAAAAGTGAATATAGTTTGATTGGTTGGACAGTCATAGAATATTACAGTATGAATAAGTCCAAATGTTTCATAACTTATTGCTGCTGGGAAAGTCAGTGCTGTTTGTGGGGATGTAACTTCCTAGTATGACCTAGTTTCCAAGTAGTCTTGAGAGGCTTCTTTTATTTGCCAGAGAGAGAATCATGTTAATTGATTGATTTGTCTATTGGCCGCTGGGAAGCCTCCACCGCGAGAGTGGTTTGGAAGTTCTGTTTCTCTCTCAAATCCCACAATGGAAACGAGTCCACAAACAAAAAAGAGAAATCAATGGACTTTCTTTGGCAGCTTTGAGAGAGGTGCTTAGCATCACAGAGTATTTGCCTGAGGTGAACATCCCAGAGTGTATTATGGTGCTGCTCCATTGCCCTGTTCACATCCGCAAGCTGTTCTAAACCCATTTGAAGTGAAGCACACAGGTTTTAACAACGATCCGCACGAGTGTGAATAGCCTCCTAGGGCCCTCTCGCTCTATTTGGCCATTGCAATAGCTCCACTACACAGTTGAGCATCTATATATTCCAGTATGAGTGTTTTAAGAGCAGTGTTTACGTTAAGGGAAGGTGCTTCATCCAACAATACGGACTGAAGCACCATTTAAAGTCTACAGTTTCTCCCTTTATCATGAATACCATTTTATCCATTCTCTACTGTACATCGACTTATCATTTTGGACTGGAATGATCATCACAAACGATATTAGGGTGCTTTTTTCTCTTTTCTTTTATTATTTCATCTCACCACTGACTGAGACTTTCAACTTTCATTCTCGCCCCGGGTCTAACTGAGATTCAAACACTTTTCCTCTTTGTGATTGAGGAGCCTCATAAACTGCACGCATCTTGGATACATCCCTTTGGTCTTTCGGAAACATTCCCTCCCTCTCGAGGATAATGGAGAGCGTAATTCACTTTACAATATCAAATAATCACGGCTTGTGGTTCTTGTCTCCTGGCTAACTTGTCGGGCGTGAGTTTATGGCTTTTAAAAGCAGAGGTGAGCTGCAAGGGAAGAGTTTCCCGAGCTGCAGCTTGAAGGTGATGAGGCCCAAAGTGAAGCTTTGCCTCCAGGTCATTGAGCAATAATGAGTGTTATCAAGAAAGTGCCAGAAGACAGGTAACGCTGGTGGAATTTATTAGTGGCCTTGCAGGATGACCCTAAGCAGGACCAACCATTCTTCACAGGAGACAGGGCCAAGACTAGGAAAAGACTAATATGGCAGGATTGTGATTAAGTAGATCTTTGATTTTATAGGTTCTGGCACCAACAAGCAAGTCAGAATGTATTGACCTAGATATAAATTGTAAAAACCTAACACTTCACTGATTACTGGACTCTAGCTGATCTCCATTGGGATATCAGTTTTCTTAAAGAGAAAGATGTTGGAACCACTATGGGGGAAATAAGATACTTTTGATTGTACTCATATATTATTATTGTAGCAATAGCCAGCAGTGGGGCCAAATTCTGATGCCGTTAACATGAACCAGATTTACCCGAACACTCTAAAGAAAGTTTTTAACTGTGTCCTTTCCCTTATCCATTTGTCCCCATGTCATCCCTTCCCATTAGTCAATTTCCACTTCTGTTGGAAGACACCGCTGCCGATCTGTACTGCCTTTAAAAGCTGTCTATGAATCATCACCATAACAGGAGGGTATAGCTTCCTTTGAAATTAAAATTAACGATATAAATAACAATGCAGTGTTGTGCTGCCTCTTAGGTTGCATATTCAATATTACGACTATCCACTTCTTGTGTAGAAAGTAGGAGCAGTCATCTGCTGAAGAAGATAGGAGAAAAAACAGGGAAGAGAAAGTATTCAACAACATGAGCTAAACCAAAATCTTTGCAAACAGGGATCAGTCTTCAGGGTTTTCTGATAAAGAATTAGGCTAAATGGTCAACTAAACTGCAATTCTGCTTTTTTTTATTTTGTATTAACACAATTAGGTTTTTTTTTAACGTTTAAATACATACTGGGCATAGGCACTGGTCGCTAGGATTAGATTTACATTTACAAGACTGAGAAAATACAGTTATACCAGCAGGCTGTAGCCAACAGAGGATCTTTCTAAGCTAACCTTATAACAATGCTACCATTCTGATGTCTGCTTAAGGACATTTCCAAATGTCTAGTAATACAGCCGAGACTGATTAAAATATTGTGTAATGTAAAGGTATTTGTTTATTAAATAAGTATTGTACACATTCTTACCTGATGATGAAAATATACGTGAAACGACACGAAATCCAGCCATGCAACTTAACTTGACAGCACATAGTATGAATGTTGCTCATATGGTGCTTTATATCAAAGGATATAGCTCAAATACATAATATTGGTAAGTGAGGCTATCGCTTACAGAGTGGCATGTATTTGTATTTCTTTCTGGAGTTAATCATGATTTCCTGACAATACTCTTTCACTGAATTCTCTATTGTTGGCTATGATCAAAATAAAGCAGGTGCATTTTATTAGCATTGTTTTAAATGTTCTCTTGCAGTTTACGGTCCTTAGTTTAAAAAAAAAAAAAAAAAAAAAGCACAGCTAACAGACTTGCAGTGTATTTTTTGAAAAGCTGTTGCTCATCACAGTTGTCAAGGTTTGGCACAGGAAATGAGCGTTGAACTGATTGGTGTTTGTATTGTCTTTACACACAAAACTGAAGCTTAGATCCCTTTGTTTGAACATATTTGCACTCAATACACAACAGCTTCAGACTTTGCCTACCTCAGTCATCTTTTTTGGAATTTGAGTATGTGCTCTTTGGGGTTGTTTTAACATAAGGCTGCCAGTCTACATTCGAAGAAGAAGATTCACTGATGTGTATTATAATTCACTGAGCAGACTGTAGGAGCTACCTGTACAACGGGTCATTGGAGTAGAATATTGATGGCAAACTCAGGACTAACATTGCTAATAGTGGCAATAAATCAACTCAATATAAAATAAAAACCCAATTTTAGTAGTGGCTTTTCTTTTATGGCCTTAATCTTAAACATAATAAATGTTAAAGGTCCCATGTCATGGCCATTTCTACTGATCATAATTCCATTGTTGAGGTCTACTAGAATAGATTTAAATTGTGCAATTTTCCAAAATCGCATTGGTTTCTCATACAGCATCTCTGTAAAGTATGTGTATTCACTCTCTGTCCTAAACGGCTTGTTGGAGCTCCTGCACCCCCCCTCCCTGTGAGCCCAGTTTGCTCTGATTGGTCGGGACGTTGTGAGGCTCGCTGCTGCGAGGAGCGGACAGGTTTCCGGGTCGGCGATACAGCGAGAACAAGCGAAGCTCATCCTGAGCACACACAAACACTCACAGCCGAAGTAAAAACAATAAGTGTGGCTTGATATTGAGTAAGAAAAAGGTTTATAACGCTGTGAGAATGGGTCTGCGGAGAGCATTTCTCCACGATCCCAACTCGTCTATTACCAACGTTCAGGGAGCTCTATGCAAGTCAATGGGGACTCCCTGTTAGTTAGCCAAGAGATCCTGGTGTGTGAGGTGCTCCGCACTAAATGACCGGATTGGCCCAAATGGACCAACCCGGTCATTTGTTGTTGATTTGGGTATTCACACGTCACAGAACCCAGGAAGCAAACGATGACTTCAGTGTGTGTGTGTGTATATTGTGTGTGTGTTGACTGTGGTGTTGGTACAGTAGCGAGTAGTAGCAATTGTGCCGTCAAGAGAGACAGAGAGAAAGACGTGCAATGGAGTGTGTAGCAGTAATTGTATAGCTGTAAAAGTAGCAGTGCTATGATTGCAATTTCTCAAGACACAAGCTCATGTACCAAGGTATCGTTGCCACCTGCCAATTTAAGTGGAGCGGGGTTAACCCAGAAGAAAGAACTTTTGCTCAGGCTCAATAATTGTGACTTTAACATACAGTACAAACCCTGTCAGAATGTACCCCGTTAAAATGTCAGGACAATATGAAGATATATGAAAAAAATAGATAACGCCTAAGCCTTGTTATCGTCAAGTTAATGATTTATGTTTTATAAAGGTTAATTGGGTTTTTATTTGTAATTGTGGTTTCTCTGTACGTTTTTGGAGCTTTAGCCTACAGGCTCTGCGTTTGAATGTGCAAAGATTTATGATAACCGTTTGCTTGGAAAATGTATTTTGTAGATGGGGAACAATTATTTTCTTCCCTTATTTCAGCCAACAGCAATCTACACTGACTATTGGCATGTCTTCAAATGTCCAAACATGTGCACTCTTGTGATAACAATGGTCTGATGAAGACTCATGCAACAGGCATGTACCATGTCTGCCACATTGTTTACAACTATCAGCGGCCATCAGCTCTGCTTATTAATTGGAATTGAAGTAATGACCAGTCAGCAACGTTTTCTAAGACACATCTGACAGTCAGTATTTATTATCAAACTAAAGCTTGCAGCAACCTTTAGCTCTTCCACAACATGATGGACCAAACACTGGCAAATTACTCACAGCATGACAAAGATTGGATGAATTCTGTCATGACTGTTTAGGATGTCCATTATCCTTTAGCCCCAAGATGATGCACATAGTAACTGAGTCACTGAACGGGCGAAGTACATTTAGTTGATGATTGCTTTAAACTATGAAACTTCTTAACAAAGTCACGGACTCTGTGTAGCTTGTTTAACACAAATTTGACATGTGCGCCGAGCTCAATGCAAGTGTTTTTGTCTAAACTCAATAGACCTATTTCCAAGGGATTACTGCCTTGCAGCACAATGTAAAATAATTAAATGAGAATCTCCATATTCATGCCGTAGAAAGAGGCTGATGTGATAGATTAGATGTCTCACACCTGGTGGCCTGCATTCTCATTCACAATTTACAATTAACAGCTGCCACGCAACACAGCAAACCTGAGTGACACTTGACTTGCAGACGAGCTGCTTGGCAATGTCTGTTCTCTTATCTCATTGGAGAGGCAACATGATCTGGATATGACTCAAGGGACAGGAAACATAATGGTATTCACTTCCTGCTCAAACAAATTGTGGAATCGGCCAATTGTTGGCACAGCAAAGGGCCTTACATTTAAATGAAGTGCTTTTTTCGGGGGGCTTTTGCTTTTGTTGATGCTTCACAACAGCTGGGCATGACTAAATATCTACTACTGCTACTCTGAGGCACAGAGTTGTCTCTTTGGGTCAGAGTAGGCATACATGTATAAGCCCCCTCAGGAATAAGGTCACAGACTCATGCCTCTATTTCATTCCATCTTTGCACTCGTACAAAGGCAAGTATTTTTGCTGCCCTTTAACACCGCTTTGAGCATGCAAGCAATCACAGTGAATTGTTGGCACTGCCAGCCTCTGGATCTTCTGGAAAGCTGCTGTGCCAACCAGGGGGCTCCTCTGACGCAGGAGACGAAGCAGTCTAACTACAAGAGGAGCCCAAGAGTGTCACATCTGCTAATTGCAGCAATGGCATCTACATAAATGGTTACACACGTAAGCCGACATTAGGCTTGCACTGCAGACAAACACAATCACACCTCCTCCACTCTCCCTGCTAATCAAGGCATAATCAGTAATCAAGAAGGTGGAAGTGTTTCCTGTCTTCAGGTGCTGCACTCTTTTCTGTAATGTATTTTGCAGACCAATTTGTTGTAGATGGAGCCGGCTCATCAAATTAAGTTTTATTCGAAGATGGGAACATTTGAAAAGAGTCTTATTGCTGAATGTTCTAACATTTTAAGTTTACCAACAGTTTACCAGTGACAAGCCAACAAGAAAATGATCTATTTTACATTTAATAAAAAGCGATTTTTGGGAGTTGGTAGGTATCCATTTTGATTGATACTGCGGCTGTTCTAATCTAATGCATGATGATGCAAGAAGGAACTGGTGATCCTGCTTGACCCACCAAATTCCACTAGAAAAATATATATTGTGCCTTTTTTAAATAATATAATTATAACAGATATTTGTTTCCTAATGGTGGATGCTTTGGTCTAATCAAAAGTTAAGGACATACAGCTCAAGTTGTATTTGTGTCAGTGATAAAATGTTGCGTTTTTGTATCAAGTGAATTTTAGATCCGTTTTGAAGGAAGATAACTGCTGTGTGTTAAACTTAAATGTTCAAGCTCCAAATAACGCAGGATTTTTCAACACATTTCTCATAAGTAATGGATAGCCACAAAAGAAATCTAGTAAAATAGGCTCAGTAGACTAATTGCTTTCCTTTTCCAGTACGTTCCCGGGAGAGTTGGCCCACCACAGCTGAATCTCGACACACATGTTTACTCGCGTTGCTCTGCTGCAGCAAGGACACACTAACCTAGTAAGGTCATTTGGTAAGAATCACAGATGTAAGCATGTAACCAGCCTCCATGGCTGAACCTATGCTAATTATATACTGTAGCTAAACATCTGCTGGACCATACAGACAGGTCCTCATACATGAGGAGATTGATGTCAGCACTGATGAGCTGACAGTTCCCTTATAGATCTGTCAACCTTGCTGATGTGACCAAAGCATATGTGTTAAAAGTGAACCACTGGGCAGAAAGAACAGATTCTTGTCGGCTGATGGTCGGTGTCAAGATGATTGCTCTGAGCCCCAAGGGATGTCTAAGGTTGTTGAAATGGTAGACTACATAACGAGACGTGCGTGCGTGTGTGTAAGGCACTTTCCACTGACAGAGGAGGACACAAGCGGTCACCGGCAACAACAAACCTGACATTTACCTAGCCATTTAAGTGTGTTTTTGTCGATAAAACTGCTGTGAGATACGAAGCTCCTGACCCGCTAGGAGTTTTAATGAACTTGACAACAGGCTGAGAAAGATCATGTTTTGCTCGTAATCAGGTATTATTTCAAGTACAACACCAAAGGTTTGTTGACTGCATTCCTGAACCTGCATCACATAAGCAGTTTAAAGAACCATTTCCCCAAAACATACATACATAGCTTACATTCAATGTATATCCTTATGAAGGTGCAGGTGTATCCATTGCCTTCACCTGATAATCTTTCAGGAGCCAGACTTAGTTGTACAAGTCTTGACAGTGACTGGGAAAACATTGATATGATTCATGATACTGCCTAATCCCACATCCATCATCCATCGTGTAAAATGCAAAAGTAACATAAATGCTCCCACCCTCCCATGGATCATTTGTGAACAGTTTGTCATACACATAATTCAGGTTTCAGGTACAGAACCCTGCTAAGATTTTTGAAGATGGGCATAAATTAAGTGAAAGCTGTCAGCAATATCTTAAAATCTGAATAGTCTCCTTTTTTTCAAGTGTCCAGCTTTTTCAAGACTTGGGTGTATACAAGATGTATACAACAGGTGATAATCTAATTAATTGGTGTGATTGAAGGGAATTAACTTGTTTTGATATGTTTTTGTCATGCTTTACACACTTTGAGCATGAGTTGGCTGCCTCAACGGTGGCCCCGCTATATTTTATTGAAGCATTCAAAAGGCGTCGGAAAGAACAACAAAAACTTGTCATCGCCGGGGATATTCCACCAATCTGACCTGCCATTCGAGTAGGCAGCGAGACGTCTGCAATATGTGAGCCGTCAGGTGGAGTCTCACTTCTCCTGCACCAAAAGCGAACGTCAAGGTGAATTCTGACTTCTCTCTGAACCCTCTTTGAACTTCCTTGACAGCTTGTGTGATGTGAAATGCTCCCCTCCCCCTCAATCCAGAACTTTTGTCACGCTTCACAGAGCGGCCGGCTTCTGACGGAGACCTTGTTCCTTTCCGTTATGTGCCAGAGAGATGGTGGGATCTGCTGGTTAGACGTCTCAGATATGGGTGGCTTTCCTCTTTGGAGTCTGTCAGTTCAGTATCAAGCAGTCAGGAATAACACTGGGCACAGAATTGGTTCCTAATATATAAAAAATGTTTATAATAAAAGCAAACCCACTATGTTGTGAGTGCAAGAGCCTCAATTGAAATAAGGAGGAAGTTGTTTTTGTGTTTTATTTTTGCATTGAAAGCAAGAGATGAATGCAGTAAAGCGATCATTTCCAGTCCCTTGTTTTTCTTTCAGTGCAGTGTTTGGTTTTTAAACTTTTTTTTTCACATAACAGAGATTAATCAAGTGTCAACATATCATTTTTTCCCTTGATTATCGTTTTTATTAAGGTCTCTTTTTTAACCATAAAGTTTAAGCTGGTCTCTGTTATTCTCGGACGTATTTCTGTCTCGTGGCCTTTTATAAATGTGGCTTAGTCATCTCAAATGGCAAATGACACAAAAAGAAAAAGAAAAGTAATACCCGCATGACTCCATTCATCTGACATTAGTGTATACGATAGATTTTGCCGACATTGATATCATCATCACAAGAGATTTGCTCTGGACTACTAGATTTCAACGCGCTCACACTCAGGAGTTTTCCTATTGAAGATGTCTGGCAACAGCGATCATTTCCGGTCCTTTGTTTTTCTTTCAGTGCAGTGTTTTGGTTTTCAACTTTTTTTGTTCACTCCGTGTCACTGGCCTCACAGACACAGCAGACAGTTGTGTGCAGCAAAAAAAACTCTTTGGCCATCTAGACGTCCTTTACCTCACCAAACTGCAGTCAGCCACTGTTAGCAGCAAGCTGGTAAACATATTGGGAAATTAAAAAGCTTAGCCAGATACTTCCCTCAGAAGTTGGAGATCAAAACAGACCTAAAAGCATATTGAATATTAAACATAGATCAATCAGATGGTCAGAGAGACAGCTCCCAATGAATGTTGCTCTACTACATGTATAAAAGAAAAAAGGGTACATGTACATTTGGCAAATCAATCTAATAGTCAGAAAAACTCTCCAACCTCATACCGTATACTACACTGTACACTAGCTA
The DNA here is from genome assembly GCF_902827165.1 of Trematomus bernacchii. Lineage (NCBI taxonomy): Eukaryota > Metazoa > Chordata > Actinopteri > Perciformes > Nototheniidae > Trematomus > Trematomus bernacchii. The sequence continues at coordinate 4,383,546 of NW_022987778.1, forward strand.
TTCTCTGCTGGGAATGGTAGATATCTACATTTAATACATTCCCTGATGCACATTGTGTACTAATTGGGTTCTGGTAAAATCACAATCAGAGGGATCAAAGCAGCAAATCATTGTTGATTTGCCACTTTAAAAACTCTGTAACCCCATCTTAGTTTTTCATTTGGACATAATGTTGACTTCATATTTTGTTATTGCCTCTGACTGATTTGCTCTTGTTTTTGTTTTGCCTCAACCCTCTTGGGTTTGGTGTTATTGTCGTGTGGATAGAATCATGATCTCATATCATTTGGACCCAACTATTATTGCCTGGTTGACTCCAGTCTTGCAATGAATGCATGCATTTCACTATTTCCTGTCCATCTCGCTCCATCAGCCGGCAGTGGGCTCAGCCTCTCCGCATGCAGCCAACTGTAGCTTGGCTCAAGCAGAGGGGACACACTTCATCAAGGGCTGCAGCTTCTCTCCGCTCCCCCTATGCTTCCACTCCTCTCCTGCTAATGATTAACATCATAAATCACTCTACACCGTTTTCTCCTACCACCAGCAGTGAGAAAAGCAGCCCCTTCATGACCCTACGCACTCAGCAGAGACGGGGGGTACTACTGTATTGAAAATGGTGCCTTTGGGTTGGTTTCAGGCAGTTTTTAGATTGAAAATGTTTTTGGGGAAATACTAGAATGTATCCATAAAAGAAGCACAGTAGTAGTGAGATCCAACAACTATCATAATATTGGCTACTGACCTCCGGCCTAAGCAAACGTAATCCTACCAACATTTCAGCTGGTTAGTTTTATTAACTAGGAGTATTCCATAATACCCAGCTTTAGTTTGTGTTATTTTATAGCTCATATCATTTACAGACAAATGGAGTGGGTAGCTGTATAAAATATGACACATAACAGAGATTAATCAAGTGTCAACATATCATGTTTTCTCTTGATAATCGTTTTTTATGAAGGCCTCTTTTTTAACCATAAAGTTTAAGCTGGTCTCTGTTATTCTCGGACGTATTTCTGTATCGTGGCCTTTTATAAATGTGGCGTAGTCATCTCTGGCAAATGACACCAAAACAAACAGCAAAGTAATACCCGCATGACTCCATTCATCTGACATTAGTGTATACGATACATTTTGCAGACATTTATATCATCATCACAAGAGATTTGCTCTAAAAAGGACTTCTAGATTTCTACGCCCTCACACTCTGGAGGTTTCCTATTGAAGATGTCCAGCGACAGCTGTCTGCGTGGAGACAGGACCCTGCATCGTGGATTCAGATGAGGACCTTGATGTCCTGATGGGACAACTGATGCACCATTTTCTCATCCAAGAAAAGGCTGATCTTACTTGGTTCACACTTATGTCGTGCTTAACATTTAAATCGTTTAACACATTCACATCTGGATGCGTCTCATTTTAACCACAATTTCCTTTTGAATGCCGCTGGGAGCTTAAAGTTGAAGAGGCATTTTTAACCAAAGAGCTGTAACTGTTTAGGGGGCAAAAAGCATCCCTTATTAACTTTTCACATCAACCTAGTTTAATTCAGTTCGCTGATTCAAAGCAGTGTTTCTGGCCACCATCATTTTTTTAAATTACAATGAGCCCATGTGGTGAAAAGAAACAATAAGATACTGTTTGTTTTCATTTTCTCCATGGAGCATTTGACCTACTATGTAATGGCTTGTGTACACTTCCAAAGCAACGTCAGGGATAAAGAAATTGGAATAGCACACACAATAACTTGACCAATTACGGCAAATTACACTAAGGCAAATTCACTACTTCATTTTGCGAATTTGGACATTATTTTGAAGTCTGTTTATTCCCATTATACAGCCATTATACTAAATATGCTGACATTGGATAGAGCTGGCTAGCATTAGATACACAACAAAATTCATAGCTTAGAGTCTGATCTTAAAAACTACATGTACCAGGATCTCATAATTTTCTGTCAAGCCATCGTCCTTTTCTCCTTACATTTGTAAATAAAAAGTCGCAACCCTTTCGCCTTTGTGTAAGATTAACATTTCTAACATAACATATAATTTACACATGGTCTATGACTGGTCAAAAAAACTAGTCTGAAATATTATATCTCTCTGCTATGCCTTCCAGTTTGGTTTCACAATCTGCAATCCTAAAACAATCCAGCACTTTGGGAAATGTGTCAGTAACGGTCGGCTCATGGACGAACTGTAGAAAATATTAAAGGGTAACACCAACCCGAACTCAGCTGTTATGACTCTCCGAGCCCTCAGTTTTAATTATTGATGTAAACATCCACTTTGACACTTTCTCTGCCAGTGATGACAACACAGCCGCTTGCCCGACACATGAAAGAGTAATGATGCACGGGTTGCCTTAAGGTTCAAGGGATTAGCCAGATATGTGCTGTCAAAGCAGTGATGTACATGGTTTTCTTTCAACAGCCTCCCCCTTTCAGATAAGAAAATATTACACAAAGTAGGCAACTTGAAAGACTGCGGCTGAGAGATCAAACTGACCCACACCACTGATCCTCAAGGGAAGAGGCTGATGGGACATTTAAATGTCTGTGTCATTCATTAAAGTCAAGCTGGAAACCCGACAATGTTAAGCCTTTGGAACATGTAGTCCAAAGTAAATTACAAATGAAAAGGGTAGAATTTGAGAAAGGCCAAACCAAAGTTTTTTACACTATTTAGAGAATAGAGAATAGAGAACAATAAGTTGTGTTATAGCTTGCTAACACAGGCCTTGAATATGTAGGAACTGATGAAAGATGAAAAACATGCTACAAAGACGAGGTCACATACCTTTGTCTGAATAATACTGAGGTACATCTTGTCTGTGGCCGTTTCTCACTCGCGAGGATATTGGCTTCCAAGCCAATATTTCAAGGATGCTACGTCATCGAGTGCCGCCGAAGGACTGTTCCAATCTCCAGAATACTTGGAATTCCACCGAGGCCGCGTCCTTGGTTTGGGGGAAATTTCGAGGCTGCACATGGGTAGACTTCGCGTCCTTAAAATCCCCACAATGCTTTGCGCATGGACCAATTTCCCCAAATCTGTGGCGGAAGATGTAAGGCGGGGCCTCTCATATGACGTACACCTGCACACTTGTAGCCTGTTCCACTCTTTGTTTTCCGAATGCCAGGAAGGATTCTTGCCTTGCTTCTGAAGGAAGATGCTCGGCTCGGCTGTGCTACCAAGCCAGCATCCTCACGATTGAGAAACGGCCTGTGTCACACTGTCTCACACTGCTAATATCATTGACCTTTATCTGACCTGATTCATCTCTTGCAATACATAATAAAATCATCTGAACTTTCTTATGCAATGTTCAGATAATCATCACATTATATTTCTCTTTTTCAAGCATATCCAATTACATTTAATAATTTTTTTCGGAAATTTGAAGAGTAAAATATAACCATTTGACACGTTTTAAAGATGATTGAAATATTACTCAACTTGCATCACTGAAAATGATAACTGTATTTCAAGCACATCTCAAAATCTGTTTAAAAAAATTATCTGCTTCCCAAAAAACCTAAACCCTAGTGAAATGTCGAGTGTATGATTAGTTAGTTAGCTGAACAGGTTTCTAGATTAAACTCTGGTCTCATTAAACAATTACATGAGTTTGAGTAAGACTGTGGGTAACATGTGTAAAGGTCACCTATTGTGCAAAATGCACTTTTTCCTGTCTTTTATACATAAACATGTTTTTGTCCTGATCCATTTATATAAAAACCTGTCAGAAAATGAGCTGATCAGATTTTGTCCACTTTATGTCATAACGTTTTTTTGGCTTGTGTAACCACTAATTAAATGGAAGTCTTCGGCTTTGATCAGCTGAAGAACTAAACCTGATATCTCCAGGATTGGTGCAGATTTATATTGAAGCTACAAGTTCTCTTTGCAAAAGTAGTCAATATCCTGTCCTAACTCAAATAGTTGTAAACAAACGTATTAATAGTGAAACTGTGAAATAATAATTAGGGGAGCGTTGGCTTGCCAGATTGCATTTTAGAATTTGTCAAAAGGCATAGACTGTATTGATGAAAAGGTTCAAAAGGGAAAGTTACAGAGCAATAGCAGCCAGAGCTTGCTAAATGATACAAGGCTGATGAGAAGCCCTGAGCTCTTTCACACACAGCAGCAACATCATTACTGTAGGATTTTTTTTTTGGTTCAATTATTCTGGCTTCAAGGGTGATCACACATACTTTTCTTTGTACTGTGCATTTACTGAATTGGAAATGTCAGTGTTTTGTCTTACATGACTTGACTGATACAAAATTATTACAGACTGTTTATTGAAATAGGCACACAAAACATCACGGTTTGAGAATAGTAGAATCTCAAAGAGAAAACACACATTTTCGCTGTTTACATATTTTGCTGATTATTTAACTATCCTGTGATTGAACTCTGGACTCAAAGCAGAACGGAGAAAATACAACGACTCTTATTGCAGATCTTTTCTTTTGTGATCTGCAATATAACTGGTATTTTGTAATTGTTTCTAATTGGATAAAATAAAGGGTTTACAGAAATCTACATTCCTGATCTGATAAACTGCCAGTGTGTCTTTCAAGAACTGGACCCTGTTGTTGAAGGAATGCTACCTACCAACAGCGGGTCATGACATGTTGACCCGCTGTACGTATAGGTTGATGGTATTCCTTCGGGTCATCATGACATGTTAAAAAGATCTCTATTCCTAAACAAGGCACAAACACATCAAGGGATAATTTTAATTAGAATATATTTGAAAGACAATGTGTCAGAGGTATCCAAGATCCTTGTTGTTTAAGATTGTATTTATTCGACTCCACTGGGCTAGCACGCACTGTTGTTACTTCTTGGACATGCCGTGTTTTCAAAGCTTATTTATTGATTATAAGCCATTTATTCATTCATCCTTTTATTTTGAATCAGGCTGTCTCATAAAAAGAGTTAGTGACCAGGTTTGGACGAGTCCTATTGCAGCTCACTGATCCAAAAAAGGATAGCAAGTGACTTTGTACGTAGAAGCTGCTAAAACATCTGGAGAAGATGAAGGGCGCAAACTCTGAAATTGGCACTTCTAGATCTGGATTGCATCATTAATTGTGACGCTGTTCTCAAATAAATTGTGTGTGACTACTCTTGAATGTTGACTTTCAGTAAAAGTAGTACTTTAGGAAATCTTCTGTCGCCCGTGTTTCATAGCCAACCAGCCTTAAAAATAAACGTTTAGGTCTAATTAGAAATACCTGCTGTCAGAACAAAGTGTTCCAATGTCCTTTTTGACACAAGTCCTTATTAAGATGATGGGTGTCGTGGGCATGCATTACACAGTACCTGAACAGACAGAGTGTGAAGGTAATACTGCTTTACAAAATATTTTAACAAGATAAAGTTGCAACAATTAATGTGTCAGTGAACCTGCTTCTGAAGACAGGATCACAGTGTTCTTTTGTAATGAAGCAGCAGGTGTGGTGACAGTGTGTTTGTCAAAAATGTCCTCAAAGATGTATTCATACTTTCAACCACTGTTATTTTTAGATGCACAAGTCTTATTTTTGGAGGAAGGAAATAATAAGTCTAGCAAACCAATATTTGTTTACAAAATCAAACAAATCTAAAAAATTAAATAAAAAATGTGTGGCATATTCACTTATTTAGTTTGGTTTCAAAATGGTTTATTTAAAATGTGACACGTTTATTTATTATCATCAAAAAATGATAGGTAATAATGGTTTATGTGGGACAGAGAGAACCGCTGACTGTTGGAACTAAAGATCTATAGGTAATAGTGCAGCAGACTGAAGACACTGGGTAAAAAGCATTTTGGGAATTTGTCCTTATTCACAAACCGTTCATATATTCAAAAAACAAAACAAATGCATCTATTACCGTGGCACAAAAGTAGAATACATAACAAAAAAACATTGGAATCAATATTGGCAAAAACATCCAATTATCGCCATCAGCTGAAAAGATTTATATTAGTGCATCCCTAAAAAGTTGTATGTTTTATCTTGTTTTAAGTCATGATGATCCGACAGTATGCACTGTGTAATTGGATTGATGTGCTGTACCCATACAGAGATGCAATCCATACCAATCTTTACACCTGACAAAGGGTTTGATGGCCGACAAGTGTCGTCAAAACGATTGACTGCTCCTTGAATTCCTACAGCCCCATTCACAACACAAAATAGAAAATAACATCAGCTTGACTTGAATAATGTATTTTTTTGTCCATCTAAATCACCCACTGAGGCTTTGGCACAGTTTTTGGTGGATTCAAATAGGGTTTTAATCAACACACTCACAGATTCAGTGCCCCCTTATGACATCTCGGGAAATGAAATTCAAACTCATTGACTCACAAAGCAGAAGCATGGGACAGGCCAACTTTCTCCATTAGACAGCCGTGGCCTCGGAGGGAGGTGCTTATCCTCATTCCCGAAAGATTCAGGATGTGAAAAGTATTGCAGTGCACATTGGGGCTCACAGTCTCATCATATACAGCACAGGACATGCTACAAATGGAAGAGATACCCACCTATACCAACAAACTGCATACCTGATTGGACATCCTTGTCACATTAATGAGCCTAGTGAAATAACGTTCAAAGAATTCAGTTCAAAGCAAGTTCATATGGTAATAATGAATGAGCCATTTCCCATGCATAAACATATGTGTGTTCTAAATATGACACAGAGTGATGAATAATAATTTCCTCTGCCTACAGTACACAGAAGTTGAGTCTGGAAGTTATGCCCCTTGCTAAAATGCCAATTTCCCTTTGTGGTTGTACTGTACCAGTCATAGCGGAGTGGGAGGAGAACAGGACGTTGAACAATGTTTCCAACAGCAATGGAGCAATGCAGTCCCCCAATAAAGAAACTGGAGAAGTTGCAAGGGTAAATGTCATTTAAGTTACTTTATTACTGATGTTCATTATTAACCCAGAAAAATATACAAATAGTACATATACACAGAAACGAGATGTTCCCTTTTTATTTTTTTACTAATTTGAATTTGTATGGCAGATTATGATTTTGTTGGAATATATAATAATATGAATTTGCTAATCCTATTAGTACTGCAGTTCATAATTGGCCAATCTCCCACCTAGAGCCTCAGTCTTGTATACAACATTTAAAAAATGGTTCATGCTTAAAAGCTAGCATGCTTTTTACAAATATGTTGAGATTCATTCTACTTTAGCAGGTCAGTGAATGGCTATTATAAATCAGTGTCCAATTAATCTTGTAGACAAGCCTCCTACTGGAATGAAATGTTGCATTTAAATGAATCCTGTATCTTCCTTTGCTACAAAAGCATGACAAAATACTTTCTTCCGTTGAAATAAATAGAAGAAAAAAAACACTTGCACTCCTTTTATCTTTGTGTGGAAGTGTGACCCTGATTATAACCATGCAAAGCAGCCGTGAAATATGACATTGTAAACACATCCACTTGGCAAGCAGTCCCTCCACAGAGAGTAGAATTTCCTTTGCCAGGTTTGCACTGGATAAAGGAAACAAAAAAGTGTACAGCTGTAGAGTCTAAATAAGCATTGGCCAGATAAGAAATCTATTTTTAATGAGAGCAAGACTCACTGAGAACAAAACTAGTAATTCATAAGTTTATGTAGTCTATTTTGACACTTACATGTATGAATTTGGAATCTCTGTAGCAAGTAGGGCTGCTCGATTATGGCAAAAATCATAATTTCGATTATTTGGGTCAATAATTGATATCATGATTATTAAAAACGATTATCCATTTACTTTGAAAACATCCATTTATTGATTGATTTATTGATTGATTGATTGATGTTTTTAACAGTTGATTACCCTGAACTTTAAGTATAATTCAACTGAAAAACCAATAAAAAATAAAAAAGTTTTTAAATAAATAAAATAGTTTTATTTCGATTATGTTGTTTTCATAATCGTTGCAAGCCAAAATCGTAATTGCGATTAAAATATGATTAATTGAGCAGCCCTAGTAGCAAGTATATTCAAGAATTTGCATTACATGTGCTTTGACCATTGAGCTACAGCCAAATTGTCTTCTACGGTGGCCGACAGGTGCTGACACGCTACAACGGGCGAAAACACTTCCATTAGGAGAAATGTTACTTTAAAAAACTATGCAAATAAAAGAAAACACAAATGTGCCAAAACCATGAAAATGAAGAAACATCTTGACCAACTTGACAAAACATGCCGAGCCTTTTTCCAAAAGCGCTGCATTTATGAAACGGAAACGGGGACATTTAAAAGTGATGCACACAGATCGGAGCGGAGTGCTTGTTGACGTTCTGGGATTATAAAACTGGCCAGCCGTCAAACTACAGCACGTTTCTCATAATGGAAATGTTTTTGGGCCATTGTAATGCATGGACACCATAGTCTTCATCTTTGGTTTCGCTCTGTTATATAATAATATGGTTTCATGAAAAGTCACGATTGATTAAACATGCAACTCCCAGCGTGATGAAAGTCAAAAAAAGTGAAGAGCCCACCTTCCACTAACACAACTGTTGTATCACATTAACGTCAAAAGTATATTGTTTTAATTCAGGTTATTACTGGATGTTGGGGAGCAGTCTAATTTAAAACCCCACTGTTAGTGCTTCTTGCAGTGGTTCACATTCAAACCTCTGCCACCCCTGGGAGTCACTACAGTTATAATGCCGCTATTTCTGTAGCCACTCGGGTACACAATGAATCACTAAAAAGGTTCGACTTCAGATGAAGGATCTATTTTATTTATCCTTAAATGTTTATGTAAAATACATCTGCCAGTAATCCCAAAGGAACACACACAGACTTCTGTTCCCAGTCTTTCACTGAGATCACTTCACGTGGAATCAACATTTGAGTTAAAGCGTTCTAATAATATATGATGGTATGCCTGAAGAGGTTAAGGTTTAGAGTTGATGTTGCTTTAAATAACATGTAGCTTTATCAATGGAACACGATTCCGACATGGACCTCACAGACGTACTAGTTGTGCTTGAGGGCACTTATCCATGTTGGCCCCTGGGGTATTCGGTTGCACACTTGACGTGCACTCCCATCTGACACTTCTAGTGTCACACTTTGGCCTGAGGGTTAAAGCAGGCCAGGGGAGAAGGAGAGTCAGCGTCTCTGCCTCGCCTCCCTGAGGAATAAAGCACATTGTGAGCATGAACTGAGTGGCACGACCCCCCATCAGACCCCTCTCTTCTTCTCTGTGCCGTAGTGCACAACCTCTGCATCAGCTTTTCTGTCACAATCTGAAGTAGAGCTGCAAGTGCATTGCAAAAACTAGACAGCTGAAGGAATGCAGTAAGCACTGAAGACAAATGATCGTTCTGGTTGGAAACATCTAGGACACAGTAAAAGTACACAATGTGTAATATGAATATCACTGTATGTTAGTTATTGATACTTCATTCTACATTTGGCATTTTATATTTAATTAAAACAGAAATTCATAAAAGATTCATGAACTCTGGTTGAATACATGTCTAAAAAGACATTAAAGCAGCAATACAGTATACGTAACACACAGGTCAAGTGTTAAAGGTCAACACTACAGGTGCATTTATCAGTCTATACACACGTTTCTTGTACTGTGGCTGTGTTACAAGTCTAATGGCTTCTGGAATAAAACCAAAAATGCTCTTTATTGTTTACCATGGAGGCCATCTACCTAATGGCAGCAACTTAAAAGTAGGCATAGAAGAAATGTGTAGGTTTATCAATAATCCCAATAAGCTTTTTTGAGAACAATCTCAGTATTAATCTGTAGGGATTTTTTTTTTCATTTATTCTCAATTTGTCTTCAAAGGAAGTAGCCAAATATGTATAGGGTCCAGTCAATTGAAACACATGTGCAATTTCTAACTATTAGAAGACGGGATTGTTAAGATATTCATTTGATTAAATTCTTTAAATCCTTGCATTATGGATCCATGATGGTGTTGACAGCTCTCAGCTGGCGTTTAGACCATTGTTCAGTCATGAAATCAGTAAGGACTCAGAGTGCAGCATGACCTGTACATGGTCGGATGGTCTAAGGGCCAGGTCACATGGAGAAGGTTTAGCTGGGGGAGAGGTGTCGGAGTATACCGAGTCTGCACAGCTGGTACCTCAGTGGGGGGGGGGGGGGGCAGTCAGATCCACACGGCATGTGGACAGACTACAGTATAATGTTGGGAACTTCACCAATGTGTTTTTTTCCACCAATGACAATAATAACGCTTAAAATCAAATGTAAATATGTGCTCTCATATGCACTCACAGGATGTATGGCCTCTATTATTAGCAGAATGAAAACATATTTAGCTTCAATGTGCCAACTACATAAAGGAAGAATGAAGTGATGTTGCCATTAAAATAACATTCACTGCCAAATATACAAAATCTTCATCCTCAGAGACATTGCTAGTTATTATTATTAGCAGTTAAAAGCTCGGTTTTGTGGGTTATCCCATTCCTGTAGTGTGTTATATAGGTTTGTGTGCATGTGAATGGACTGCAAAGGCTAAAATCCCAAAGTTCCCTCCAGAGGAAGTTTCTCTCCCACACACAAATGTATCTTATCAAACCAGAGGCTACGTTCTGGACTAAGGACTAGATTCAGGCTGAACAGGAATGATCTCTGTCTTAATATTTAACTTGATGACTTCTAAACACCAAGGTTCAAAGCCATTTTTTATTCATGTTATGTCATGTCAGGAAAGGCGTGTTTTAAACTGACTGCACAAAGACTCCTAAAATAGACTTGTGTTGTAATAAATACACAAACTCATATCTTATTGACTTTTCTAGAGCAGCCACGTCATCATGTTCCGCATAATGCATGCTGTTCTTCTTTTAGCTCTCCATCTCCTGTGCGCACATATCAAAGGAAGTAACAAGCAGTCAAAAAAAGCATAAATTAAACCCTGCAGTCAATTAACTGCTGAAATTATTTTTGCATGTTGTTAATGCATGACGTACTTATGATACTGTACAGAATACACACGTGCAAAAGTCTTTATAAGGTTGTGGTTTCTACGCTAAATTTACTTTGACATTCATTTTCCATTTTCTCAGAGCATGATTTAGTATTTACAATGCACGAACGTCATCTTACAACATGCATATGTATGACTACAAGAGTGTTTGATAAATGATGATAGGACACGCAACACTTGAGTTACACTTGTGCTTGTACTCTCTGTGCCAATTACACTTCACCTAAATTGACTGAGCCTTTGATGTAGTCTAAAGCAAAAAACATTAATGACATGATTTGCATGAGGTGATTAAGAACAAAGTCACCTGAGGGTTTTATCTCCGGGTTAAGTATGACTAGAGTCACACTGATCATCACTCAGCGCCAACAAACAGCGAGTAACAGATACTGAGTAATATGGAGGATTCAAGACAAATTCCCCTGTTTACAGAGTGAAGGCTGATACGGATTAAGGTACTTGGGGGGAAAACAGATTTGGGGCAAGTCAAAGGATATAAGCAATACAACTAGCTTCCCAGCTTGGATCCAATACATTTGCTTGATTTACTCTGCATTAAAGATATCTAAAGGTAAAAAGAGACATGATATAAAAACCTAGTTATTTGAAATAAATTAAACCAATAAATATAAATACACTTTTTCGCTATATTTTCTTCTTTTGGGAAAATAATGCCATAGTTTTGGCTTCACTGTCAATAATTATGTATCTTGATAAATAGGGGACTATATAAAAATGAACTGATAACTTGCACATGAACACAGACTGAATATTAACTGGATGAATACTTCTCCTAATTCCACAAAGTAAATAAGTGTCTGTATTTTAATTAATTCAACATGAAATGAGCCCGGATGACTCGAGGTACATTTTAGTGCAGAAACTTAATTTCCACATAGAAAAATACACCCCAAAAAAAGTTAATAATAATTCCCTTACAGTCTATAAGATTCTTTTTGGTTCTACAACTTGATATCTGAAAACATCTGTAACAACATTGATATCCTTTTCTTAGCTGGGAACTATCAAAAAACGAGCATGAGACTGGACAATAACAGACAACTGATGTACTCCACATGATGATGAAGATGTACTCATTAATTTCCTCAATCTGAAAGTTATGTCACTTGTCACTCAGAGTGGATTTGAATCGCTCTTCCCCGACTCATCTCATAGATTTTCATCCTCATTTAGCTCAAGGGCAGCGACTTTCCGTAATAAAGCAGTTCTCAGGCAGGTCCAACTTTAGAGTAATTTAAAATGGGGTTTCTTGAAGTTTGACAGACAGTTCTCGCAATGTAAACCCCTTCAGCATCCCTGGTGAAGCTAGACTGTGGAAAACACAGCCACTCATCTCTGTTGAACATCAGTGGCAAAGTTTTCATGTAATGTTTGCTGTCATGGACGTTGATGACTCCTGATTAACATGCCTGAGTGAACTAGCTCAGCTTGAAAGACGACCCGCTGAACACATGGACGCTATGCTTTCTCCTTCTCCGTCCCTCCTGTTCCCTCTAAGTATTTGGCTGTGTCATGCAGAAGCTGCTGGCCCTGTGGGCTTTTATTTGAATAGAAATAAAGTCCTTTAAGTGGTGCCATCTCCGAGAGAACTGGGAATTACTGAATTATGCTACTGACCTTCTACATAGGACTTTCTTCTCCCGTACACATGAACTCTTGGGCCCTAATCAAGTACAAGCACTTTATATTGATTTCCTAAAAGTTCTTTTTTTCTTTTTATTGCAGAAGTGTTTTAGCGAAAGAGAGTTGGGTTGGTGTCTTGTCATTTTGGTTTATTGGTCCTCCGCCAGAGTCACAGCCGAAAGGTCTGTGGTGGAGCAGTTGTGCTAGTTAGATTTAATCAGAAGTTCTACTCAGACTTATAAAATGAGAAAGTGTCAGACTTTCTCAGCGGGGCTTAGGAGGACAAATGAGACAAGACAGAATAACACCGTCTAGGACACATTATTTTTAGCTCTGTCATTGTGTGCTCATGCATGACAAGCACACAAGTGAAAATCATTTCCCACTGACTTCCTGAAAGAGAATTAATCAAATCAGCAATCAAGATCAACCCGTCTGAGCTCACTCAAGTAAGCTATGTATTTGCAAGTTTGAAAACCTCAGTGCTTTACAATTAAATGTGTTATAAACACAGGTGAAATTCCACTATAACGTCTGATTAAATCGTGCTTTTTATTATTATTCCCTGTGAAAATAGCTTTGCAACAATTGAGATTTCAGCATCCACTGTTAATTAAATGTAAACTTCATTTGTTTAGCGTTATTGAAAAAACATTAAAAGTGTCTCGTGTGCTAATGAGTTGGTTAATTGATTTAGTCATTTTGAATTGGATTAAATTAGATATAGGTTAGCTGTCAGTTCGAGCTGTACATATTGAATATTATTATTGTAGTTGTTTCACGCAGAGGCAGAACAATTCTATAGGTTTATCTGAATTTAGATTTTTTTTTACAGCCTTAATGGGCCAATTATATTCCTACCATCTGGTGTAAACATGTGGTTTTCCAGGTGTGGAATGGTATAATGGACAGCTGAGAAAAAGTCTCTTTGTCAATATAATTCATGCAGCAGTAAAACGTAAACATCATTTCAGTGCGTCATCAGCCAGGTCTTGGCTGGATACTTGGCAGCACTGTGGTGCAATTTCAATGTTAGCTTTTAGTTCAATAGCACCTATTATCACCCTAGAAAACCTACAGAAAGAAACGGACTTTGAGCAAGTGTAATTATAGCCATATTACTCATTGCATTTAGCTTAATTGCGATAGAAACCTTTTGGTTCCTTATATCAAAGTCAAAGTTATGAAAGTTTTTTTTAAAAGGCTGCAATCTGAATGATCTTACTAAAGATGAGATTGGATCATAGATTGCAAGTTCGTTAACATTACTGACAGTTAAAATAAGATAAATAACATGCCTGGGTTAGGTTGTTTTTTTAATATCAACTCTGTAACAGTAACAGCATCTATTGCCAAGAAACCCTGCTCTGATGCTGCTGTCTGTCAACCTCAGCAGAATATCACACGGGACATTCACACTACAGTACATCCCATTTTTTAGATGTTTACCACATTGAGGCAGCAAACAGCCTCTGTGTAATCATATCCTGTACCCTGTACACCTCAAGAACATCCCGTCAAGCTGTGATAATCTCAGCCTTGTTCTGTGCCAATCCTTATAACTGTGAGTCCCGCTGGTCCAGCTTGGCCCACAGTCATATAATCATCAAAAGCTGTCCCCTCATGCATCTCTGTACGGCTGTTATGTTATGTTTTCTTAGGGGAAGAGCAGGGAGGCTCTGCTCCTGGCAGCTCTGCAGGATACCATTTACCCTATTAACATTAGCAGCCTAATCCTCAAGGCTGCTGCAACCGGAAGGATCGGACAGAAGACTTTTGTCTCCGTCTCCAATGTCTGAGAAGTGCCCTTTGCCGAAGGTGAGGGTGAAATCCCTGGACTATTTAATCTCAGAGGCCCTGTCAGGGACATAGTTTAATTATGACTGATACAGCTGTGTGTGAGGCAATGGGGGGGCACCGGGCTATTCAATTAAGGAGCCAATTCGATGGACATGAACTGATCCCTGCTCTGCACTGCACTCTTCTATTCACTAATTTAAAAACATCACGTTTGCCTTTAAGGCTAGTCCGTAATGTAAAAATCCGTCTGTAAAACCACGCCATGGGTGGTTAAGCAACACATACAGTAATAAGTCTCAACGAGCATTGCATTTTTTTTGCAGATGTTTAATTGTGTCAGTCACTGAGCTTGTTTCTGTGCGGATGAATACATTTTTTTCAAAACGTTGACACTTCCCCATTATCTTTTATAAAAGTACTCGACCTTCTGACACCCTCCTGATTTTCCTCCTCTACCTTGTCTTGAATTCCCCTTATCAAGTGTTATGTCCAGCCATGTCAGACGGACACGTTTTCTTTTCTGAAAGGCTGGGTCAACAAGCGGTCCATCAAAACAACAAGGCGAAATTATGACCAGCAAGCAGCCAACAAAAATATAACTGTATGCCCCTGCTAGTTTGTGCTGTTGTGACATGCATCTGAAAACAGCTGCTACACAGTGAAAGCCTGTTAATTTTTTTTTTAGAGAAGCAGCTGAAGGTAATGCAGAAAATGACTTACTGCAGGTAAGGTACGAAATTGCAAAATAACTGTAAACTTCAGGCTGATTTATGTGAGAGACAAAATGTAAAAATCTAAAATACTGTGACGGAGATATTTGCTAACAAACGTACTGATTTTAGAATTCCGATCACATTCTACCTAGTCATATATTATGGATTAACTTTGCCAAACATTGCACAAATTCTATATAAATTGCTCTTTTATACTCTTACTGTACTTAGTCAAAAAGTATGATATTGGCTTCTGAAATGTAGCTGAGTAGAAATATAAGATAGCATTTAATCAAAATACTCAAGTGAAGTACAAATATGTCATAATAGACCAGTACTTTATTAAATGTTCTTGGTTACTTTCCACCATTGGGTAGTGGCAGCTAACTTTTTCATCATCTTTATGGTACACGTCCATCACAGAAGATGAGAGTAACACTTACTGTGACACTACTGCCAGCATTCATCATCACCGTGTCATGATGATACGGAGAGCAGTATACACTTGATACTATATGAGGTTCTGAGGGGTAATGGTCTGTGTGTGTAGGATTGAATTTGTGCGGCTATATGCGGAATCACTCTTCCTATTTCGCATTCGCCAGACTGTGAAAGTTCAACAAGGTACAAACACTATTTACTATAATGTAAATCTACTCTTAAATGGAGCAAAAGCTTTGTGAACACTAGCGTGAGACATGAGGATTGGGGCATTAGAGGTTAATGTGAGAACAAGCTTATAGCAGCAGCTGCATTTTGTCTAGGGAAATATGACCAAGGTTCTTTAGGATTAGGCAAAGTGGATTTAGAGCAAACAATAAAAGAAGGCGCAATTAAAACGGCTTTATTGGACAAACGCCTCTCGATGTGAACATATTAGAAGCCAGGGAAATGGCAGGCGTTTGCTTTTTATTTTCACAAGTTGACTTTATTAGCAGTTCCATTGGTCAGGGCGTCCTGAGGTCAGACGGCTTTTCAAAAGGACACAGCTTTACTGATGTAATTGCTGCCTTTTTTGGGCATAAATTACTTTTTTGGTACCATTTAGGCCAGGGCGCTGTAATGAGTGGGGATGAGGCTGATCCCCGTTTCTAATTACACGCCACATGGCATTGTTATTTTCTGCTAATTGCATGCTGTGAGTAGCTAAAGACGCCTTGCCTTGGAGATTTTTTAATCTGTAACTATTAAGTCCATAAATGTGTTAGTCAATAACATTGAGTCTATCATAACCATAGTAAATCCTATGAAGGGGCTGGGGTGAACTTCACTTTTATTTATCATTGATGCAAAATCTAACACACAGCATTGAGAACATTGGCATATAATGGCCGGCATATTACACAGGCATGTCTCTGGATTCAAACGTATGCTTATTATTTGTTGTTATTTTGAAGAGCATTTGTTTGGTTTTTTTAGTTATCGCAAAACAAATTCAACGTTTGTCTCTCTAAGGAAAAAGATATGCTTCACACATTTTTGGAATTTCAAGTGTCACAATGTTAGTGCCTCTTTTGATAAAAAAAAATCAATATTATTATATATATTGCTATATTTGTCAGTCCGAAGACAGTCTTCAATACATGCGCCTATTTTTCTTCTACCATCATTATGCAGTTTAGAAAAGCCACAAGTAAGTGGTGTGTGTGTTTAGGGGCTGAGGGTATGCAAATGACTTGTTTTTCGCTGGTCTGCCTCTCAACAAATAGTGATTTAGTCAAGAAAAAAAAGCCACAAATGACACTCAATAGTAAAGTGCATCAGTGTCAGTAAAGCAGTGACAGACATATCTGCGAGAAGCAAATCCTTGAAAAACAGCTTTGATAGCTACAATTCGGTCTGCCAAAAATGCACATGCTGTCATCTAAGAGGCTTGCCGGTTTTGAAGGGCAAGTGTTTCCCCCGTGTCAACAACTTTCTCACCCCAGCTGCTCAACAGACACAGAACTTTTGCATTTTCAATAGAAAATATGTAATTATGGAAGAGGCTGTTCTTGCATCAGTTAGTATGAAGCAGCATGCACAGACTGTCTGGGTGAGGAGGAAAATAACAGCATTTACATTTACATTGGTGGGTGGGTGTGTGTGTGTGTGTGTGTGTGTGTGTGTGTATATACAATGTGCACTACACACATTTAATAAGATGGGGATGTGTTATTGTGAAGAAAATATCTAGATTAGATTATCTAGAAGGAACGTATCAAACAAGAAGATGAGAAGGTGTCAGATGTAATGCTGTTCGCCACTCGTGAGAATGTTGATGCCACAGCTACGTCATTTAAAAGATCTTCTTGATGTTTCTTGAGGTCATGAAGTAAAAACTACTGAAGAGTCTACAGCGTGTAAGTGGCTCCATAAGGCTGTATTTGGAGCATGTCGGCTATTGACAATTGCAAATGTGCACTTAATGCAAATACTATGAATGTCTGTGCCAGGGCAAAACTCACTCAAAACCAAAATGTTTAATCTCATCGTGGTAATAGAAGAAAAGTCAGTCACTTATTGTGTTTGCAATGAATTTTTCTTTTGTTGCCAATTCATTCAAAAATGACATTTACCAGATTATAAAAAAGGCAGAGGTTCACTAAAGTCATTGGTTGATTCTCCAGGCACCATTGATGTCCCTGGATGAACCAAATGTCATTTTAATCCCTTTAAAAGTTGACAAAACATTTTCCTTTAAACCGAAAATGTCAACCTGATAGTGGTCTAAGAGGATTAGTCTAAAAATGACTATTGGCAGAAAAGCCTCAACAGGTCAATGCCATATTTGCAGAGACATGCAACTGAAGTCCTGAACCCCATTTCCATATGTGAGCATTAACAGATTAGCATTAGAAATGCGTAATATGACCCATTCAGTTAATGGATTAGCTTAACCTATCATTGCATGAATTGTAGTCATATTCATCTTTTATACTCTTTGATATTGACTGGGAGTAAAAAGGACTTTCTTGGCAAAAACAACTTTAACATGCATGTACTAAAATGTCATGAATCCAAAAGTTTTCTGATAAACATGAATGTGTGTGGGAAAAAAAACACAATTACCATCATATATATACTTTTGAAAGATAATGACAATGCAAAAAATAATCGATCCCAGTAGTATTGTTAATCATATTTCAATATCAGTCCAAATGCAGTGCAACCCTATGTTACACTCAGAACATAGCGGGATAAATCATGTAGGTGCATGATATCACAAGACAGCCATATAACCCTGTATGTTTTAGACTTGTATAGGAGTTTGTTTCATCTCTTTGCTCAGCACATATTTCACACGATCATGGCTCTGCCAGCTGGCTCCCGTCTCCAGACACCATCTTCACCTTCAACATGTCTCTCTCCAACCTGCCTGTGTCGTCGTGTGAAGAGACGAGGACTGCTAATTAATTCCCTTTCATTGGAAGCACTCTGTCAGAAGAAGACTTTACTTTAGTAGAGCAGTAGTGTGTGTGCTGTGTTTTTGCGTGTGTCAGTGCCCTTTTGCTGCCACTGTTGACTTAGCTGACAAAAAGCAGGACGTTTGATCTGGGATTAATCTGCTCGGTGTATGTGCATGCATGTGTGTGCTTGGCTGAGTGTATCTATTTTGATATACGCCAGAATGTGTCTGTGTGTACATGCACACACATGTCATAGAGGGATTTCTTTTTTATATTGAGATAGGTCAGAGAGATCTGTGTGTGTACTGTATGTGTATGTGTATGCGCGTGTGTGTGGCTAGGGAGGTGGCTGCAGTGCAAACAAGAATTACATTTCATGTCACGTTTCAATACTAACAAGAGTGACATTTTTCTCTTCTCATCATGACATTTTATCACAGTCATTCCTTTGACCCGAGGGCCACTGGAGAGGGAATCCAGAGGAGGTGACATGTTTTGTGAACGTCAGAAATAAAGCCTGTGGAATGGAGATCATATGTATTGTATGTCAATGAGTCTTTTTCCAGAGGCAGTTTCTGATACCGGCATTATTAACATTTTCCTTTTCTCTAATTCAGGATCATTTCTATGTAGTAAGTGTTCTTCTTGTTTAACTCTTTAGCCCGTTTCATGCTATAATTAGGGATGTCCCGATCACCTTTTTTTGCTCCCGATCCGATCATTTGATTTTGACAATCTGCCGATACCGATTTTTCCCGATCCGATCTTTATGCAATGCATTAAGAGAAAAAAAAGGTAACAGATAACGGCTGGTCATCCAACGCGATGAATTCAGCTATCTTGGCTTTTATTTTTTTGGCCAGTGAAACAGTGAAAACACTGTTCTGGGGCAGTTTCTCTTTCCTTTTAAAAGTCTCTGAAAGTGTCGGTTGTTTCAGTGCCGTTACCTGAGTGGCCGCTGTGTACTCGTCGTGTTGTTGTTGGTGTTTGTATTAGATTGGTCGTGTTGAACGTAGCTCTGTTCTTTCCACCACGCGGAACCTCCGCCTTGCAAACATTGCATCTGGCTGTTACACTGCCTTCGCTTTCAATTTTATAATACTTCCAAACTCCTGACATTTTCTCTGTCCCGACTCCCGAGGCACCAGCTGAACGTAGCCTCTTGTTAGCTTACTGCTACTATTAGACACTGCGCCCACTCTGTTGCCAGATTTGAGAGAAATAAGCAACCAGGTCTATGAAAACAAGCCCAAAAGAAGCAACACATACATGATGTGTAATTTTAAAGCAAAACTAAGGCCTCAGGATGACTTTAAGACGTGAACATGGTCATTTTTGTTTTGTAACATTCAATAAAAATATTTTATATAAACATTTTTTTTTAAAAAGATTCCCGATCCCCGATTTTTTTCTCCCGATTCCGATCTTTTGAAAATCACGTGATCGGCTCTGATCCCAGATCACGTGATCGGATCGGGACATCTCTAGCCATAATAATCAAGTTTCCTGTTTAAAACTAGTAATAACTTCATTATCATGCACTTTTTATATAAATCACTTAATCCAGCCTAACTAAATTGATACACAGATAATTGGCCATTGTACAAACAGTAATGATAACCTGAAAGAATAACTTATTGAGAGGAGATTTATATGGCGTGATTATTATGATCTATAGTTATTCAGAAGATATCCTTTGCTAGCTTAAATGTTTAACGCTAATAATTCTAAAAGCTACATGTGAGATGTAGTGTATAATAATGATATCGATGCTAGTGCAAGGGCAATATCTTAACCTCCATACACCCAACTTCTTGGGTCATAGCCCATTTAAAAGAGCATTTACTTTGAAATGTAACAAAAAGGTGCTGATCCACAATGACCCCTTATTCCTATTCTCCCAATGATTCTCAGTATGGTATGCTTGACACAGCTGGAAATGTAATTGCTCCCTCTTAGACAGAAACCACCTCATGACCTTTTAATCCCCCCTAGGGTCAACAAATGTCATTCAATTTTACCTGAGAAGATTGTGTTGGACAGAATCCAAACAGCCCCTGCTAAAAGCTTATACGTCCTGGACTGTGGTCATTTTAGCGTTCTTCTTTTGTTTATTCAATAACCAATTTTGTTGTTTAGTGGGTGAGCACTCCAGCCAGTCAGGGTGAAGAGTCAGTGGTTTATTTGTCATTATATTACTCATTGTGATGTGATGTTAGTGCGCAGGTGATATTTGCCGTCCATGTTATTCCATCCCCATTTGCCACATATTTTGCAACCTTTAGATAGGAGGAATTATTATGGCTTTTGTTATCACACCTGTTCATATGTTGGCATTATTGTAGGTAAAATACAAAATTACCAAAACAAAATGTGCATTCTTATATCCTTGTGTGCATGTATATTGGAAGTGCAATAGTCAAATGTATTTTTCCATTGCCATTACCTCTAGCATGCCAATGTGATCATCTCCTTCCTGTGGCTCTGTTGGAAACACAGGAAGGAGATAACACAGAGGTGGAAACTGCAACTGGTGACTGCAACTGTCAATACATGGTCAGGTTCAGCTTACTTTGACGTGTCTATACCCCTAATAAGGAACCTGTCCTCCACTGCCATGTCTGCATCTTCACTGAGAGAGAAAAAAGGAATACTGCACAGTGTTTTAAAGTGGCAGAGGTAAAAAGATAAGATTTCCACCAATTTCATGCTTGATGTCTTCATATTTTAAATATAAATCTTTAAACCACATCATAACTTGAGCATTCAAAAGCTGCTAAACAAACAAGGAGTGTATTGCACGACTGGGAAGGTCAGATAGACTGATGGATAGCATTTGATTAGTACCATTTAAAATTCAGATCATGACAACGCATTGGTAAAAAAGCTATCATCACAATCAAAGTTTCTGTTCCATGAAGACATTGAGTGGGTGGTAAGTATGCAGGCTCGTATATCTTCTTTTAAAAAAGGCACTCACAATCATTCGCCAGGAGGATTTTAAATTGGCAGAGATTAAAAATGCTAGAAGTTTTGCTACTTACGCCTTTATTCTTTTGAGCCTCACATTGGAACTTCATGTGTAAAGTTTAAGGAAACCTTGACTGATTCGCGCACGACTGACTGAGATAAAGAGGATACAATGAACCCCATCTCAAAAACAGCTTCTTTCAGTTGTGAAATGTGTTTCTGAGTTCATGTTAAGTCGGAGTTATAACTCTCCCTCTTCCCCATTGTGCAACATTTAAAGAAACCTGTGCTCTTCTATCTCACAGGTCAATGCCATTAAAAGCAGTATGCCCACATGGCAACCAACTGCTGTGCGAAAAGACCCTTGTATTCCACAGATTTGCGCTCGCAGCGTGTTCTGTGAGCACCCACACATGCTGGAGTGAGTAATCATTCCCTTCAAGATGTGGTCCTCTTTTCTTCCATCACGACAGCAATTGTTTCGAAGGCTTTAATGCATGATTTTCCTCAAGCCACTATGAAAACTGAAGTATGATAGTCCTGATGAATCCCTTCAGTGTGTGTTGATATTACTGGTCGTGATGTTTAGGAGGTCATTTAAGATATTATAATCAAGTCGCATCAAATCCATGAGTTCTCAGCATTGTCTTCAGGCTTGTTCATTTAATGCCGCCATGGGCTTTTAATGAGGGGCACATTGCAGAGAAAGGCAAGTAACGATGGGATTTTAATAGGCTCACTATGGTCCACTGGCAGGGGGAAACCGTCATTGCATTAGTTCTCTCTGAGTGCATAACTTAAGTAAGCGAGGGGAGCCGGTGTGTTGTCTGCTTGTTCGAGTTCAGTCTTATAGGAGCCATGTCGACAAGATGGCATGTCGTCTTTCAATGTAGATAAGGTGTTTGGAATACATTAACCTTTTTCTCATTTGTTTTGTCTGCGTACCCTTTTAGTTTCAACTCGAAATGAGAAGTCATGGCCGCTACTGGGCAAATTCGGAGCTCACACGGGGCTCACGAGGCAGAGGCATGTGACACCTGAACATTAGCCTTCAATCGAAATGAGAAAAGATGAGGGGAGAGGAACGAGGGGGAAAAGAGAGGAGGGGGGTTGGGCCGGCATCAGCGGTCTGTTCAGGGTAGGGTAACAGCTATATTTTGTCTCCCTTGCTCATTCTATCTTTCTTTTCTTTCCCTTGCTCTCCGCCCGTTAAAGCACAGTACCTCAGGCACTGCAATTATTGGTACGGCAGAGATTAAAGGTCACCACTGTTAGCAGAGGAGAAGGAAGGGACAGAATGAGGAGGGAGGATACTCCAATGTGTTAAGCTTAAAGTGGAAATGAATTGATGACCGTCAAAAGTCCCACTTATTGGCAATGCAAAGTGAAGGTTCCAGACCCTTTTTTCCCACTTTGCTGCCCAAATAATGTAACCCAGTGCAAGGCCCACCATTTATAGGTAAAAATACTCTGCTGACAATTTAGTGAAACGTTTATTTTAAACAATTGTTTTACCCTAGAAGACTGCTAAATAAAATTGTAGCAATGTAAAAGTGACATGGTGTGGAAACAGCATGACAACACATCAAGCTGATTTGCCCCAGTGGACAACAATTACATTACAACAAAAATACTGTGCATTACAAAATAGCCTTTCCCCAAAGTCCTCCATTTTTGGGCCCAAAGCACTCAGAAAGAAAAAAAAATCCAACATGTCAAGAAATATGCGTGCAAAATGTTCAAGCAAATACTTAGAAAGTAACATTTTCTGTTCATTCGAAGACCACCCAACCGGAGAGCCATGTAAAACCAAAAACTTCACAGATGATAGATCCAAACCCAGATAAAATAAAATAAAACTGAAGAAAAAATTATGTTTCTATTGAAATCCTCAATTTATTTAGAAATGTTGAACCATTTCAGTAATCAGTGTTTTAGTGTCTTCTTTGCTCTTACTTGACAAAGTCTGATAAAGATAAAAATTGCTCCATAAAATGCACTGTGAGTAATCAATATACCTCAGGTGGATCTCATATGCTTCATGCCTTCACATTCTCTTCTCCATATTCTAATTATTGGACAAATCACCATGAGGTTACCAACGCCAAAACCCCTTATAGAAAACGGTTGATTAACCCTGTTTTTACCATCGCTGCCGTCCAAACGACTTTCAGCGAACCCATGTTTGACGCAGCCACTAGACGCCATTGCGTAAAATCTCTCCTCTTCCACTTTCCTGTTGGTTTTGATATCCAGCTCCAGTTGCTTTGTGAAGAGGCAGAATGCAGTATTGTGATGCAAAATACTGCAATTATGGTCACCGTTATGTTCATTTGCTTTCTTGGCAGAGAGAATGGGGCTCATTAGCCTTTATGACTGAAATATCTTGTGGCACTGGTCACTGGACCCCATTTGTTAAGTGGCTGGAAAACTGTCTGCGTGTGCATGTGCGTGTGCGCGTGTGTGCGTGTGCGCGTGTGTGTGTTGGTGTCTGGGCAAGAAAGTCAATCTTAAAATCGCAGCGCCTTGTAAAGAAATTATAAGGTCACTGGTACTGATCAACAGCCTTATTAAACAATGCAGACATTTTACAGCCTTTACAAAAACTGTACCCATCAATATTCATTTAGCTGCTGCTTCACTCCCTTGTGAGTAATGCAGCACCTCTCAAAAGTCTCCAGAGTCCCTGTGGAGAGCAAAGACATGTGAGAAGGACAAGGTGAGAACGTGAGTGAATGAGGAGAAAAAGGGATTGATTTTGGATGTAACTGCCCGAGCAATTGGGGAGTAAGGGCAAGATGAAAGACAGGAACTGCAGGCAGAGAAATAGGCAGAAAGGCCATCAGAGTATAAGAGACAGCAAATGAGGAAATTGTAAGGAATGTAAAATTAAGCAGAGTGATGCTGAAAGGGGAAGAGAAAGGCAAAAAGCAGCCGGGGAAATCTATACGCCAGGGGAAGAGTGCTGTATTTCAGGCCCAGTGCCTTTGTGCCATTTGAATCACTGCAGGTTCCTCGTGCCCTAGGCTCTTCTATATAAAGCTCAGACAGCTGCTGGATTTTCCACGTTACTGCCATGGAATTGGATTAATACAATGCCAGAACATGTTTTCACCATCATCAGCCCGCATCCGGAGGGACCTGCTCTCACAGGTCGCTGGCCACCTGTCTCCTTCTGCTTACCGTTATGGGGAACATTAGCTGATACGGGCAATGTATGGCACCCCACATGCAAAACAGCACATCATTAGGGAAAAGGTTTGTCATTCAAAACGCTTAAGGCTGAATCTATAGTTTCTAAGATTGCGCCTATTTTTAAATAATGTTATCACACTGTTGACCACGTTGCATTTCACTGCATTTCAAACTATGGATAGTGAGGCTAACAGATGTGCCTCACAGTGCGATGGAATTTGGTTTAGCAGCATCGCCAAAATGTGGTTTCTTAAATTATGAGTAAGTTCAATTAAAATAGTTTATACAACAGTCAACGTGATAACCTTCATGAATGTAGGACTTTTTTCAGGACTGTTATATTAGACTGCTTTGATTTTAGATAGGTATACCTAATAACCTGGCAACTGACTTAATGTATATGTCGAAGCGTGGTTATTAAATTGATGTTTGGACTGAAACACAATAAAAATTGGTTAACAGCCACTGCACAGCACGACTTCAATTATGTAGATATGCAAACAAAGAATGTAGAAACAAGAACAATAGACTGTTATGATTAAGGAAACAGTGTATTTCCAAACCTTGGCCATTACATAGTATGCTGCTAGAAATACAGCCAATACTTCTTGGAAGACTTTGCACAAGATTTTGGAAACGGGCTACTGGGATTTGCTCCAAATAAGCTTTATTGAGGAGGGTCAGTGATAAGCAAAGTGGCTTGTAGGTGGTATTCTCATTAGTTGTTAAGGTGTTGGCTAGGACTATGTGCAGATCGAGCTTCAAGATTATGCTGACTACTTCATCTACCAAATTCCCATCCTATCTCAGCTTGTATGTCCTGTCTCGCATAAGCTGAAGTGTCTTGTTGGGTATTGATGAAATATTTCCATTTAAAATACCAATGTGTAAACTGGCAGAAACCCAAATGACCAATTAGTAAGTGGTAACCTTGATGATGATTTTGTTAAGGTGCACAAGCTTTCAGCACACACAACAGATGTAACAAGAGGCAACACCCTTAATCTACATTTGCCATTTTCATATGATGCATCGCTTCCCTTTTTTGGCCCAACACATTCACTGTTGCTTAAGTTATACAAAAAAATTCAGGACCACAGGCGTGACATCTGCAGAGAGAGAGCGGATATCATTTCCATGCTTCCTCACAATCCCTCATGGGTATTGCAAACCGGGATGGACAGCGGTGTGAAGCAAAGTAAAGTATCATGGCTTCTTTTACAATCTCAAAGTTTCTTTGGGTTTCACTTTATCCCTGGGTGTTTGCATAGCCTTCAGACAGCTTTCTGCTTTGTGGTTTATCAGGTCCAGTAGGTATTTTTTTTTTTTTTAAAAAGGAAGAAAAACTTTGGCACTTCAATTTCCCCCATCTACTCCAGGGTACTCGAGAGTTGTGAAAGCTGATAGAAAAACATTCTTGACATTCTATAATGGCTCTCTCAAGAGGACCCCGTCATTTCTTTTCGAAAAGCAAAATCTCATATAACCTCAGCCCTATCACTGGGAGCCAGATGATCACCACGGAGACCCCGAATGGCTGAGCGTTGCACTCTCGGCTGAGCACAACTGGTCAAGGTTGCACCCATGTGGGTCATATCAGTGGCACATTTGAGGATGAGCTGAGACACATCCTCATGTGAATACAGTTTAGCTTTGGACTTAAAAAAAATACTGCTAAATATTACTTCCAATCTCAGAATAACACCGATACACTTACTGTATAACAAAGAATCATGATGATCTTAAGTTTTGCTCATTACAAATTGTTTTGGCTGTGGTTTGGATGGTTATTCAGGAAAAACATCTGGAGTAATATGTTAGTATATTTCCCAAAAAAATGAGTTTAAGTTCCAAGCTACAAATTATGAAATATATTATTATTTGTATACATACATACCTTATTGTCATACTGTGCCCAACAGAAGATTTATAACATTTTATGAAATATTTGTATTTCTTTCCTGAAACCTTAACTCATATATTTAAAAAATAATTGGTACTTGGAACCAAATGCCCTACAGCTTGCGTAGTTAAAATGGGAGGCGATAGGCAGGAAATATAATTGTGTTCACATTGCATGCATGTGTAATTAAAAGCCTTGATAGCTTGAACTTTACTGGTCATGGTCCTGACACAGATTAGGTCCTTGACATCACATTGCTAGTAAAGTGTCTGTGTTTCAGCCTCTGGTCTGACTGTAAGAAAAGGTCAGATAATTAGGTGTCCCGTCTTGGCCCGTGTCATGTCCCTGTGTACAATGAAAGGTCTTACACCATTATGTGGTCCCACAATCTGTCCTGTCCACATTGTTTGTCTGCTTTGTTGCAACAGCGTGTTCCATGTCATTTTAGGCTGCAAAATAGATGTCTGGTTCAGTTATGTCTTATTTTATGTTCAAAATAGAATTTTATAAAAAAAGCCCTGTAATTTCTGTATTAATAGTAATTTGAGGCGAAAGACTAACGTTTTCTGCTTTTTGATATATTGCCTGGAGCACAGTAGCGAAAACAGCCACAAAAATTGAAAGCTAAAAAAGTCGGTAATGTTTAAACGATTTACTTATTGTGATTTTTAAACAAGATTTAATATAGCTTGTAAAAATGTGGAACAGAAGTTTCAATGACATGCTTACTCATGACTCGAACACTTTGAAGCATATCCTCGCATTGATTTAGCTAGTTATTTTTATACCATGCCAATAAGTTCAACTTCTTACATATTATAGATGCAGTAATTACTCATTTAATTATTACACGACTGTGGGGGCTTAATGCGTGGAGGCGTGTGGCGCAGTCGATAGAGCGTTGGTGTTCAGATCAAGGGAGCACAGGTTCAAACCCCGCTGCAGTCAGCATGTCGTTGTGTCCCTGGGCAAGACACTTCACCCCAAATTGCTCCTGTGGGGATTGTCCACAGTATTGAGTATGTAAGTCGCTTTGGATAAAAGCGTCTAACAAGTAACATGTAATATAATGTAATGTAATGTAATGCAAAGTCATTCTGAATATTGAGTTGAACAATGAGCAACATGGGTAGATGTTATCGTTAAAATAGATCTGATATGAATCTTTGTTCAGATTCTTTTGTAAAGAAAATGAAGTAACTGTTAACCATTTTGTGTTGATTGCAATTGTCTGTTGATATACAGTAAGGTCTAGAATTAATAGAGAGAACAAAATAAAGAAATCAATGATGGTCATTGCTGGTTAAAAAGATCCCTCGATTAGTCAATCATTGCTGGACCAATGATAAGTGTTCTTCGCAAATATCACCAAAGAGACACCATCGACTGCCAATGGTTCTGTGGGTTGTTTGGGGATGGTTGCCATTTTTAGTAGCATCACAAATATCCAGTTTACTCCAAATGTCTCTTTTCCCTGCATTTGCTCTATGTACTTGCTTATTTCTATACATGGAAGAAATGTATGTGAATAAACTTTGGGTAGCAGTCAAGTAACCAGAGGAAGGGCAGCAGCTCTTCAAAGGGCAAACATGGAGAGTCAGATATGAAGTTAAATCAGTTATAGGTCTTTTAACAGTAGGAGGAAATCTGGCCAACACTTAACTGTCCACACAAAAACATGAACTGAACCTTGTTTCAGTCAACTGAGCCACCATGCCACCTCCGTACTGGCGGTAAAGGACGTGAACACTTGGTAAAGAATCGGTCACGTTCACACTGAAAGGGAAAACGTTTTTCAGGCAATGTGAGCCATCTGGTGTGTGGTGGAGACGCCAGCTGGAGGGAGGCAGGAAGGAGGGTTCAACGGGCCTGCGAGAAAATAGCAGGCGTTAGAGGGTGAGTGCTCTGAATTAGGTGACGTTTCACGCACAGGGCGAGAGGTCCGCTGATTCACTGTAGTGGACTGCACCTGCTCAATGCTGACGTTACAATCAGCGACTGACATTAGGAGTGGGGCGATTGCACACGTGAATTAGGCTACATTTGTCAAATATGAATCTTCTTTTCTAGGTACCACGGCCAATATGTTTGTATTAGTCACATGCAGGTTATCATTACATAATCAAATGGTAGGGACAGAAGCTTTCATGATGGCCACTACTGTTAATGTAATGTTTTTTCAAATTTTGGAAATATGCATTTGTCTTAATAAAAAATAGAAATCTTTCACTATATCGTAAAGAAACATTATAACTTATCCTAGGGCTGCTCGATTATGGCAAAAATCATAATCTCGATTATTTTGGTCAATAATTGATATCACGATTATTAAAAAACGATTATCCATTTACTTTGAAAACATCAATTTATTGGAGAAAAAAAATGTGAACAGTATGTTTTTAACAGTTGATTACCCTGAACTTTAAGTGTAATTCAACTGAAAAACCAATAAAAAAAAAAAAGTTGAAAAAAAAAAGTTTTATTTAGATTACGTTGTTTTCGTAATCGTTGCAAGCCATAATCGTAATTGCAATTAAAATACGATTAATTGAGCAGCCCTAACTCATCCTTCATATATAATAAGTTTTGTCAAATGGTAAACACTGAAAAGTAACCTGCATTCTTTAAAGTTTTGTTTTTGTTGCTAATTTAAATGTGTTTTTTAGTACTATTCAATAAAGTCAAAATAACCCCAAAAATATAAAATAAAACAAATTGTAAACGGATAGTGTGTTCTCTTGCTTATAAGAAATTACAAAATGTTCTTCGGAGAAATACCGTATGATTAATGAATATATAGAAATGCACCCGCTCCATTTCCGTGCATATGTTTTTCTTCTAACAGCTTACTTGGTCTTGTATGACCAGTTCTTTACCCATTGTTAATCTAAATTCCTGTTCGCAAATTTGGGATCTTTATTGTTATGTAACTGTTACAGCCACAACTTCTACACAGCTGTAGTGGCTCACGCTGAGACCCGCAACATAGAAATAGACGAAACAACCAGAAGAGTTAACCCTTTTCTCTTTTATTGAGCGGTCTTTCTCTAAACAAGCCAATCTAAAATGAAAAAGGTCTGGAGGACTGGCCAAAAAGAACAAAAGGGTGGAGGGAGCCTGAGGGAGCCTGAGCCAGCCATACCATGGGCCGTAGGACCCAGAGCTTCCACCCCTAACTGGAAGTCAGGTGTATAACCTAAAGGAATAAATGAAGCTGCGAAAACTGGACTACCAGGTCCTCCAGGCTAAAAAAGAATAAACAAAAAGACTTGACCAAATGGAGCTCTAGCTCCTAACTACAGTTTACGGACTGCTGCAGTGTCAGGCAGCAGAATGGGTCGGATGTCAGAGAGGCAATCGTTCTCCTCCAGCCTTCCTTTTAGTCCCCGTAATTAGCTGGAGTTGGGAACACCTGGGCAGAGGCGGAGCCAGAGGCAGATAAGGTGCACCTGCAATACGGAGAGAGAATACCAGGACAGTAACTTACATTAATGATGCCCACTTTAAGTATTGACTTCTTGTATTGTCTTCTGTTACGCTATCTTATAGCCTGTCACAGAAACATTAAAATATTTGAACCAAAAAGAAAGGGGAAGTAAACACCATACCTCACTAAGAATGTTGTATTGTTTCCAGGCCTATCTCTTCATCCTGTGGTAACCTAACCGTCATTAAAGCAATTGACTCAAGAGCATCTAAGGTAAAGAAAATCAGATGTGCTATTGATTTAAATTGACAATTGTGGCCACAGTAGCCACGCTTACAACCCTTATAAAAGTCACCCAGCTGTTTTCTTAAAACTTCATCTTCAATGCTGTAACATGATATGTTTTCGTTCCAAATGAACAAGCATTATTTAAGGAACATTTTACAGATATCAAAAAAGACCTAACAGTTTTCAGACAAACCATTATGATCCAGGCTGAATGAGACTAAATGTCTTATGCGAGTACTTGCATAGACAGGATTGCATGGAAGAATATAGCATAATGAGAATTGCTAATAGCATAATGTAGATTGGAAGTGCACTTACATGGTCAGGCAGAATGTAATGCAATCAAAATATGCAATTTTGAAGAACATTTTTGTGTGACTGATTATTCATTACTAAATTGCAATTACTTTGAGAAGTAAATGTTGCTTTACAGTGGTTATCTGATTGTTCTATCATATGTTACACTCCACTGCTCTCAATTTTCCCTTCTCCTCCTCTGTTCCCCACTCCGTTTCAAAGTGCATGGCAACAAATCCACAATTACCCTCACAGCCGAGTTCTTGTCAATGTGAAATTTAGATGTGGAGAACTTTTCTTTGCCGGGGGCTATCAACTCGTGC
The DNA here is from genome assembly GCF_902827165.1 of Trematomus bernacchii. NCBI lineage: Eukaryota > Metazoa > Chordata > Actinopteri > Perciformes > Nototheniidae > Trematomus > Trematomus bernacchii. The sequence continues at coordinate 4,414,503 of NW_022987778.1, forward strand.
AATAAGGAGGCTCCTGCATGGATGCATTCAGCGGCTTGTTGTTGAGACCAAGTGTTTTGGCAGAAGCAACTGGGAGCTGCCATTAGAGATTTATCCAGCCAAAAACAAGAATGCACCCCTACTAGCCCAAACCCATGCCCTCCATCACTGCTACCATATGACACACGCTCACTGTGACATATTGACTGATTGCCTCATTGCCAATGGAGCAGAGTAGCATGACTGATGTGTTGCACGGACTCTTTAGCTGGGACTGAACAGAAATGACATGTTGAAAACACTGCAGATTATTTTCTTAAACAGTTTATTAAGTTTATGTTGTTCGGGAAAGTATATTTTTTCCATTCGAGTGCGATTAAACGCCTTATTTTGAAGGACTCCTGAAGGTTATACTTACTTAACGCAGTATGTTTGGCAAAATCCAACAAATTCTCAATACTGCCTACCGTACACTGAAGGCACATTGGAAGGTGAGAGCACTGACACTGGTCTCTAGGTCTCTACATCAATACACAGCAGAGAAACTAGCCAGGGGCAGCAAGGGATCCTGGGTGGGGGAGGTGAAGCTGGCCTGCATTTATCAGCTCTTGGTAAAAGCAGCAGTGACTCGGACACCAATGCATCAATAAGCTACAGGCGCACACATACTGATACCCTCATGCACAATGGTGGTAATGAGGTACAATAGGAAAGGTCATAGCTCAAAGAGTGAAGTAGGTGCACAACCATGTGGTGGACGCCGAATTCCCAATCACATGTGATTCACTCCTCGGCGATTCCCTCTGTTTTCAATCTGTATGATAAAGAGCTCTAGAGTGAAGCACATCGAATGAGGGATTCTGGCAAGAGATAAAGGGCACCCGGAGTTAAAAAACAGCGGGGAACAGAAGCAGCCAAACTCCTCCAGACAACCGGTTTGCTAGCTGAGGGAATTTTCATCCACCCTGCAAATATTGATTTTTGTCTTTGCTGCTCTTTCCATCAATGCTTCAAACTAACCCTCCATCCCCAACCAGCACCACCTCTCCGTGCCCCCCCTCTGGCACGGGGCCGGCGGTGTCCTGGGTGGTTTTTAAAAAGTAGCACACCAAAGTCATGATGTGGTTCACTAACTCTTATCTACAATCTCCAGTGACTTCTGCATTCTGCTCTTCAGTCACTTCAAAAAGGGTTTTCTATCAAAGTCAAAGAGCCAAGAGAGGATTGTTTAGCTCGGGGCTGCACAAATCATGCCGAGTTCTGCACATGCATTGCGTTTGATTGTTGTGTTTATCAAAAAAAACTTAAGAGTCAATTTCAGACCACTTGTGCAAAAATAAAAAAATCCTTCCTCCTGAACATTGTCTTCAGTGCTGTGGTGTGGTGCTTTGTAGTGGTTTCAACATCGAAAAGGGAAATATGTTCTCAGATTCTGTGGAAGGATAAATCTATACTTGCACCTTCCAGTAATAGCCATCTACAAATATTAATGTCTGACAGCGTAGCTACAGTAAAATGCAATTATATATTTAAAAAAAAGTAAAGAACAGTATATAATATGTTTGGCAATTATGACATGAAAAAGGAATAAAGAAAAAACTGTCAATGAACCGACATTGAGTCTGTTTACTGACTATTGCCATTGTGTGACTATTGTATATGCAGAGTGTAGGCAATACAAACTCAAACTAATTATAAATATAAACTCAATTGGCTCTTTTCAATATTTCCTCAAAGTTGCAGGAAATGTCCTTGTTATTTCCAAGGTGAGGTCAAGAGTAAACCTTCACAACCAAAAGGTTTTATCAATTAAAAAAAGTTGCAGACCAGCTCAAAATAGTCCGTATTTTCAGATAGTTGATTGAAGCAGATTTTTCACTACTATCAGCACCACAAATTATGGGATTTATTTAAAAATAAATCAGATTCTGTATGAAATCTTGCTGCCACAAATGACGGTGAAAGAAGTCTTTTAGACAAAAATATATTCAAGATTAAGTTCATGTCTTTACAGTAAGGGTAAACTCTGAAGATGATGTACAGTATATGAGTGCATATATTTAGGTATAGACCATGGAAGATAGAGTGTACAGTAAGGATGAGAGGGGCCCTTTTATGCTTTTCGGGGTTCCTGTAGTGTGTTTTTTATGCATGTAAATGGTCTGCAAAGGCTAAAATCACAAAGTTCCCTACAGAGGGAGTTTCTCTCTTACATAGGGCGCCTTAATGATACAGATTAGGTTTGGATAAAGGTATAAATATGGAAGATAAAGAATACTTCACTGTATAATATTGTAAAAAGTACAGAAGCTACTGACTAAGCTCTGCGTAATGCAGTTTCCTTTCCCAAAGTCTGTTTTATTCAATCATGTCACACATTGAGTTTCCTACGTTACTCACTCATCCACGCATTCTAGGAGACTGCGCCATCTGGCACCGACAGCACCGCCATGATGGCTGCCTCTGCGGACAGAGACAACCTCTTCGTCACTGCAGGTTGTGAGTGCGGTCTGTCCACCCACATGTAGATAACACTCTCATAATTCCCCAGCTGAAGACAATTTGTGTTGACTTGTTGTGATGATGGCCCGCATTTTTCAGCTGCCTTGTTTCAGTCACCCTGTTCTGCCTCGCACAAAATGTGTTTCACTGAGGAGTTTTCCGTCACCCTGTTCTGCCTCGCACAAAATGTATTTCACTGAGGAGTTTTCCGTCACAGGTGCTTGGGGGAGGAAAACCTCAGCGGAATAGTTTTCCAAGTGAGTTTTGTAGATGCTTTGGTTAGAGTAAAAGTGGCCCTAATATGCTCATTTTCAGGTTCATTTTTTTTATTTAATTTCTCTACTCCGACATGTTTACATGCTTTAATTTTCAAAAAGGTCTTTATTTTTCCTCATACTGCTACAGCAAGTTTTTTTGCAATCTATCTGAAACCAGAGCCCAGCCTGCTCTGATTGGTTAGAAGGCCGGCTCTGTTGTGATTGCTCAAACGCTTAGCGATGTCCCGCCCCTTAGCCTCACGTACAATGTGTTAGAGCGGTAGCCAGTAGAAGCACGAGTTTCACGTAGTGATGTCACCATATTACGGAAGTAAAGAAATTACTACAATCGTGACATTTCAGGCAAGTGCGGAGTGTGTGAGAGAAACTCCCCCTGGATAGAACTTTGGTATTTTACTTTGCAGACCATTTACATGCACAACAACGTATATAACAAACTACAGGAAAGGGAAAAAGCATAATAGGGCCCCCTTTAGATCCCACTAACTCTTACAGCTGGATATTAGTAGTCTACATCACTGGCAAAATATCATATTATATAAAATCTGAGTTCTGAAGACACTATAACTCAATTTCATTTAGGGCGTTTTACCATGCCATTGACGCTCAGACATCCAAAATCTAAAACCCTTCAGGGACAACACTTATCCAAACAAGGCTCTCAAAACACATAAATGCCATAAAAGTAAGATACTTCTCTTGCTGTTATCTGTCTCACAGGCTCATCAGCCTCTCAAAAAGAAGCACAACAATGACAGCGTCCTTGATTTCAACCTGAGATAGAACTACCCGTGGGATTCAACTCACTGTCATCAATGCATCACAACGAAGTGCAAAGTTACACTTGTGCCTGTGGCAATATTGCAACACTTACTATATAATGCTTTGTGGCATTTATCTCTGCGTTTGAGCCAAAGCTTCCACCGGAAATATTACAACCTTCAAGTACTTTCTGTACTGCATGACAAGTAGCAGTAGAAAGCAAGAGAAGCTGCATTTTGAAACTTTATTGCTTTCATTTTGAGTATTGTTATGCCATAGATATAGAACAAAGTAATATCACTGCATTTTAGAGGGAACATAGAAAGCTCTGCATATAATTGCCATAAAACAGATGGTTTTAACAATTTTGTGAAATGTTGCCATTATTGAGGACTTAACCATTTTGACATGTTTGTTAAAAAATGTATGCGCAACTCAGTAAAAATGGTATAAGAGCACTATTGAATAATCTGTTTGAAAGAAATGTACGGAAATCACAGCAGCATTCAGACTGCAGCTCAAAGAGTTTTTTTAATACCGACAACCCAGAAGGAAAGTATACAGTATTAAAAGAAAATTATTAATATAAAATGTGAATTTTCTTTTTGTGCATGGGGCAGTTGGGTGAGACAGATGTCTAAGAAAATACCATTGTTATTTCCATTAGGTTAGAGGAAAACATGTGGTGTTACAGTATGTACTTGTAGATCCAGTAAGTTTTGAATTGCATGTCATTCATGGTCATCTTTACCAAAATGTTAGAGGCTCCCTTATATATTTAAACACTCTGTTTATATACATTTGAGATGTGATGGGAAGCTAATATTGCGTTAAAAGTTGGGCAGCAGCAACATATTTACAGCTTTGTTTACTTAATGTGAGTTTCCAATTAGGAGTGGTGGTTATAGAAAAAGTGACATTGTTTTTCCTTTATGTCATAGAAAAGCCTATATGTCAATTATGTTACCGTGTGGCTAGTACCAGACAGTGCTCCTCCATCTCCTGCATTAATTATTCAGCAGGATATCTCTCGATTATTCCATCTCTGACAAATGCTAGGTGTCTAAAAACACTTAAAATAGAGGCAGACGAACAATGAGACAGATGCTGGAGGCTACAGATTCTGCAATCCGAGTTGAAAGCCTGCAACAGCCAGGAAAACACTCGCGCTGAGGCGGCTGCATTATAGATGGAAACAAAATAGACATGGCTGTTTTATCATTAGCTACTCTGTGTGAATGAGACATCAATGCAATCCCTGATCTTACCTGGAGAAAGAGCTTTCTCATGGACATTCAGTTTTCAAACTTTGTTATGAGTACACCGGTGATGGCGATGACTCAGATGGCTTTGTTGCAATATTGATAGGACAAAACGCAGCACTATTACCAAAGCATTTACACAGACAGAGTTTTAGTGAGTGTTAGAGTTAGTCCTCCGTACAATAGAACATTCTCTAAAATGCAATGGATATTTGTGTCTCAATAATTACAAAAACATATCATATGCCATGTTGGCACTAATTACAAAAATGAAAATCATTTTTGCCGACCAATACAGGTTGAAAGGTATCCGTCTTCGGGCTTGGGGAGTAATGAATGAATGAATGAAAACTATATTACAGACTCAGGTTCCAGATAAAAGACAAGGCATTACATATGTTACGACCCCGTCCCCTACCAAGTGGTAGTGGCTCGTGGGAAGACCCGCAACATAAAATAAACCACACAAAACACGCAGCACTTGTCGGCGAGCATTTATTAAAGCGCACAGCCGTTACTCACATGTGCCCACCGGCAAACGAACCACGTCTGGAGGACGGCAAAAACAAACAAAAGAAGAAGGGGGCCTGGGCCAACCAGTCCTCTGGCCGTAGGACCCAGAGCTTCCCTCCCCTACCCAGAGATCTAACAAAACCCTACGGGTAAAATAAAGCCGCGAAAACCTATACTCCCAGATCCTCCAGAGTACACATATTGCCAAATTAACACAAATGATCTACAGATCCAAACAGCAGAGAGAGATTGTCCTCGGACGGAGTCTTCCGGCATAAGGATCAGGAGAGAGATCTCTTCTCCTCCAGCTTCTCCTTTTAAGTCCCCAGCTGAACGGAATTAGGACACCTGGGGGAGGCGGAGCCAGGGGCGGACCAGGTGTACCTGCGCAGCAGAGAGAGAGGGTGTTTCTCAATCGCGAGTAAAGCTGCTTCAGAGCCACTATTTCAAGCATACTACGTCATCGAGTGCCGCCGAAGTACTGTTCCAATCTCCAGTATACTTGGAAATCTACCGAGCCCGGCGTACTCCGTTTGGAGAAATATCGAGTGTGCACATGAGTAGACTTCGCGGTCTTAAAATCCCCACAATGCTTTGAGCACGGACCAATTTCCCCAAATCTGTGGCGGAAGATGTAAGGCGGGGCCTCTCATATGACGCACACCTGCACACTTGCTAGCCTGTTCCTCTCTTTGTTTTCCGAATGTCAGGAAGTATTCTTGACTCGCTTCTGAAGCAAGATGCTCGGCAGACATGTGCTACCAAGCAAGCGTACTCGCGATTGAGAAACACCCACAGAGAAGACAACAGAAAAAGGGAGCACGTAACACCCCCACCATGAGTTAGTGATTTTTTTTTCTTTTTTTTTTCTTTTTTTATAACAAACAAAACAAAACAATCACAACAATCGACTTTAGGTCGACAGACGTGCTCAACCACTCGGTCCACACACCGAACAGGTTACATATCACAAGCGCGACAATGCATCAGCCAACACATTGTCCTTGCCACGGATGTGTTTGACCTCAACATTGAAGGCTTGCATGCCCATGCTCCACCGCATCAACCTATGATTTGTGTTACGCATTCTCTGCAGGAACACAAGGGGGTTGTGATCGGTAAAAATAGTGACAGGGATGTTTGATGACCCAACGTATACCTCAAAGTGGTTTAAGGCCAGAACCATAGCCTCCTTTTCGATGGTGGAACCAACGGTGGAACACACCCGCTGGTGGGGATTGAATTTCTTGGAGCGGTATGATACCGGGCGCTCCACCTCACGATCAGTTCCAACACATCTGCACGCTGCGCATCAGGCAAGTGTGCTAAATGAGACTCAATATTTACCAGAGTCTCCGCAGCGATCGAGGCCTCCGAGGTGACAGGGGTGTCACTTTCAGCACTGGACAGCGCCACCACACAGGCTGCGACAGGGTTATGAACAGCCCCGGGGCTTGTCGTACCTGTTTTCCCACCCTCACGCCACGATGGAGGGCCCCTGATCGGTCTGTCCAATCCTGTAGCCATACAACTGTCACGGGTGACTGCAACCGCATTCACCCCCGGCTTCACGAGCACTCTGCCCCCGGCTAAATCATTCCCCAAGACCAAATCTATCCCTTTAATGGGAAGACATGGCCGAACCCCGACAGCTACCGGACCGGTGACCAGATCTGACTCAAGGTGAATATTATGCAATGGCGCACCCACACACTGCATACCAAACCCCCTCACAAGAACACCCGAACCCACAGCAGACTCCTCAGACAGGGGCAACACACCCCTCACCATAAAGGATTGTGACGCTGCTGTATCCCTCAAAATGGTCACTGGAACCCTGGTGTTCATCCCCGGTAAAGACACCATTCCTTTCATAAGAAACGGAGCAAAAACTTCCAGTTCTGACTTGAGAGACCCTGGCTTTGAAGTACTCAGCAAGGCGACCGTCTTTACCGGCTTCTCCTCATCCCGTAAAGCATAACAATTCGCAACCACATGACCTCTTTTCTTGCAGAAATAACACACTGGGCTATCCCTAGGTCCCCAATTCACCTCTCCCGGTTTTTCCTCAACATTTCCTGGCCTGCTGGACTGCCATGGCACATTAGTGGGGACTGGGGTTTCCCTGATGTTGTTGTCCACATACCGGGCCTGTGCCCCCCCCCTCTCACTGAAGACAGCTTTGTGAGTAACAACATACTCGTCAGCCAAAACCGCAGCATCAGACAGTCTTATGGGTTTCTGCTCATTCAGATAAGTGGCCACTCTGTCAGGTAAACATTTTTTAAATTCCTCCATAAGTAACAAGGTTTTTAGATCCTCTAGAGCAGGGGTCGGCAACCTTTTTGATATGAAGTGCCATTTTAAAAAAAAAAAAATTATCAGCATGCCAACGATCGAGAATTATCAACGGGGGGGGGGATGTTGAGGAGCTTGACGCTCGTGATCTATCAACAGGAGGGCGGGGGGGCCTCGCTGCGGGGACGCAGTGTGTGGACCTGTCAGCGCAACTTACATGATACCGAATTTAACAACCACATTTAAATAATTGTTTTAAACGGCATAATAATAAGGACGATCGTCCGTTCTGTGATTCTCCAGAACACACATGTTATGATATTAGGGTCATGCAGAGTGAGATGAGATCGCTGTCCCTTTAAGAGAGAGAGAGAGGGGTTTGGCGTGTGCGTGTGAGTATGTTTCTGGAAGTGAAACGAGGCAGCAGAAAAACAGAGGTCTGTGATGTATTTTGTGAAACAGAAGAACAGCTAAATAAATGCAACGGCCTCTCAAGAAGAGCTCGCCTCTCTCCAGTCATTTAAGCTAAAGTGGGTTATTGAACCTGAAGCTCGTTGCTTCTGCCCTCCTCGACTACGGTCTGGGAGCCGACAGGAAAGTTCAACACACAGATGGCCAGTCCGCCCCTTTGTAGCATATTATTTCAATGAGAGATGAGCAGATCGCCACTGGGCTTTCAACTAAAGACACACACAGCCACGCAAAAACTGCGACATTTGTAAAGCTCCTTATGGGTACTGCAATTTGTGAAGTGCTTTCTTCCGTGGTGAAACGATCAGCACTGCACCACGGAGGAAAGCGGCAGAAAGTCACCTGGAGTTAAAGAGAGCGGGGCTGCGTTGCGTGCATGGCTTCCTTCTGCAGGTAACGGGGAGACTCGCTCTGGCGGCGGTCTCGTTCAGGATCCGAAAATACAATTTAAATATTTTGCACACTTATTCGACTTATTCCTAGTGTGCCACTGGCTACGGTGCCGCGTGCCAATGCTGGCACGCGTGCCAGGGGTTGCCGACCCCTGCTCTAGAGATTTGACCCCCGTCGACGAGCACCAACGTTCAAACAGAACCTCTTTCTCACGGGCGAATTCCACATAAGCCTGACAATCATTTTTCTTTAAACCACGAAACCTCTGACGGTACGCCTCAGGCACCAGCTCATAGGCGCGCAGAATTGCCCTTTTTACCTGCTCATAATCCAGGCTAACCTCTTCAGACAATGCAGCATACACCTCCTGTGCTTTACCCGTGAGAACGCACTGCAGCATAACGGTCCACATATTTTTAGGCCATTTCAATGTGGTTGCTACCCATTCAAAAAGGATAAAATAATTGTCAACATCTTTCTCGTGAAACACCGGGATAAATTGTGTATATCTACCCACGTCAAAGTCATGTGATTGTGCCGAGTCCAACTGCTGAGTGTGGTGCGATAATGCCGTCAACTCCAGCTCCTTCAAACGAAACAACCGATTAGTCTCCTCCTCAAGCTTCCTGATTTCGAGATTACAATCGATCTCCTTCTCTCTCAGTTTATTGTCAATCTCCTTCTCTCTAATCATCACTTTACGCAACTCCAGCTGAAGTTGAAGCTCGCTCATTGTCGGAGAGACCTCGGTCTCCTCGTCTTTGGGAAAACCAGCAACGCCCCCCTCCTCCTCCGATAACACTTCCTGCTCTACCAGCGCAGCAAACAGCTGTTCTTTAATGACCTGTTTCTTGCTTTGTTTACTATACGGAACGTTAAACCTGCCTGCGATTAACTGAAGCTGCTGTTTGTTACAAGCATCAAACTTCCCCCGAGTTGGAACCTTAGCAAACTCCTCCAAGTCAAAATCCATTCTAACGTGAAACTCACCCGAACCAGAAATCAGGTAGACTATTTAGGCAACTCTACACTGTACACAAACAAAGCACAGGGCCATTCTACAAAAGAAAAACACCGGCACCTGCCCGAGACAGCCTTTGGACGAGCCCCCATATGTTACGACCCGTCCTCTACCAAGTGGTAGTGGCTCGTGGGAAGCAACATAAAATAAACCACACAAAACACGCAGCACTTGTCGGCGAGCATTTATTAAAGCGCACAGCCGTACTCACATGTGCCCACCGGCAAACAAACCACGTCTGGAGGACGGCAAAAACAAACAAAAGAAGAAGGGGGGCCTGGGCCAACCAGTCCTCTGGCCGTAGGACCCAGAGCTTCCCTCCCCTACCCAGAGATCTAACAAAACCCTACGGGTAAAATAAAGCCGCGAAAACCTATACTCCCAGATCCTCCAGAGTACACATATTGCCAAATTAACACAAATGATCTACAGATCCAAACAGCAGAGAGAGATTGTCCTCGGACGGAGTCTTCCAGCATAAGGATCAGGAGAGAGATCTCTTCTCCTCCAGCTTCTCCTTTTAAGTCCCCAGCTGAACGGAATTAGGACACCTGGGGGAGGCGGAGCCAGGGGCGGACCAGGTGTACCTGCGCAGCAGAGAGACAGAGAAGACAACAGAAAAAGGGAGCATGTAACAACATATAATAAATTACATACACAGCATAAAAATTCATAGTTTAAGAATAATTTAAATCAGTGTCCCACAAAGAGACATCTATACCAATGTCTCCACAGCTGTGATTGGTAGCGTGTAGTACTAAACCTTATGTTTGATAAAGCCAAGAGGATTATTTAATGGATTACATGCCACAGGATTACATAATCAGGATACATCAAAAATAAAGACATCAGATTATGGTTACACTTCAACAAATTGGGGATTACTAGCAGGATATTATCAAAAAATATTTGTTGTAAAATGATTTTATTTCTGATTTGTGAGCTGTAATGTTCTGCAGGCTAATACTTTAAGTGTGAATCTATACGTCTACGGTTTTCACTTTCTTTGGATCATTTGTTATTTATTCAATGAAAGGCAGGTTTTCCAAAATAAATTCTCTGAGCACAGGAGACATTTTTGATACTAAATATTTAGCTTTCTTCTTTTCTAAGCTTACATGTTCCTGTTGTCTTACTTAAAACACTTAAGTAAACAGGTTGTTGATATTTATGTTCTTGTCTATATTTGCATTGCATTAGATATTGAGCTTATCCAAAAGTAACAGAAAGTACATCAGCTTAAATTACTTACAGTCCCCTCAGTTGCTCACATGAAAAATGGGTGGGTTTAAACAAAAGGTGCTATCTTCTCAGTTGTTTAACAGATCTAGATGTAAATACCTGGAATGAAAAGCTGAAATACTGACCTTTTGTATCGTATTCATCTTTTGACGTCAAACCTAATTGTTTTCAGTGTACAGCAAAAATAAAGCAATATGGCTTGCTGTTCCAATAGTTTTGGAGGAGAGTGTATATTTTGATACTCAGATTAGGTCACTGATAACTAGGTAACTAGTAATTATAACCAAATACATTTGTAAGTAACCCTCCAAACCCTAATTTAAAACAGCTGGGTCATTTATCTACAGTTAACAGGTTTGTCTTAAACCAATCTGAAGTGCAGACTCCTGCTGGAAACCCCAAGAAGGCTGTTGGAGAAATCATCCAGAACCTCTCCAGGTTTAATGGTCCGTGCGCTGTGGAGAGAACTTCACTATTTTCTCCTCAAACCCGTCTGATGTGGCTTCTTCCTTCACCCTACTTACATGTAATTAATTTGAAGCAGCATGATGAATAGAATCAATTCCAGCTGAGGCTTTACATTACCTGTAATTAAACCATTGATTACATGTTCTGATCTAGGTAATTGATTTGAATGTCCATTAATTCAAACCAAATCTTCTGCAAGTAGATGATATTTCATGCCTGCTGCTGTCCTGGAGAGAGAGCTTTTCGTCTTGCAGGGTCTCGAATAAAACATCTTTAATATGTGGTCGCAATAATGTCAATAGAGTTATTACTTAGTCTACATGTTTCAGCACTGGAAATACCACTCGCATTATTTCCACGATGAGTAAAAGCCTACATGAATATTTCCACGAGTAAGAATTTGATTTGGAGAACACTGAAGGCTGTACTGAACAATGCAATTATCACGTTACATAACCTTGAATAACCAGTTTGGAGAGGCCGTTTAAATAATTTAAGTTTTAGATTTCTGGTGGCAATAATATTCAGAGGTTTTTGGAGTCTCCACATAAGTTACCGTCTTTCATCTGTATATTTTTAACAACCTTCTACCCCTTTGAATACAGTTTATGTCCCATTATGGAAATATTACTGCTCATTATGCATGCAACATCCACGTTTCCAACAAACTACATGACATTCCTTCACGAAAAAACACAGGAGTGGAATAATTAAAGAGGACTATTTTGTGTTAATGCATTTAATTATAATATTGTCGTGATGAAATAAATAATTCATGACAACTTTTAATTTGGTGGCTCTATTCAAAGTATCTACAATTCAAATAGAGCCATTTACTTCCAAATGTAGGTTCATGAAGAGTTTCTCATGACCAAGGGGAAACTGCTCTTTGGTCACCTGATGCACTTGTGAGATCTTCTTCAAAGTCTCATTAGGCTTTTTTTTCTTTCCATTGAGTCCTGAGAGTGGAAAGGAGAAGAAGCCCTGCTCCTTTTTGAGGCTGTTGCATAATGTAGCTTACTTGTTCCCACACAGACAGCAGGGCTCAAGAGCATATACATGTTTAAAGTTAGCCATGAAATCACAATTCTCCCCCGCTAATTAGGAGGCCACCTCCATTCAACTTCCTCTTGGCTTTTTGTCTCTGGCTGCACATTTCTATCAAGGAATCTAGTCAGTGGTGAGAAGGACAGAGTTGTGATTCGTCGACTCTAAAGATCAAAGAACCACTAATTGGCTGGATATAGAATAATGTGTAACATTTGCTCCCCTTAGAAAATTCATCATGCATAGACAATCGATTCACATTCTCAATGAGCAAATGAATGAATTAGAAAATTAATAAAACGTTTGAGTTCTACAAATGGCACGACGGTGCAACATTCAGGCAGCTAATCTCAGTTTTTTTTAAATATACTTTAGAGTGGACTGCTCATTAATTAAGCTTTGAAGCAATCTATTGAGTTTTACAAAAAAATGCAAATAAACAACAAAAAACATTTGATTAGCTGATGAGTCCTGCAGCTGAAGTTACGGGCATGAGCAGATACCTCTTGTCCCACAGAGCCTCTTCATCTTACCTGCTTCTTGCGTATCACAGGAATGAAATGACCAGCCAGCCAAACTACACATATTTGAAGCTTTGGCTTTGCAGCCAGGTGTTTTTATTTACTTGAAGGAGTGTATGTATAGCTGTGTATGTCTGTTTGCTAAAGAGACATTATCAAAGGACTTCCAAACAATTCAAGACATCGAGGTCAAGCTGGGTCAAGATCATACATCTGTTTACCTCTAAGACACATGAAACAGCACAAATGAAAAACAAAATACCATGAGAGCACACTTACTTCCGTCTCATTCTCACACACACACACACACACACACACACACACACACACACACACACGGTATAAGGAGGTGTAATATGTACGAGTGTGTATGAGTTTGGGAATGAGAGAAAAAGAGACTGCGAATTGCTGTAAACCAATTCTGTATATTGTTGTCTCTGTACACACACACACACACACACACAGTACATACAGACACACACACATTTCTCAGCTGATACCACTCTTCCACATCCATACCAACACACCTACATCATATTAGTTGCATATTCCAATGGCTGGCAGGGCCCCATTATACAACAGGCCCAGAAACCAAGAAATGACAAGCATGTAATTCAATGGTAAAATGTCACATCTGGTGATATACAGTAAAAAGTATAAATTGAACTATTTTCCTCCAAAATAAAACCCTGACATTACAAAATGCATGATTATATACCGGTATGGCAGAGAGATCAAAAGATGTGGTTATAATGGGAGTGAATGGGACATTTTTGTCCGCGAGTGGCTAATGTGGGAGTTTTGTTTAATCTGATTCTGTGCAAAAACTAATAATGCACCAAAATCAATGTTGTTGCTAATCTTTGACATATCCAAGACTGTGATAAAAAATAAAAAAAGCCAACCCCCCCAAAATGTATTATATGTAAAATAACTGCCTTTTTGTGCACGTTTTTCATATTTGTTGCTAATCTTTGACATATCCAAGACTGTTATAAAAAATTTAAAAAGCCAGTCCCCAGATATGTATTGTATGGAAAATAACTAATTTTCAGTTTTTATCATGGACAACAACAGCGATTTCATGTATTCAAAATGGCATTTAAAAGGGTTCAAATCCTGAAAATGATTCAATATTTGGTATTTTTGATTAAGGCTCAAGTTTCTTTAAAGATTAAACCCAAAAAAGTGATGAAAAAAATATTTAAATATAATGTTTTTATCAAAGTCTTTTGCAGTGGACATTTTTGTCCCGAATGAGTAATTTGCGTAGTCCAATCGAATGATACCGGAAGGTTAAGCTATGTTGTGCCCACTTGTATGTTTTGAAGTTGTTTGTGCACTAAATGGCGAAATTGGGCACAGGGTATTTTTGTGACTTCACCAGCACAGGTGCGGTTGATTGAGGCTATTTGCAAACAGTTTTCAACCCTGTTGCCACACACACTGTTATGTTTTAAATAAATTATATTAATAGTAAGAATGTCGTGGTCGTAATTGGAGAGCACACGCGTCAAACTAAAAAGTACACAGTATCAATCCATGGTGATATTGAGCGGCAACAGTCTCCACAAGCTATATTGTACCAATCAATATAACATACATGTTTAGTGGCTTTTTTGAATGCATTTAAAGGACCGACACATTTCTCATCTAATATAATATTGGTGTTTCTGCTTTAGTAATATAACTAAATTGTTAAAACAACAGACAACATGTGAAAGAAATTATATGGTAGATTACTATGTTTCATCAACATTCAGGCACAGTTTCCTATTAAAATAGTGCACCAGACCTATCCTTAACACATCATACAATGAACACTGGGATAAAGTCACAACAACTTTAGAAATCCCAGCCGATATGCTGTTTCATTCGCAAAATTGCTTCTAGATCAGATCTTTGTGTAGAGAGAAAACAACTTTCTAACTGAAAGCAAAAAGGTACAAACCAAATCCAGAGCCACCATGTATTTGTATACTTCAGAAAGCAATCATTTAAATAGATATTTCATGCAAAAGACAAAAGCTGAGGAGTTGTGAAAATGTAATGATACACTTTCTTTGAGAGGCTGCTAATGTGGCAAAGGACTCTGTGTTAGCACGGGGCGCAGTGCTGGAGTATCTACGACTTTTATTAATAATGTCATGCTTGCCATTTGCTAATCTACACTGCACCAGCAGCAATGTCACGAGGTCAGAGCATGTGGTTTACACACTCCTGCTGTACCAATGAGCCCTAGAGATCTCTGCTTACAAAAACCTCAGAAAGTTAAGAGGACGGCTTAATTGGTCCTTGAGATATTCCAAGATGCACACACACACTAAACGGTTTGTTGAAGTGTTTAATTGCATATATTAGCATGGGAATTTGAATTAATGCAACCAGCAAAATGTCTACATTTGTACAAATAATTGCTTTTTTTAAGAATTCTGACTTTAAGGCTGGCCTAAAATCGCACAATTTCTAAAGAAAGCATATACATTTTAACACTACTTTTGTCTAATCTTCCTTGTACAGAATAGAGAGAAACTAGTGGGAACTTTTTATATCTCAGGCTTTTCTCTCCTCTTTTAGCCGACCGCTCTCTACCAGCCTGCAGTGGCTTAGGTGAGAACTTCGTCTCTACTCCCACCTTCAGTATTTCCTCAAAGTCCCAATCCAAATCCTAACCAGGATAATCTCATCCTTCCACTGATGTACTTCCATTTATCCTAGCCTTGTACTACTGCCAGCTCAGGCCTGTGTTGGGGAAAAGAAGAAAGAGGATTTCTTCTGCTTTCCCCTTGCTCGGGCACTTCACTGAGGTTGTAAGTCTGTATCACCTTGTAGCTCCGCAGAATCTGCTCAATGTCACCCCTGCAGCGCCTCAGGGCACAATGGTGACTTACTTGTTATCATGCCACTTCCAGCCGTGGGTTCATCCGAATGACTTAAAAGACCGTAAATACATTCCTGTACAACATTGGCAACCGAAGTGTCACGGAGTACAGTAGTGTTACAATGGAAGCCATCGTCATAGGCCCACTACAATACTCACATTACTGCAGAACTGGTGTACACAGTATATAGTGAGAGGCAAAACTGCAAAGAAATAGTAAAAGTAAGATGTCACAAGTTTCTTTGCTCAGAGTTGAATATTTCTCAAATGCTTTGCTGAATATGAAGTGTGTGGAGAAAATGGGAATGTGACAAAAGCCACAAAGGGGGATAATTATGTAAATAGGATGTATTCTGGATTGCTGTCATATGTACGTGCATGAAGCCAGTATACAATGTTACTCTGTAGACCAATATGAAATGTAAAAGGAGAGAAATATGACAACACACCCTTTGGGTAAAAAATGCCATGTTTAGGTTCCCAAGAGGGAAATATTTCACCACTACATAAATCAGCAGCATGAGGAGCATCAAGGATTAAATACCATTGCACGTAAGGCGCATAGATGACAGAAAAAAATAGGTGACAACAGAAATGCAGGCCCAGAAGCAACTGAGAAGCACATATCCAGGGTGACTAAAATGTGTTACAATGTAAATAAACTATGAAATGGTTTTAGATGAATATTTCTGATATACAGTATGTAGAGAAATGTGAACATGACAAACAACCTTATGTGTGACAAATAGCCCCACTGAGCTTTTCTCAATAAGTCAGTTGTACACATGAATAATGATGTGAATGGACAATCCCAACATTCAGTGATGTTTAAATCCATAAAGCCAATGTACAACATTTCACTCTACAACTGAGCAAAAAGCAGCAACTGACAATAACGAAAAAAGCAACGTCTACAACCACACAAAATAAATTATACGTAAACGCTAGACACATAATCAGCATCCAGTCCCCAAGAGATATACTGTACTGTATATGTTCAGCAGAAACTTAACAAAAGCATTGCACACAAAGATGATAGCAACAGTACTTAACAACCAACAAACAACTTTAAAAAAGCCATTGAAGCGCAAAGCAGGGTCAGAAGCCGTGCCATTATGTACACAAACAGTGAATGTACAATGCCAAGAAATCAACTCCAATCGGAAGCGAAAGCAATAGCAATAGGCACTTACCTTTGTGATGCGTCGGCTGACATAAGTCATCTCTTTTGGGATAGACGGAGGTCCAAGCTGATGATGTCACACACTGAAAACTCCAGTTAACGCATTGAAGCCGCCTTCGAATCAACTGGCTGATGTTTATTCCTCGAGGAAGAAAAAGTGAACATGGCCACCTACCTTGTGTGTGACAAAAGCCATGTTAGGGCTGCACGATATTGGAAAAAACTGACATTGCGATATTTTCTTCCCCTGCGATATATATTGCAATACAGAAATTGAAGAAAAGACCGTTTTTTTTGTCCGCAAACCATCCTTTCTTGAACTTTAAATGCTATACAATTGTTTGTTTTTTTAACAATATTTAACCGGATGAAGGATTTTAGTCACGGACTTCTGGATCTTAAGTTATCAGAGCAACAAGCTGGGCTAGCTCGGTTATCCTGCTGTGATCTGATCAAGAATGATTGTGATTGGTGGTTTGATGTGCATGCAGAGCCTGCATGTCACTCACTCAAGTACCCCTGACATGAGAGCCGCGCGAGTTTTCCTTTTGTAGCAAGCAGCAAATTAATTGTAACATGACGTGTTTGAGTTCATTTGCCTACTTAATATCGCACGTCCTAATAAAAAATTAAAACGTTTTAAAAAGTTTAAAAAATCGTGCATGCGCATAACGCGATTATCGTCACGACACGATATATCGTGCAGCCCTAAGCCATGTTCAGGTCCCCTTGAGGGAACTATTAACAACTATCAGCAACAAGAAAGCATTGTAAACAAGACAATGAAGATAAAGCAAGCCGTTTGTTCTTTTCCAATGGTGTGTGTACAGATCAACTGAAAAAGAATATTGTGTGTGTGACAAAAAAAGCCCAACTGACTTTCACACAAAGTCAGTTGAATGGATAATAATGAGGTGAATAGACAACCACTCAAACAAGTCCAACATATATGTCGTGTTTAGATCCATTAAGCCATTATTTCAATATTTCAAAAGAGACCAAGAGGCAACAACTGACAATATCCAACAACTACCCAATAGAAACATGTATACTTAATGAGAGACATCATTAGCATCCAATCACCAAGAGAAAAATATGCTCAGCAAATTTGAAATAAAAGCTTTGCACGTACTTCACAGAAATGATAGCAACGAAAATTAGCAGCCAACAAACAAGAATCAAACAGCCATTCAACAACAATGCAGTGTCAGAAGCCATACCATCATCTACACAAACAGTCAATAAACAATGCCAAGTAATCAACTTCAATTGCAAATTCGAAAAATCGGTAAAAAGGAACTTACCTTGTTGATGCGGAGGCTGATGTCAAACTACTCTGTGGAAAGACGTTGGAGGTCCAAGCTCCAGATGTCACACACTGAAAACTCCAACTTTCCTCCAGGAAGAAAAGGTGAACATGGCCACACATTAAAACACATATCACAAGTAAATGGTTTGAATGGTTCGCTTGCAAGGTTACAGTCATGGCAACAACCAGGCGAAGAGTACCAGTAATACCCAAACACAAGTATTCATATTTCACAACAACATAAAATCAGCAGCGTGAAAGCAACATGATGCACGACAGACCAAACACTGCCAAATAAATACTGTTGCACAAAGTTCACATATAAAATAACAGCAGCAGCCAGCAGAGAGGAACACAGAAAGCAAACAATATTAAACCAGGACCAGACAATGTATTTTCAACCCAATCACGTTGACTGAAAACAGCAAAGATGGCCATCAACGTACAGTTTCAAGCATAGAGTGACAATGCAGTTAGAGATCAATATGTGTCATGCTTTGCTTAATAGGGAGGCGTGTCGCGCAGTGGATGTTCAAACCCCACTGCAGTCAGCATGTCGTTGTGTCCCTGGGCAAGACACTTCACCCCAAATTGCTCCTGTGGGGATTGTCCACAGTATTGAGTATGTAAGTCGCTTTGGATAAAAGCATCTAACAAGTGACATGTAATGTAATACAAAGTATGTGAAGAAAGTACAGTACAGTTTTACAGGAAAAATTATATGTAAAATGAGCTGTGAACAACAGTCATATTTACATCCTTGAAGCAAACCATATTACTATAAACCAATTAGAGATGTCCCGATCCGATCACGTGATCGGGGATCGGAGCCGATCACGTGATTTTCAAAAGATCGGAATCGGGAGAAAAAAATCGGGGATCGGGATTTTTTTTTTTTTTTTTTTTTTTAATATTTTTTTCTTATTATTTTATGTAATGTTACAAAACAAAAATGACCATGTTCACGTCTTAAAGTCATCCTGAGGCCTTAGTTTCGGTTTAAAATTACACAACATCATGTATGTGTTGCTTCTTTTGGGCTTGTTTTCATAGGCCTGGTTGCTTATTTCTCTCAAATCTGGCAACAGAGTGGGCGCAGTGTCTAATAGTAGCAGTAAGCTAACGAGAGGCTACGTTCAGCTGGTGACTCGGGACAGAGAAAATGTCAGGAGTTTGGAAGTATTATAAAATTGAAAGCAAAGGCAGTGTAACAGCCAGATGCAATGTTTGCAAGGCGGAGGTTCCGCGTGGTGGAAAGAACAGAGCTACGTTCAACACGACCAATCTAATACGCCACCTGAGAAACAAACAACAACAACAACACGACGAGTACACAGCGGCCACTCGGGTAACGGCACTGAAACAACCAACACTTTCAGAGACTTTTAAAAGGAAAGAGAAACTGCCCCAGAACAGTGAAAAGGCCAAAAAAAAACACAGCCAAGATAGCTGAATTCATCGCGTTGGATGACCAGCCGTTATCTGTTACCTTTTTTTTCTCTTAATGCATTGCATAAAGATCGGGAAAAATCGGTATCGGCAGATTGTCAAAATCAAATGATCGGAATCGGATCGGGAGCAAAAAAAGGTGATCGGGACATCCCTAAAACCAATTGATGACCAGTGAGCCAGTAGACAACCTTCATACGTCTTAAACAACGTCAACAATCAAAGGATAAATATACTGTATAACACTCACAATTCATAGGTCACCACCACATGGGACAGATTAAAGCAACCAAATGCAACACAAAATACAACCAAAAGAAGAATAAGCTCTGCCAAAAGACCAATGTATGCTCATTCGTGAGTATTCACAACAAGATAACATTAGCAGCGTGAAAGCATTATAAATGGTAGCCAAACAATGCTAAATATATTTCATTGAACATATTTACAGTACACAGATGACAGCAGTACACAAACTCAACAAAAAGGCAAGCCATGCATGCTAGCAAAAACAAGTTAACTCTTTTAAAATATCTGCACTCTGGGAACTCCAGCTTTCAGCTCTAAGCCAGCATTAGGGCCAACTATATTGTAAAGTAACAATAATGGCAACAAAAAGGCAAATATTCCTAAGCGTATCATACTCAAACATGTGACATATGATGATAGAAAATAGCCAAAACAATGCAGAAATGTTAACATTGCACACACAAATAAGCATCCAGCTAAAAAGAGCAAAAGCACAAAAACAGGGACTTAAAAAATACAGGCAAGAGCAAGAAATAAGCAGTAAGATAAACCAATTACTTTAAGTGAGATGTTTTTGATGCTTGGCTAAAGATGAAGTGGGACAAGAAAATATGAATGATGACACACATTGTTTGTGTCAAAAGCGACTGATTCTCCGTGAAGGCAATACAATAGGGACATCATTTTGTGAATATGCTGCATTCAAGATTACACTGATATTTGCATGTCATACAGCAAAGACATTATACCCTATATTAGAGGCGTGTAGGCCATAGAAGCCTCTCCAACAAAAGCATGGCAAAAACCAAGAGGAAATATAAGACAAACCAATTTAGCGAAGACATAAAACTCAAACAGCAGTATTCAAAATGATGTACTACATTAATACACTGTGTAAAGATGTGATAAAATAAGTCAAGAAATGTTTAAAAATCAAATAGCCAGCAGACAAACACATAACAGTCATCAGCATTGCTTTGGAAGCCATCTTGTTGAGCACATTTCAAGATGGCCATCATCAGTACATGAAAAGAGTTAAAAAGTGACAATGGAAGTAAACCCAAGCCCTGTGCTTTGTGTGAAATTTCCAATGTCAAGATTTTCAACACTAGTAAATCAGCAGCATAAAAGTATCAAAGAACAA
Organism: Trematomus bernacchii; assembly: GCF_902827165.1. Taxonomy (NCBI): domain Eukaryota; kingdom Metazoa; phylum Chordata; class Actinopteri; order Perciformes; family Nototheniidae; genus Trematomus; species Trematomus bernacchii. The sequence continues at coordinate 4,435,475 of NW_022987778.1, forward strand.
CAGCAAACAGAATAAAAGAGCTCAGCTACTGCATCAAACGGATTTACAATTTATTCCCTAAAAAATACATCATATTTATAGATGACGGCAGCAGAAGTTAGCAGCCAGAAATCAAGCAGAAATCACCAAAGCAGCATTGGCAACCATACTGTCAGGCAAACAAGTAATTAATGCCAAGACACAACTCACAATGTGCCAGTAAAGGAGCAAGAAATGAGCTCTTACCTTTGTGAAGAGAAGAACCCAGCATCTCCTGTGAATATTCTTCCACAAACACATCCTAACTTTTTGATAGTCCTTGCAGGTGAGCTAGCTAAAACAGCACAAAATGCTACATGAGCTGCAGCAGGTGTTTGCAGCAGGGCCACAGAGGAGGAAGAGTGGGCGGAGCAAGTGCTGATTTTAAAAGAGCCGCCCTTTTTTCATGTGTTGCAGTGAGTAGAGTTTGTTCTGTTGTCTGCATGAACTGGCTGGCAATCTATCAAGTAGTGTAGTTTGGGCAAATTGGTTTTGCAACGATTATCTGCTCCATTTAGGAAGGGGAAAAATGTCTGCGTTTACCCTGCTACCGAGAGTGGTAAGTCTGGTAACTGCACAACACTGAAAATGGATTAGGAATAGATATGAACTTGCAAAAAAGCTGTATTTTAACAGATGATAATATGCAACATTTTCTTTATTTAGGTGATATGTAAAGTCAGTATATAAACAGTTGTTCATTCTCCTTTCATGACACCCTGAAAACAACTATAATAACGTTTTTTTAAGGGTCAAGTATTGTGTGCAACCCCATTCGCTAATCACCCAAAATGGGGTATAGCATTAACATTACACATCTTTTCATATTTTAATAGTGAAATACAGAACAGGATTTTATGCGTCATATCTATCGAAAATATATTCTATGAAGATCTGCCCTTAATGACAACCTTTCCAATGTTTAACTATCTTTGTATTTTTGCAATATGGGTGGTATGAAACAGAGATTCCTACAAAAGGACGTTCCCATTCAACTGAACTGCTTTCTCAATTATGTTTCAAGAGGATTGTATTTTCTTCAGGATTATGGTTGCAACTAGTACAATGTAAGAAAAACGCAACAATGTTATGTTTAGGCAAGACTTGGATAGGTTTAATAAATGCAATAGCATCCTTTAAAAAAAGATTGTTATGCAAATTAAGTTATGCACTTGCATTTTTGAAAAGACATCATTGACTTTTGGTTTCAAAGGGGACACAAACAGCAGTCGCCTGGGTTACAGTTTCATGTGTATTTGACCCATCAGTCCTGCTGAAGCAAGTTTATGTATTCCTAATTAGGGAAAATGTCCTTAGAAAAGCCATTATGACATTGTGGCAAATAGTTTTACACCCTTGCTGCAGCACATCTCTTTAGTGATTGACTTAAGAGCAGGGTTGGGAGGGTTACTTTGTAAATGTAATTAGTTCCTGAATACTGAATACATGGCTCTGAAAGTAATCCGAATACAGTTACATGTCTTAAAAAAGTAACGTATTCAGATTACTTTTAGAATACTTTTGGAATACTTTCTTTTTCCAGAACAGAGGGGTATGTTTTGGTGAACAGGAGACACTTATTTGACTGTTTTAATGGCTTATCAAGAGCACAACTCTCGCTCCCTCCGCTCCTCCTCTGCTGGCCTGCTAACTGTATACCTACCCCACGCCTATAGTCACGATGGGGGCTCAGGCTTTTAGCTGCTCCCAAACTATGGAACTCTCTCCCCCTTCACATCCGACAGTCTGACACAATCACCACATTCACATCCCTCCTCTCTCCCCACCTGTTCAGATCAGCCTACTCACTGTAGTGCTACATGTCTCCTCCCAACATGTTCCCTGTGTTATAGTCCTTTTGCACTGTCTTAAACCTTTCCTTCAAATATTTTATGAATTGTAAGGTGTCCTTGGGTGCTTTGAAAGGCGCCTCTAAATAGAATTAATTATTATCATTATTAATTATTATTATTATTATTATTATTATTATTATCTGAAACGATGTAATAACTTAAAAAAAAATATCCAGTCACTTGCCCCATGCATTCAGCAGCAGCAGACCATTCACTTTGATTTTATCCCGTTATGAAATGTCATCATTTCAACAATAAAGAAATGCTATAAACGTTATCTTGCACATTATATCGAACCATCTCCGTTTTTAACTTTCAATATATTTTAAAAGAGATCTCTCTCGCTCATCTTCGTGCGACGGCGGGGCCTCACAGACACGCTGCATCTCTCTCTCTCTCTCTCTCTCTCTCTCTCTCTGCAGCGTCGTGCACACAGTTCTGCCGGTCTTGAATATTACATTTTGGGAGGAAACCTTTCCACCAATAATTCCAATAAGTATTCCAAAATGTATTCACTTCAGGTTTACGAAAGTAACTATAATCTGATTACTCGTTTTTCAAATGTAACGCGAGCTGAATACAGTTGCATGATTTTTGTATTCTGATTACGTAACGCCGTTACATGTATTCCGTTACAACCGAACCCTGCTTAAGAGCATAGTCTCAGATCTGATAAAACTGACAAGGAACATTTTTTTTTCCGTTTAAGAGGCCTGTTTCTGACTTGATTCTTATCGACAGTGTTTGCATTCACACTACTCTGCTCACCAATTTATCTCACAAGTCTAGTTTTTTGACATTGATGCAGACGTCCACTCCATTTTGCTGACAGATTATTGTCTTGATTAAAATGGATGTCTTTTGTGATGTAATATTAGCCATTTGAAAGCTCACATAAAGGGTAATCCGAACCCTGTGTGGAAGCCATTTATCGCTTGTCAATGATAAGGAATTCATTAAATTATAATCCTGGTATTGAGTCAGCCGTCTGAATGAGGAAAAAGAGGAATATCTCTTTGGCACACTGATTGTAGGGTATTAAAACAGAAATCCACAATAAGACACTTCAAAATGTGTTGTGAATTGTTGTGAATTTTCCCAGCAGCTATAACAAAGTGTTTTTGTTAGGGGGGCATTCTACCGAATTGATGCAAAGTGTGGTCCCACAACAAGAACAACTATTTAACAAAACAATTAAGTATTCAGACATAGATATTTACTAAGAATATGTTATGGTCTATTTAAACATAAGGCATTCAAGTATATAGTGATAAGCTTAATATATACAAAAACATCATTTAAAGGGTACTTTCTATTGGGAAGTAGCTGTCCCCAACCCTGACATCTAAATTTCAATTTCTGTAAATAACACTTAAAACATTTTTTTTTGTTGAATGGTGTATTGAGAAGATCTTTATGATTACATTCAAACAGAAGTTGGAATATTTAGATTTATTGTGGGTTTAATTTTTTAATAAAAAAACTATACTCAGAAAATCATGTCCCCCGTTTTCATGTCACTACCGAAACACAAGGGGTTTTAGTCCAATGGCTGAGCCTGGTTTTTAGCCACACCCCTGCACTTTTGACAAGGCAGTGACACTGCATCCCTGTCCCATGTGTTTTAAAGTCTGAAAATCAGTGTTACTTTAAAGATCTCCTACTATACTATTTGTAGGCATATATTATTGGTCTCAGATATATATAAAAACATGTCTATGAAGTGTTTTGCTCAAAATACCAAACAGATCACCCATTCTAGCCTCATTCCCCTCTATTTCAGCCTGTTACTAAAGTGCTGATTCTGGGTCAGTAGCTTCAAACATTCACACTTCAACATAAGGCATGTTATGAGTTAAGATTAAGCAATAAGGTTGAGGGAATATGATACAACCGTGAGAACAAAATACTGTGGTCACTACCGAAACACTGAATGTTTTTTTTTTAAATTAAGTAAATTGAGTTATCAACTAAAATGACATGATACTGATTGGTTTAATGTATGTTCAATTTCAACAATCATCAACTCTGGAATCAATATGATCAGTATTATGCATTTTACAAAGAAAAATTGCATTGTGATTTTTATGAATTGTATAAATTGAACTTTGAAATTTGATAAAAAAATTGCATTGATTTAATTGTGAAAACCCTCAATAAATATTTGTTAAAATACTATTTAGAGAAGGGAAGGTAAAACAATCTTAACAGGTTAATATAATACTTTTTTACTACAGTGTATGTACTATGTTTCGGTAGTGACCATTTTTGGTAGAGGAAGAACATTCCAATACAGTCTGAAAATACGATCTAAAAATGTACGGTTCTTTTACTAGATATGTGTAATTTAGATATGGTACAAAATATATATGGACAAAGTTTTGGTAAAAAAACATACAACATTTCATAACTGTTCCAACCTGACTTTGCATCAATTTGGTAGAATGGCCCTAGGATAAGATTATTTTTAGGGAAGGGGATTTGCCATACTTTAGTTTAAGATATCAACAACCTCATGACGTTACCTTTCCCCTATGTTTTGCTCTTTCCTGATCCAACTCCTTGGTCCAGGCATGTGCAGTAAAACACTTAGGTAAGTAAATTAAATGAAAAAAACAGAAAAGCTTTTTTACTATCACAAAATAGGTAATTTTATTATGTTTATGCCATGATCCTGGTGTTATTCTGTTTCCTGTTTCATTTTTTGTGTATAAATAACAATCAAAGATAACCGTTGAGCTCAAGGTTAACGTTTTTTTGCACAAAGTAAAAGTGTTAATAGCCAAGGAAAGCATATGGGCTAAGCTCTTCTCTCCTCCATGTCTTTCACCAAGGTGCCCTTCATTGTGGCACTTAACCCTCAGCTGCTCGAGTGGCAATCAATTGAAAGCCTTGGCACTTATTGGCATCCACGCTGCGTGAATGTTCCTAACTATAACATTGTGACGGGTGGTGCAACAGAGGAAGCACTGCGGAAGGAAAATAACTGAACAAAAGGTTTGAAATGGCTTTTAGACGCCTGTCAATGACTAAGTTTGGGTTAGTGGTGTGTGAGCGGAGACATCAGCGACTGCACAAGCTTTCAGTGAGTCAACCCGCCCATGTCAGCTGTCATGCACCAGCTGACAGGCTTCAGGCAGACGTACTCTATGACATGTATGTTCATGATGTTGGTTGAGATATCAGCAGCAATATAGAGCACTCACTTTGTTGACATGATGCAACATCCTTGTTTACAGCGATTCTGGGAAGGATATGACAGACTAACAGAATGTCCGTAGCAGATAGAGATGCAGGCTCCTAACATTTCAAATCAGTCTTATCATCAATTTCAGTCACTTGTCAAATTGCTTCGACCTTTTTCTACAATACACAAAACAATCATCCTGGGATATTTTAGTAAAATAAATTGTTTTCCAATCCCTTTCTTGATTAGTTGTTATCTTACATCGACACAGGTCATTTAAAGCTTATCTGAGGCTTGGCAAATATTTGCTTCAATTTAACAATAGTATATCTTTTAATAATTGTTCATTTCTGATACATGACTAATGCAATCCTGATGGTCTATCTTGCAACCGGCAATATTTGAATCATCTAAATAAAATTAAGGCTTGGGGGTATTTCATTGTTTTGTCAAGTCAAAAAAGACATCTCTCATGGCACTGTAGTCAAATTGTGTTGAACCTGTATTTTTCATGGGCTTATTGAAGGATGATAACCGTTGCAGAATAGGATGTGTGTGTGTGTCGCGGCCAAATGGTTTGGAAAGGAATATTGTTGACATAGATCCAGAGGCCATGAAATAAGGAGCAGACACAGACCGAGCATGAAAGCAAACCAGAGAACACAAAGCACAGAAGGTCTCGACTAGAAAGCAAGTACGACATCAAAGCCAACGTCTTCGTAACTGAAGATCTAAGAAATCACAGGCCACAGAAACCATTCAGAGCATACGAACAAAGTAACATTTCGGCATCCCTATAGGAGTTTATTTATACAAAGATTTTAGCAAAACCTCATTTGGGTATTTTGATCCTTGAAACAAGATGAAAGCTTTAGTGTCTTCTATATTTCAGCCGTCTTCTCAAATGCTGCTGTTTTTTCTTCGCCAGGGTTGAATGTCAATAACCTGGAGATAATTATTTTCTAAAGTACAATATAGTCCACCTACTTTACTTTCATTCACCTTCATTGATTGCCTATATTAATGTGTCCCACTCTTCTAAACACATTGATCAAGTTCTAGTTGTCAGGAAAAGTAATAATATGAATATTAGTAAAGGTTTTACAGTCAAAATGGTGATTTTAATGACGTGTTTTGGTGTAAAAGAACACATAATATGCTACTTGGAGTGTGTGACTGTACTTCAGATTCTCTGTCATAGGAATATATCAGCATAAATCCATATTGCAGGCTAGTTAGTCGAGCACATCCCATATTGTTTTGCTGCTCATTGTCAGTTTGTTTTTTCTATTATTAATTACCTCAGCTTAATACAAGAGGATTTCTCATTTTCGACAGTCATTAGAAACACATTACTGCACCGCTGATGCGACGTGACTTATTTACTCCACAACAATTTCCTCTCTCGTGTTGCCTCAAAGGCTCGGAAATGAGCCTGAGAAAGAAAGGACAAGCCCAGGTTACGCTGGAGAAAAAAAACACACAAGATTTTGTGTCAGAGCAAACAAGGCACGTCGGTGCTGCAGAGAACAGCTTGAGCTGCAAGAAATGAATTTCCCAGTTTGCCTTTGCAGCACAGCACTAACATTATATTATTGGCTGTTAGCAGCTCTGAAGTTTTTCTATTACGCCGGTCCATGACTTGACATCACTGTTAAATAGAGGCACAACATGTTCTTTGCAGCTTGTTCAATTGTTCCGACCCCGTGAACCCTCAGGTCTGAGGGAAATAGAGCTGAAGAAAAGAGGCGGGTTGAGAGGTCAACGCCGAGGTAATTGGCCTTTGGAGGGAAAAATTGAGCCTGTGAGTGTGTACAGCAGGGCTATTCAATTGGCGGCCCGCGGGCCAAATCCGGCCCCGGGGTGATATTTACTGGCCCTTTGAGTATAATGTTTTTTTTAGATTTTCTTTTTTTTTTTTTTTTGTGCCATAGTGCCTTTATTCCAGAGAGGGTGTTACATTGAGAGATAGAGGGGTAGACAATGCCTGAAAACTTCGACGGGCTCAGGTTTCGAACCCACCTACTATACTGTAGTGACAACTCCTGTCATTGATTGCATCTCTGCGTGAATGATTAGATAATTTCACCTAAATGAAATCAAATGAAACATGTAGGCCTACTGAGTTCTGAACTTGCCATTTAGATCTATAAAGGCCTTGGGGCTATGTTGTTTGATTGAATTAAACACAATATATGCACTCCACTATGCTGTTGTAGTATTTACTGTATCTGAAGCTCTTAAATATGATTGCTCATATTTCAAGCCATCTTTTTCCCGGCTCCTTGCTTTGGATCATTTTCATCAACCGGCCCCCATTCCAAACTAATTGAATAGCCCTGGTGTACAGTATTGCTGCTGTACAGTGTTGTTCCTATTTAACACACATTAAAGCCTGTGTGGCTGTTGAGGCAATCCAGGCCTCTGTGTTATTGAAAGCACATTGATAGTTGCTCAGCCTCCTCTGTATGATGAATGGCTGTGAGCTGTGTGGACAGATACAACAAATAGCTCCCTCTGCTCTAACTATGGTCTGCCGTCTGATGGTGCTTCAATAGCGAGCTGCCTTTAGCCCCTTTCAGCCCAAGCAACAATAAGTATTCTTCTCTTTGGGTACATGGTGCAGCACACAAACTTATCTTGTTGTCCATTTATTCCATTTTCAAAGAGCGTGGAGCTTTTGAAAGGAGAGAGTCGCAGTGGTGTCTGAGGGTGATGAATGATGTCTGGCCCTTAGCATCACTTGCCCTGTGCACTTGCCACTTTGTCTTTCATGAACTGAGAGCCCTCTGTCTACACTTTATGGCCACAAAGGTTTAAGCAACAATGTCCAGTTTAGATTCACCCTTACTGTGAGTTTGGAGACTTTGCAACCCCCTTCAAATAATGTTAAATCCACACAGTTTGTGCAGAAATATCAATTTCTTAGGTTCAGTTCAGATAATTTATTGGTACCCGTTGGTAGATTTAGGAAATATTTATATTAAATTATAACATGCTTCATAGGTTTTCACCAGGTGCCAACGAGCCACATGGGACAAAGAGTATGTTTGTGTGGGACAATTTTGTACATTTCACTGTGATGCTAAGAGGTAGTATGGATTTCAATATGATGCCCATCTAAACCTTAGAAATAAACATTTTTTAGGTTGATTTGATTTCAGAAAACTATCCAAGTCAAGGACTTAAATACATTTGGTTTGAATGTTTTTTGTTTAACGAACAATCCTCACAATATTTGTTTGCAATCTCTAAGTCTGGATAAATGACCGGAGCTAGCTTACTACCCCAAACTGATGACCTGTATGATCACTAGTGCTGCACAGTGTGGTAAACGTTATTTATTTTAGCTGCTGTTACCTTATCTGTTTGGTTATCCTATTTTGGTTTGAGGAGGAATGTATCCATAGACCGCCATTTTTCGTTATGAGCCAGGTGTTTCTTGTGGGTCTTGTATGTAGTGTCACTTCAAATCCTATTCACACCAATGCGCAATTGAATAAACACTCACATATCACAAAAAACTCTTTAGGAAGTGCCTTCCCCTGACTATGACGATAGCCCTCTATTGCTTTCTAAACAGCCATTGGATAAAAGCAATGTTTTTGAAAGAGGCGACTATCCATTAAATGCAGGACATCGTCTTAGTTTTTCGGGCGCTAGGCACAGGATACCTGGTCACCCAACACAAGCGTGAACATATCATATGTGAACTTCTGTTAAAAGGATAAAAATGTTCTCACAATAAACAGCTTCCAGTTTCTGCAGCGGTCATGGTTGGCAATGGTAAGAGCACAAACACGGAGGAGAATTCAATGCCCGGGATATGTGCCTTACCTGTAGAATCCCAAATCGATTTACAGTCACAGTCATTGAAATTGCAAGGTATGTCATATTTTACTGCCTCATGAAGCAACCTGCGTCAAGAGATAACACATAAACCAAACCGGCTCTTTAAATGCTGCAACTGTCTCATTGTTAGAATAAAGAGCCCTCCTGTAACATCCAAAATCAAGTTATCCATGACACAGTATCAACCTTACATGTGGATGAAATTTCAGGTGCTGAAATATGTGCATGTTTCACTGTGTGACTAATCAATAAGCTGAAGGTTTTGGGTGCAGGTTGCTGCTTCCACAACCTGACTTCACTGTTATCAACCTCCCAGAAGCCTGACCTCAGTGTACCTTTCATTTTCTAAACCCACGATGGCCTCCACATGGGAAAATCAAATGAAGTCTGTCTTACATAATGGGGCAGTATTGTATTATGTTACGAAAAACAAAAAAGAACAGAAATGACGGTACAAACCTTAATCGTTCAACTAACAAACACTTAAAGGTGGGGTATGTAATTTATTTCAGAAACACTTTTTGTTATATTCCATGGAATGCTCTTAACATCCCGATAGCAATGAATATATGAAATGCTTTGACAATAAATACATACAAAAAATGTCACCTGTGCAAGCCGTAGCGCTGTGAAAAGCACGACCAATCATTTTAGCCGGCCCGGCTAAAATAACTGGATGGCCTACCTGCCTGTCAGCCTTCCATCTGTGCACAAACTTATCTCGTGCCCTCATAGCGATCTCGAGCTGGTTTCTCCAAAATTACCTACCCCACCTTTAAGTGAACAGATTTACACAGCATGCAGTTGATTGTAGAGGACATGCAGTTTATCAGTCTACATGTGCATTGGTCCTCTGTGGCAGCACACTGTCAACAAGCTCACAAACTTAAATTACTGAGGGATCATCGGCCATGTTGTTTTGTCCCACTTTTATGGGCTGCTATACACAATCCAAAGCTGAGTTATACCACATCATTAATAGAGAATGCATTCCTTAGAACTGCTCCTTTCCACATATAATGATACATTTTGTACCTTTGTTGAGCCATGTTTTCTTCAGTAATAAATATGTTTTATCAAGTGTGCTCTAAAATGTGAAAAATCGAGTGGAAAAAAAACTAAATAATTCAAGGGGCCACATTAAATAAAAACATGGTGAACCATATGAAATGTCTTGCTTTTTTCCTTTCCATCTTGTCAACATTATGCTGATTGTGTCCTTTTAGATGCTTGTTGTTACCCCATAAATTGGATGGCAAATGGCTATCCATGCCTCTCTCTCAGAATGTGTTGTCTATGTTTGTATATATATGTGTTATCCTCTTATGAAACAACAGTGAAAATAGGTTATGGGAGATCACACCTTGATGGTAAAATGGTTACATAAGATTTTGGTACAAGAAACACAGCAGTGAAAAGATGCGACAAAAACACAGCATATACTGTAGAGCAGGGGTCGGCAACAGGCGGACCGCGGTCCGGATCCGGACCCAGACGCCGACGCCGACCTATACGGACCCGGACCTATAATCAATACATTAATAGGGGATTTCAATTTTGACGGGGCGATTCTATTTTAACTGCCGCCGACAGGGGGCGAAAGAGACGAGTGAGCGATACAGGGAGAGAAACACAGAAGAAGAGATGAGAGCGCGGCAGATAGAAGCGGAGAGGAAAGTGAGTAAAGAGAATAATTAGCGATACAGGGAGAGAAGACGGAGAGGAGAGTGAACAGGCGTGTTAGCGGCAGACAGGGAGAGACAAATAATTACACATGGCGCTCTCCAAGAAGAGGAAAGTGAGAACAGAGCTTTTAACCCTGAGTGGACTCATTCATGTTCATCCTGCCCACTGGGAGCACCGAGCCAGTGTGTCTCATTTGTTCAGAGACCGTGGCGCTCATTAAAAGTGCCAAAACGCCACTATGAGACAAGACACAAAGTGTTTGACCAAACATTCCCTCTCAAGTCAGGACTGAGGTCACAAAAATAAGCAGTCTCAGAGCCCAATATGATCAGTCCACCAGGATCAAAATTAAAACTAAATATCGTTCCAGCGCAGGCTAACCGAGGCTAACCAATGAGCACCTGCATGTGTGTATGAGAATGGCCCTGACACCATTTCAGCCCAGATTTAAACTCCTGGCAGGACAAGCTCGAGCTCAATTCTCGCACTGAATTAATAAAAAGTGAGTGAGGGACTGCAATATAAGAGGGAAAGAAAGAGAAACTTTAAAACTGTTCAATTGTTATGATGTGTAAAGACTGATATTTTTCTATAATCGGCTGAAACTGTTAAGTCATGATGTGAAACGGTTAACAAAGAAAAAGGGAAACGCAAGCTGCTGCTACACTTTATTTTATTTATCTAAAATTAAACACTTTTAAGATGCACACATTTTCAAAAGCTATTTTATTGATTTTCTCTATTTTATTTTTAAATGCAGCCCCGAGAGGAACATTACACATATCCACAGTATTTACAGTACTGTATATTTGTATAGTTCAATGTTAATTGACAATAAATATTGTTGTTTTTTAATTGTACTTTCTTTATCTGATTGGCAGTCAGTTGTTGATTACATGCAGACGTTGATAAAGCTACAGTTACTTCAATATATATCACACTAATTCATAAAGCAACTTAGACATTTTGATGTTCCGGACCTTTGCATGGGGAGATTTTCTCTAACTGGACCTCGTTGAATTTTAGTTGAATACCCCTGCTGTAGAGAGTGTGGCAGGCAGCTGACACAGAGATTGTATTTAGGAAAAGGTAATGTTTGAGGTGAGGTGATAGTGTGCGGATACATGCAGTATACCTACAGGGAACAACTTGTTTGTCAAAACAACAAAAATAATGTTGTATAATCATACAAAGGCAGGGTTGATCTCAAATCAGTCTCTTGTCCTTTTTCACATTCTGGGCAGTTCAATGAACAGGGACATTGTGTGGTTTCAATCACAACTGACAGTTGGTGTGTAGGCGTGTACCATTAGGACAATGTCCAAAGCCAGTGACCGTTTAGTTCAATCCTTTATTTTTATCTGGATATGAGGAATCTCTGTGGCACTTCCTTGGAGAGCAATTACCTCCTTAAGAGGTTCACGCCGTTTTGACTTTGCAGTGGTGAAGGCTGGGAATAGAGAGCGGTGGATTCATCCATTTCAGCGAATAACTGCTGTACCTGGAAAATCCTACACAATGGATTAGCATTTCAGATGTGTTCCTGTATCATGCTGCAACCTGCCTAAAGAGATAGCAAAGAAGCCAATAAAACCTGACCGAACACACTTTTTTCTGCATCTGCCGTGCTGCTTGAAGACTCCTGTAAACATCTAAAATAACAGATACATGTGGCTGCCTCTGCAAACATTAAATAATGTAATGTAAATGTACTCTTCCTTTAAGATTGGTTTACCGGCTTAAATTCCTTAAGCATGAATTCCCAATGTTTCTTCTGAACTGCCAGTCACCTTCTCAAAACAAGAGCCCCGCTGAGGGTATTCCTCGGGGATACTATAGCTGAATGTGTCCAACCTTAATACATCACTCTATGCTTTTGATAGTGGATATAATGTCTCCTTCCATTGGTTTAATGCAGCTAAAGGATTCACGTAAAATCATCCTATTAATGATGTCCTTTGTCCCCACATTTGACGACAGAAGCTGTATTTAACATGTCAGACAGCCTGGATATATTCCAATCTGTGAGCTGCTCATGAGATATTAATAACTCACCTGAGCATGTGGGAGCGTACGTGTCTGTACGTCAGAGTGTGTGTGTGTGTGTGTGTGTGTGTGTGTGTGTGTGTGTGTGTGTGTGTGTGTGTGTGTGTGTGTGTGTGTGTGTGTGTGTGTGTGTGTGTGTGTGTGTGTGTGTGTGTGTGTGTGTGTGTGTGTCCATGTTTATGTGTTATCAAAGCAAGAGGGAGGAAGTCTGAGCGTTGATAGTAAACACCCACAGCTCCCTCTAGCTTCTGCACTGTGAACAACCAACTGCGCCAGATACAGAGGGGTGGAGGAGTGTGTGTGTGTGTGTGTGTGTGTGTGTGTGTGTGTGTGTGTGTGTGTGTGTGTGTGTGTGTGTTTGCATTCAGCCTCAAACAGGTCCACCTTACAAGCTCATTTGTCATGGTTTGAAACTGTGATTGTGATCTTAACTCAAGCAGGGCTACACAATAGGACCACTTTGCCACACTAGTTAGACTGGTTTTCTATCACATCTCTTGAAACAAACTAATAATGCTGCAAAACACCAAACATACAGCTGTTTGAATGGCAGCGATTATTAACTACGGACCAGCATAATGCGGCTCAGTCTAACAAGAAAAAAATGTTTTGGACTCTGCAGGCAGTGAGAGAGCCACTGCTACTGCTGATGAAATAACAATGTGTGATATTCAGAGAGACAGACTATCAGAGACTTAGCCAATGAGCTGATAGACATAAGCAATGAGACCGAGTCTGAGCCACTAAAGAACAAATGAGGAGAAAAAGTTTAGACAAAGGGTTTTACTGTTGGATTTACTGAGGAGAAAAGTGTAAGGGAGCGAAGAGACGGACTGATAAACACTCAAAAGACAGAGGTGCTGTTGTTGAACAGAACAAACAATTTAAATCATGGACAAATTAAAAGGTCAGCAAGGGAGATCCTTATCACGCAAGTGCTGCACAAAAGGCTTTGGCTGACCATTGTTTCTGCAGCGTTGTTACTATTTTTGTTGGTAGATATACAGCTGGTTAAAGGTCATATTCATTTTATTGTCTTTAATGCTGAATTTGTTCTTTTAAGGTGTCACAATAAATCTAGTTGACACACAAGCAACATATGAGAGAGAATCTGGGAAATAAATCATGTGTTAAATATTCCTGCATTAGACCAACTTTACATTTTCAAATACTTTACAACCTGACAAAATAAAAATAAAACATTAGAATATTCCATTGCCCTAAGAGTGCTGTTTATGGAGCATTAATTGTCCGAGGTAATATTCAGTTACCTGTCATAATCCACCTTAAATGTCTGTATGAAAAGAGGCTCACTAAAACATACACACATTTTTGTTCAAAAGATCACATGTGAAGCATCTGGTATGACTCACAATCCCTAAATAAATAAATAATAGAGATGAAAGGGCATCTGATATTTATGAATCGGGTCCCAGCACTGGAGATGTGATGTGTTTCTGCTGCTGATGAGGTTGATGATGAGCTGAGGAGGACAGATGAAATGTATTGATCCCAGAGGGTGAAGTGGGTGGGACATTTATATTTAAGGAACAGTCAAAGCCAGTGTACAGAAGGTAATATAATTACAAAATACAAAATGTTCTTAAATCATCTGTGAGCACCTCCAGGAACTCAAGCCTTGGTATCACAGTAGTACCACAATTTAACAAGGTTAGACTGAAACACTCTTTTCAGCTCCAGTCAATCCTCAAATGAAATACATTGTCAAAATTCCAGGTTGAAGGTACGTTAAAGGGTCTTGAACATATTGTCTTCAGTGATTATAATAATATGTTGAATGTATGTTTCCTTGTATCTTGTCTCAATATTTGTCAAATGGAGTTGCCGTAATGTAAGAAACATTTCAGACAAAAAGTGTTATCGTATCATATGGTATCATATGGTATCGGACCATTTTTAATTGATGTATTGGTGAGGCAAGATTTTGGTTAGCAAATGCGAAACTTTTCTAAAAAGAAATGTTTCACGTTCATAAACTTTTCTTCTTCAATCCATTTTAACTATGCTCACTGCAATTTGTTTAAAAAAAAAGACAATATCAGTGTTTTATGAGAGTTTTGCAAATTATGAACACATTACACAACTGAGGCAAATTTCTGGGGTCTTCATCCACATAATGTTAACCCCAACTCTCTCAGTGTCTTGGCAGTAGAAACCTCAGGCTCTGCAGGGCAGCTCCAACTTTGGCCTGCATGAATGTAAAGGAGGGCATTGTTAAAAAGTGCATGTGAGAAAACATGAATAAAACTGGTTGTAATAAGAGCTTATTCCCCCGGACCATCTGACATTGTGACCTGCAAAGCTGGGAGTTTGACTCCTGCCAGCATGTGCATCATCACACAGCCATATGGAGAGAACGGCTGCTTGGAGTGTCTAAAGATTCCCCCTCTGGGATTAGTTTTACTCCATGTCTAGTAATGTCATTTTCACCGGCATAATTCTGTGATTGTAGTCGCAGGCAGAACACAACAGTGTTGTTTTTGATTATTAGGGTGCTTGACACACTGCAAGTAAATAACCCGATTTTTATTGTTTACAAAAGCTCTCAGACTCAACAGTGTGGGATGACTGCACATTTGTTATACCTTCCAAAGTCGTTCCAAAAAGGAACCAACAAATCACATTACATGTAAGGGGAATAACACAATTAAATCGTTTTTTTAAATGTGTTTGTGATGGTTAATTAAAAAACAAACACACTTTTACTCATATTTATTTCCTTATTTTTTCCTACAGGTTGGCTGTGGCTATGAGGTAAAGTGTTTTCCAACCAATCAGAATGTCGGCAGTTTGATTCCCAGCCAATGCAGTCAATAAGTCATCGTGTCGTTGACAAGACACCTTAGATTTCTCCTGATGGCATGGCATACAGAGTGACATCACTATGTAACACACAAGCTTCTATCGGCTTGCGCTCATTAATCACAACAGAGCCGGCCAGCTAACCAATCAGAGCAGACTGGGCTCTGGTTTCAGACAGAGGGTTGCTGCAGCACAGGAATTATGAGAAAAATAAAGACCTTTTTGAACATTCAAACATGTAAACATGTCACAGTGGAGGCACAAAATACAAATATTAAACCTGAAAATAAGCATTAGACGCGTTCACACCGGAGTACTTTTACCCGTACTTTTCCCGTTTAGTTCCGTTCCCAGCAGCTTCTACTGAAGCCAGTCCCCAACTCCGGGGACTTCCGGCCGGGAACTTCGGGTGGAAGTATACGCCGTGAAGTGGTTTGCGGCCTGCCAGTAAACCCAAAGCAGAAGAAGAAGAAGCGACGTCAGCGGCTTAATTTGCGTAATCTTCCCTCAGGGAACTTATTCCGCTGTGAACGCAATCTGTACTTAGTTCCATGGGGGTACTAAGTGCTGGCACTAAGTGCTGGGCACTAAGTACGGCAAAGTACTTGGTGTGAAAGCGGCTATTATGTCCTCTTTAAGTGTGTTTGAATGTAAGTTTCCCTGAGCAGAGTTCACCTTGTATGGCCGTGAGTGTGTGAATCATTGAATGCTGACATGATATGTAAAAGCACCCTGAGGCGTCGTGAAGAGTGGAAAAGTGCTATATAAATGCAGTCCATTTACCATTTATTTCTTGACAGACATTCTACATCAATATATATAGACGTTTGCAGATGGTTTGCTTCTGGGTGCCAATTGGGGACACAACTGCGTGCTGTTAACCTCATCGGGCTCACTGCTGCTTCACACAAGCTGAGGTGCAAAGCTAGTGAGTGTGGCTGTCAGGATGTGTGCCTTCTGGCATTTTGTTGCGATGCAGTGTATTGGCCGGACCGTGACACACACTATCAAAGTGAAACATTAAACACAGCATGGTCGTGTCTCTCTTAAAATCATCGAATAAGTGAAAGTGATATCCATTACTCGGGAAACAAAGTCAGAGATTAGTATTTCTTCAAGAAAAAAAAATATATATATATATATGTTAATAATTTAGTTTTGGGGAGAAGGGATGGGATTAAATAAGTGTAAACTTCTTCCAACCCCTTTTCTGATGTGTAAGTAGATCATTTGTTTATGTATAATTTATAAGTCAGTCATATTTTAGTTTTTCAATTTGACACTGCTTAAGTTTGTATTGTATAATAATTCTCATGTTTCATTTCATTATTATTATTTTTTGTATTTATTATAGTTTTACACATTCGAAAATAAATCAAATAAAAAAAGAGTCATATTTTGGTGCAGTTTATAAAGGTAACAGAGACAAAAGAGTGAGGTGTCCTTTAGAAATGTTCCCAGCAGTCCTCCTGGAGTCTCTAAAGACCAGTAAGAAGTCTTTATGGGAAAGAAAGGAGGCAGCAACATGGAGAGGATTGATGTCAGAGATGAAAGGACTCAGGTAGAACACTATTTAAGTTCTGCAAGGGTGAATGATTGTGAGCAGGTGTGTTGAAGTGTCAAAGCCCTCCTGCAAACCGCTTCCATACAAGAGTGAGGAATCTGCAGTGCTCCATTAATGCATGTTCAGTTCCTCCATCTAGAAACTGTTACTTAGGATAATCAGGAGAGTGTGATTCATGTTCCCTCCCATGCCCTTCACACACATAGCGATGTGTCTTCAGCCCCTGCTGTTCGGTTTAGTACCAAGTGAATCCATCCAATGTTTAAGAATGTGTCTGCGGAAATAATGAAAGTTGCAAGCTGTGGCTTCAACAGGAGCTCATGCTAAGAAAACAAACAAATATCCAACCAAGGATGGTATTATTCCCCTTGACCGACTAAAGGCAGAGCATGAAGTGTGTGAATTGTTCAAAAGCTTATATTCAACATTTTGAGCAGCAAAGAAAGCACTGCTGAATCAAAACCGTGGTTGAAAATACTTCACAGTTCAAGTATCGAATTACATCCATAAGTCTATATTTGGTTAATACTGTATATAAGTATACATACATGTTTATACATAAGTACATAAAGAGTATTTATGTATAGGTTTATATGTACATGCCTAATGTTAGTTAGCTTTTTGCTGTGAATGGCAGCATGCCCATTCATGACCCCTGTCCACAGAGAAAGTATCCATGTGGAAACATAAGTGTCAGAATTGGATTTTATTTTACATCATATGGAGGTGTGTGTGTGTGTGTGTGTGTGTGTGTGTGTGTGTGTGTGTGTGTGTGTGTGTGGTGTGTGTGTGTGTATGTATGTGTGTGTGTGTGTGTGTGTGTATGTATGTGTGTGTGTATGTGTGTGTGTGTGTGTGTGTGTGTGTGTATGTATGTGTGTGTGTATGTGTGTGTGTGTGTGTGTGTGTGTGTGTGTGTGTGTGTGTGTGTGTGTGTGTGTGTGTGTGTGTGTGTGTGTGTGTGTGTGTGTGTGTGTGTGTGTGTGTGTGTGTGTGTGTGTGTGTGTGTAAATTTCCTTGAGCACAGATGGCTCTGGGATGCTTATTTCTTATTATTCAAGAAATAAATGTGTAGGTGTGCTGAAGTGTGAAATTCACACAAACATATGTAATGTACATGTTCTTCACAGACATACATGACATTATACAAAAACAACATTAACATATACGTTACAATTTAAAGGGGACCTATCATTCAAAATGCACTTTTTTATGTCTTTTATACATAAATATGTGTCGCCGGTGTGTCGGGGAACTTTTCTCTTTTCCTCCGTACCCAAATCTTTTAAAAACGGGGGTACAACGAGCGGATACAGATTTGCTGCCGATATGACATCAAATCGGCGGCGGACCCATAGAAAGTTGCTATCAGAAACAATGCCTGACGTGTTTTGGACGTAATCTCATCTTTGTTTACATTAGCAAGCCTCGCTAACACTCAGAGCTAACCTGTACTGTAGAGCACATGTGTTTAAAAAGCAGGAAATAAAAAAAGAACTCACCTTGTGATAAACCTGCAAGAGAAAAAGCATTTGAGCTCCATACTGTTTCAGAAATAATCCTTGATGTGGTTTAGAACAGGATGGCGTTTTATCACAGCAGAATGTAACTTTATCTCCGGTAGAATTCTGATCAGGCATTAGCTCCGCCTCCTCTTTTTTTCTTTTTAAAGCTAAGGACCCAAGATCCGCGTTTCTCTAACAGGGCTGCAAAAGAGGGGTTTGAGCAGTATGAGGCATGGCTACAATGGGTGAACTGTTTGGTATTTTAGGCAAAAAACTTCACAGACATGTTTTGTATAGGTATGGCCCTACAATATATTTGTTCAATATAGCATAATAGGTCCACTTTAAACAGTATATGTTCTTTGAGTATGTAATGTGTCAATATTATAGATTCCCTGGCAGATGAAGTCTCTTCTTAAATCCTCTTATAGTGAAATATTCTTACTCTCAGCTCAAACTGCAGGTGGGATGAGATGTAGCAGCAGGCAGGTGGGTGGCATTGCTTAGGTCAATTGGACTTGAAATGGAGGCAGACTTCACCTCAGGTTAGATGGGCTCTTTCTTCTCCCCTTAAAATATTAATGAAGCAATTATAATTCATATGATTAACAGGGAGGAACACAGAGAGCCTGTGATGAGCATTGTAATGATCGGATTTATGCACCATTTGAGAGATAAGGGTGTTTGTTTTTTGGGGTTGTTTTTTTCTTCTCTTGCCTGCCTGTTTATGCATGTGTGCATGTGCGTACATGTATGCTTCCACATGCATGCAGAATGCAATTGACTTGATGTGGAAGGTAAAAGCAGAATATCCTTGAGCTCTTGCTCCCCGAGAGCTGGTGTAGAATCGCAGGCATCAATATTAATGAAGAGGAGCAGTAGTAGGTCTGCATCCGACCACAAAATGCATTTTTTATCATGATAATCTACAATCTGTGTTTATTGGTCGTAATTTAAGTCCTTGGGTGTCCTTATCAGTGAGGTTTCATATTCATATCAGGGAACAGGAAGGAATTACATGTTTGTCAGATGCTGTTTTTGCTTCTGTCCAAATCTCAACTGTTCATACCATACGGTTAAATTAGGAGAAAGATAACACAATTTGTGTGTTTTTCTCTCCACACCCTCTGACTTTCTTTCTGGATTTTCCCCGCAGCTTCCTATAGCGGGAGACTATGCTGCTGTTGTTTTTGTTTCCACCTAAAAGCTGTTTCTTTGCTTTGACGATAGATGAACAAGAATTCTCCAGGTCATCAAATACAGTCTGGTCTTCCAGCTGAGTCTGAAGTGTGTGTTGGAGTGCCTGTGTGTGAACAAATGAAAAAGGTGTGCATGTGAGTTTCTGCAGGAGAATGTGTGTGTGTGTGTGTGTGTGTGTGTGTGTGTGTGTGTGTGTGTGTGTGTGTGTGTGTGTGTGTGTGTGTGTGTGTGTGTGTGTGTGTGTGTGTGTGTGTGTGTGTGTGTGTGTGTGTGTGTGTGTGTGTGTGTGTGTGTGTGTGTGTGTGTGTGTGTGTGTGTGTGCGCGTTGGCACATAGGGGTTTTGCAATCCATCAATGCACTGAAGGTTGCTATAGAAACACTTTTCCTCAGCCACATGGCCACTGACACCGGGTAACATTTAATCCATACATGAATATGTTTGCAAGGACACTAAACGTTGTGTGGAATCCATTCCAAGGCTCAAATGTAACGCTGCGATAATCTAAATTGGGATTTATTTATTCTTTCTGCCACTGCAGGATCAGGGTTGTGATATTATTACAATGAAGGTGAACTTGCTGCAGTGTGTCTATTCAGAGACATAAACAAAGGCAATCGACTGGAAAAGAAAACAAAGAGGCTCTTCCACAAGGAAAAAAAAGCACTCATGCAATATTTAAACTATTATTTAAGAAGATAACAAACAGCGAGGTAAAGTGTGAAGGATTCCTCTACCCTAAGCACGCACCAATGCTTAAACTGATGCTTAATTTTCTCTGCAAATGTGTCTTTTGTCCATTTTGCAAGCCACCCTCAGAAGGGGCACCTACTCTCAAAGCTCCCTAATTAAATTTGTGTTTATTTTTCTGTTTCTGTCACATAGCGTATAACAAAACAGAAATGCTTGCACAATAACTTTGAATAGAAATTATTCAAATTGCATGTTATTCAAAATTCTCACCTGTGTGTGTGCCCGTCTTGATAAATGAGGCAGTCTCTAAGCAACATGAGCCGACGCTCTCGCTACGTTCAATACCTCAGACTTCATCTGTTGTCCCACCGGCTCCATGGGAACAGGTAATCAAGTTTGGTGAGCTATTGTCTTGGAACGGCAGCTACCTGCCCGGTAATTGGAAATGAGCGAGTGTGATGCGGAAAGACTGTAGCAAGATTTTTGCTTGGGCGAGAAAGACAGACGGAAGGAAAGGTGACAGAGAGTGAGATGGTTTTATGAAGTGTATGTGTGTGTGTCAGATGCTAGCGTGGACGTGCCCACTGGGAGCTCGCCGTCCCCCAGGATTCCTCTGCAGTGATGGCTATTGGTGTCTGTCTTCCCCAAGGGTCCGCTGCTCTGTCATCTCTCTCACACAACATCTCCACACACACAATCCTCAGAGACAGCACACTGCCTTCCAGGTCTGTTTTTCGGCGATACACACTCCCACAATCCTTCACGGCTGCAAACTCCTATGTATTAGTTGTATAAAAAGCCACGCAACACACACACCAACAATGGATTATAAGGTTCAGCCATTACTACACTGTGACATCCATTATTGCCCGGCACAATGACAACAAGGTCATGCCTCGAGGAGATCTGCATTTTGTCAAAACTGACACCGTAATGCTTCTGCTGCGCTGCTGCTGCTGCTGCCCGGGATTTATGCATCACTCTCAGGTTTTTTATTTTTGACATTTTCTGCTCAGTAGGTGGCTGGAAATCTTTGCAGCACACCAGTGTTCTTCTCAAAGTATGAGCGATTCATGTCTTCATTTGTGCCTTTGTTTGTTATATACAGACTCAATATGTTTGACATTTATACACACTGGGTACCACATTTCAATGCAGAGTTTAAACTCTTATAAATTGTGACTATTAGTTAACAATATGAATCAGATATAAGCCATTAATGACATTCGTTATGATGTGGAAAATCCATAATGGCTGATGCATATCTATCTACAGGAAATCCTTGGTTATAGTAACAAAACCTAGCATTTGCATTCATTCCTACCGATTTGATGCCGTATTATGAAGTAAGAAAGTAGTGTGTAGTTCTTATTAATAGATTATTAGTTCTTTATAATGGCTGTATAAGTCATTATTGTCATTCAAATACACTGGGGTGACTAAAACATTACTGCAGATCTGATGGCTTTGGACACACTTTGATAACTTACTCGTATCATGAATTCTCATACATAGCTCACAAATAATAAATAAATAATGTATAAATAATTATTGTAGTAGAATAGTATTAACTCTTTTACAAAAATAACCCTAAAATCCATGATCTTCTTAAAAATGTACTTTCTAAACAGCCAACCCCAAGCTGTTGTGAATTGTTATTTACTGATTTATAAAACATGAATAAATGATTATCTTAGGAAATAACGATTATTAAACACATTTATAACGGCAGACCTAATGGCTTATTATTATACATTTTTTATTATATGTCCCTTTAATGGTTAACATACTTTTTGATAACCCAGCCTGATTTTTTGTCTTATTTATGGCTTGATGCTGTTGCTTAAAGCACTGATGAATAACTTTCTTCACAATAATAAGTCCAATAGCTGCAATCTATAAAGTTTTTATAATTTGCAGTTAATTATAAAGTGGAACAACACGAAGAATACCCCTGAGAAAAGTTCAGTTGTATAACAAACTCAATACTAAACCCTGAACATCTCATCTGCAGAAAGAAGTGGGTTACTGGGAAGTACTAATTACTGCCAGAATGTTCTATCATTAACTATCACATTCTGAGTTATGTTGGTGCAGAGAGAGAAAAAATGACAGCTGGTGAGAATGCTCAGCAGAGGGATTTGGCGACTCCGAAACGTCTTCTTCCTTCCCACAGTGATCCGTCCGGCTGAGTCCCGCAAACACAAAGAGCTGTGTTTTGGATCAGGGCAACACTTATTACTGAGGCACAGAGATGGAGCGGGGGGGGGGGGGGAGGGGGGGAGAGAGACTGGGGGGCAAAGAGAGAGGGCCAGGAAAGGACGAGTGCCAGCTCTGCCTCCAGTGTCCATCTCATGCCCCTCCATCCTTCCCTTCATCCTGCCCCCCCCCTCTCTCTTACCCAGCAGCTGGCTAGTTTTCACCCCAGCAGAGAAAGAAGTCTCTGATGGCGCAGACTGAGACATCAGTGTGTGTTCAAACTAAGAACAGAGTCTCTAAACTCTCCATGAATCCACACCCGCTGTCTCGTCTCTCGTCCTCTCACGTCTGTCCTTTCCTCACTCCTTTCCTCTATCTCTTCTCCTCTATCTCCCCTGACTCTCTTCTTCTCTCCTCCATGGTCTTTTTCTCATCCAGCTCTCCTTCCCACTCCCCCTCTCTTACTCCAGCTGTCACTCCCGTCTCCGGTCTCTTTGGACCAGCCTTCCAGTCCAGTTTTAATGGACTTGAGTGACGTGCAGCTGAGGCGATGGGGGCAGACCTCCGGGGGGGTCGATACGTACAGAGATGGAGCGCCTCCAACACCAACTGGACTCCACAGAGTAAACAGTGGCTAGCTGCTGGGTGTCAGAAGCAAATGGGCTATTTCCCCTTATTTTTATAAGTCTTATTGCAGAAATGAGGCCATGGACAGGACACTAATGGCGCGTTTCCACTACAGCGCGGAGCCCCGTTTAAGAGAGCTGTGACGTCAGCGGCCCGTCTTTGGTTGCGTTTCCACTTGGCCTAGTACCGGCTAGCTGGTACTAATTCACAGTTTTTCTGGCCCCATAAAATCGTGGTTCTAGGGCCAGGAACAACCAGGCTGAGTCGGGTTGAGTATGCTAAACTAGAGAGAGAATCGCTGGCAAGGGGGCTACAACTACAACAAGATGAACATATTTGACCGTGATTTAATTGTAATACACGTTTCAAAATGATGCCGAAGTAACAACATACTGATACCGGTTAGTAAAAACCATGAATTAATGCTTTGACAAGTCTGCAGACAGACGGCAGGCGAAAAACCTTTTAAAATGCGTGTTTTCTAAATGGAGATCGGCTAAGCTAACGCAGTATATGCTCCGACCGTCCACACTCACAACAACGGCCTATAAAGACATAAATAAAGCAGCGACTGTATTCGCCATGACACAGGCAGTCTGTGGTGTGTACTTGTTTAACTTTTGTCTAGTTTCTGAACAGATATGAGGAGCTGTGAGCTCTGAGTGCTAACAGCTAACGGCTGTGTTGTTTTTCTGGGGTTCTCATTGAAGATGACGTCACGGCTCCGCCTACACTGCGTTACTATAGATACTACCCCAGTTCCTAAACTGTAATGGTAATGCGCCATAAAGTGAGCCAGTCCTAACGAGGCCTAGCCATACCGAGCGAGGCCGAGCGAGGCCGTGTAGTGGAAATGCGCCACAAGTGAGGTGCTCTGATATGATACGTGACACAAATATAGTCCCAAATATTACCATGGTTTAAGCGTCATTGTTTTGATTGGTTGTTTGCTCAATGCTTTAAGAACATGAAACCAATCAGCTTCAATGTCTGTTTTTCATGTTAGATTAGATTAGATTGGATTAGATCAGATTAGATAGATATACTTTATTGATCCCAATTTGGGAAATTATTTTGTTATAGCAGCATGTTAACAAGACATTGCAAAAAATACAAAATAAACATAAGCACGTAATATATACCCAGTCCATATCCACAGTAGTAGCGTATCTATAGAAAACACAATAAAGAAAATACAGAATAAAACAGCAATAGACAGTAATAGACCCAAAACAACTAAAAGTAGGATACTATATTATAAAGTGTGCAAGATGCAGATGATAAGATGATGATACATATATATATATATATATAATACAATATTTTTGATAATCATGTTGTATTTAATTTATACATTTAATGGATGAGAGGATTACTTTCTGATAATAAAAAATAAAACAGGAGCAGCATAAATAAAAGGTCAAATTGAAAAATGTATTCCAAAGAATATTATATATAATGTCAATACATTTGTTATGAGCATGTAGGATTCACTATAAGAATACAGAAATCTCCATTTCCCACTCTAAGTATCTTCTCTCCTTGAGCTGGAAACACATTTCTGATTTTATCTGAAACACGCAAAGAAATATGGGAATATTTCCATGGAAACTACAATGTTTACCTTGAGATCAGGCTGACGGCACAAAGGCATCTCTGTGTGAAATATCACCAGTAAGCACACTGTGGCTGCCCTGCTGATGAGGTAACCTGTGTGTGGTAGATCTGCAGGTTTTACACTGGAGTAAACATAGCACCCGTTCATTTGCACTCGTGATATATTTTTAATTCTGCAGCCCTTGAACGGAAAGCCGCAGTGACCTCAACACATCACGCAGCTGAATAATGCATTCAAAGGTACTCATACATTGAACGTCTCTAGAAAGAAGAGTGGGGCAAGAGAAAATCTCCCTCAAGTCTTGTAATCAAGATTGTATTAAAAAAGGGACAATATAAAAAAAGGAAAGCCAAGTTATTTAAATGTCTTAAAACATGTGTAAAACTCATTATAATGTCAAAATATTGATACGGCACAGGGCATGATCACATGGCTGATACAATTATAATCTTTTGGATTACTCCTGGTCGTGCTTTCCACTAGCATTTTGCAATTAAACTTTATTCTTCTAAATTCTGTCATAGGACATTTTATTAATTATTTTTAAACTATCAGTGTTAATAAATCTCACCTTTGGCAACAAACGTACAAAGACTATTTATGGTCCTGTGGTTAACCTTTAAAAATGATTGTATACGTTTACAGTAAATTGTATTGTGATATTTACATTTTTCTGGTATGTTATAAATATTTCAGCCCCTTCACATGACTTTGAACCTTTACGTAAGACTTGGAATAATTTTTGTTTGTTGTTTTCTCCATAATTGAAGATGGCTTTTTAAATTTTCTTTGGCCCTCCTGCTTCAACTAACTTTGCATTCTTGTACCTTGAATATATGTATACCATTGAATTAATTCAATAAAAAACAAACAGAAAAAAAGGTCAGTCAATACAAAAGAGAATAGAATGCAGGTAATCATTAATATTATTATAACTTCTATTATTATTATTGACATTCAGTGGACTTCTGTAATTCCAGGCTCATGAGCTTCAGACTGTTGTTGAATTTAAATATGTTTATTTTAAGAGGGAGAATGAAAAAACTGTTAAAGAACATGTCAATAGGTTGAGAGGAGTGACTCATCTAACAATGTGTTGCACCTGTTGGCCTTGATGTGAAGGAGAAGGTCAGCCCTCTCAGCAGGTGCAAAACCAAAAGGATGAATGGACAAAATGGCAGAAAAACTCAAAAATGGAGGCTATCAGGAGTTTACTGCCCCTATGACCTCCGCTTTACAGTTTCAGACAGAGCTCTTTCAGAGTGGCCTGTATTTGAAGGCAACAATGCGCCTGTGATGGAAAACACATCAGGGGGTAGTGGGCAGCCTCAGTCCCATCCACAAACACTGGTGCAAATTTGAAGGTTTCCTTTTTGTCTGTAGCATGGAAGACGCTTTGTGGGGTCCAAAAGGGTCCTAAACCTGAATCTGTTGTTGCACAATGGCACCATAAATTGAAGTACTACTATTTTTTAACTTTTTTTTGTGTGTGTGTTTTGATTCACTTTAATAAAGACTCTGTTGATTAAAAACAAGACAGAAAATGACAACAATAAAAGGTATTACTTGGCATTTTTTGTAAGAAGAGACAGTTTATTTCAACCTTGAGGTCTAATTGTACTACACTTCACATTAATTCATTTAACGGGGCTTAATATAGGATTTTCCCTTTCCTGAAGAGTGTTATGTTTGTGTGCATGTAAATGGTCTGCAAAGATGGGGTTTCTCCCCCTGCCTGAAACGCCTCGGTTGGACTCCTTTGTTTACTTCCGTAACACACTAACATCACAATGTAACACTGACGCTTCTATTGGCTAGTGCTCCAACAAATTGTACGTTATAGGCTAAGGGGCGGGACATCTCTAAGCGGTTGACCAATCACAACAGTTCCGGCCAGCTAACCAATCAGAGCAGACTGGGCTCTGGTTTAAGACAGAGGGTGAAAAGAGGTGCTGCAGCACAGGCAGTATAAGAATAATATAGAGCTTTTTAAACATTAAAGGTGGGGTAGGTAAGTTTGAGAAACCGGCTCGAGATACACTTTTTGTTATATTCCATGGAAAGCTCGTAACATCCCGATAGCAATGAATATCTGAAGTGCTTTGCCAAAAATCCATAAATAAATGTCATCTGTGGAAGCTGTAGTACTGTAAAAAGTACGACCAATCATTTTAGCCGGCCCGGCTAAAGTAACTGGATGGCCTACCTGCCTGTCAGCCTTCCATCTGTGCACGAACTTATCTCGTGCCCTCATTGGTCATGTGCGCGTTCGTGTGTGTTGGAGGAGGGGCTCTGTAAGGAAGTGGCAGATTTTCTCCGGTTGTGTATTTTCAAATTCTAGCGATCTCGAGCCGGTTTCTCAAACTTACCTACCCCACCTTTAAAGCATGGAGATATGTCACAGCAGAGGCACTAAATACAGATATGAACATTTATACCAGTTACAATTATTTTTTAAATCAGCAGCAGATGTTGATCAAAATTGTTACAGCTGAGATGACATGGCCAACTCAAAAGAAAATCATTCTATAAAAATCAGGATAGTTCAAATAAAAATGAAAAACATGTTCAATCTTGCATTCAACTGTAAAACATCATCCCGTGCAGCGTGCAGACAGAATAACGCCTAAGAAAAGTATCACGCCCATGCTATATCTTTAAATTGTTATTGATATTCACTCACATGAACTAATATAAATGAACATGATGTGTGTGTTTGCACTTACATGGTTGAGTGTGTGTTGCATCTTTAGAAAGATTCATTAACTCAGCTCAACTCATTAACCTCTGAATGGGATTGCTTTATCAGAATAAACCGTTCCATGTATTATATCCACACGCAGCGATCCTTATGGAGCAACTCAACTAAAAGAAAATATAATTAAATAATCCAGTTGCTTTTCAGTCTGTATTTATTACCGAGTCATGCTTGCACTCTGCACAGGAAGAAAGGATTTTGAGCGTGGCATTAAAGTAAATCTATGTGTCAGATTTTCTCGATTTGCTTTCTCTCGTGTTTTTAATGATGCTGATAAATGGAAATTCCTTCCAGACTCAAACAAAGGCTGTCCAGTCCCTTGGTCATTGTACGATATACAGACATTTAACAGAATATCCAGCAAAGCACATGTTGAATTCCTCTCACCTCTCATTATTCTGGAGAGAATTCATTTCTCTCTCTTGTGTCACAACAGATGGAAAGCAGGATCTACTCTTTATCTTACCATAAAAATAGAATTATCCTTCTTCTTTTGATTTCCCCAAGCTGTAAAATTCTCTATATAACATTTTAGGATATCAATGTTGTATTTTCTGCTCAATATTTTCACTGAAAGGGAAAAGAAGTGTGTGGGAGTTTCTCTTCTCATGGTGAAAGGCTAGGAGGTCTTTGCTTGGTGATGTAACTTCACTCTTACGTTGCTGGTAATTGCTATTCATACGAAGTGTCTCGTATAGAAGTAGACAATGATGTCCTTTGCAGCTGTTGTCATTGACATTATGTGTCGGATCGGCAGTGTAAAAACTGACCAGATTAATGCTAGATTTCACATATGATTTAATTTGATTAACATATGATCATATTTACCTTGAGATGTGGCCCTAATGAACATCCAATATGAGAGGAAATGAGTGATTTTGTAAGGAATTGGATAAATTAAATGTTTGTTTTGACTTTTAAACAGTAATGATAATAAACTTCTGTCTCTAGCCAGCTAATTGAATACCTTTTGGAATACTTTTGTGAAATAAATAGTGTATAGAAAAGACATGGCACTTTTAAATATATGATGCAAAGAAAGCCAAGACATGTGGATGTTTTTCAGCTGAAAGTTCAACCTGATTTTTGTTGGAACAAAGACTAAGATTGGGGTTCAAGGTTCAAAGGTAATCCGGGTAAATCACATTCAGACACAATCCAGATATGAGATGCATGTTAATCCCGGGCATAAAGGGAGACACACAGGTCTCCATGACAACCGCACCGGACGGTCTGCCGGGATCAGCGGCGTGAGAAGCTGAACAACTGTAATTACTTGATGAGTAAGCTGTCCTGAGCATTGCACATTTCATCTATAGCATCCAGTAACCTTCAGCGGATATCACTCCCATTCACCGTTACTCTGACTGACATTCAGACGCACACTGTTGCTGCAGGAATCTCACTACCACTGTTGGATTATGTTGCTGAGTGCTTTCTCGTATTTTCTCATGCAGCTGAATCCTATATTTTTGGTGGAATACCTGCAGGCCCAATTTTAAGTAACACAAAAAATCAATAGTTTGAAATAATAAACAATTAAAGGGACCCTATAAGGTTCGAGGGGTTTTTTCCTTTCCTGTAGTCTGTTATATAGGTTTCTCTCCCACACACTCCCCACCCCCTGAATCACCTCAAGATTCAAGATTCAAGGCTTTTATTGTCATTCGTACATAGCTACAGTGTAGTTATGTCGATGAAAATCTTAGGTCCCAGGCACCTCCAACAGTGCAACACAATAAAACAGATAAAATAGTGCAAGTAAATACAATAAAATAGAATAGAATAGAAGTAGTGCCATAAGAGTCTATATACAAGTGATACATCATTTGTAAGTTGCAAACAACTCGATTGGACTCCTTTGTTTATTACTGGAACATAGTGACATCCCTGTGTAACACTTATGCCTCTATTGGCTAGTGCTCCAGTACCTGATAGGCTAAGGGGCGGGACATATCTACTCGTTTGACCAATCAGAGCAGACTGGGCGCTGGTTTCAGACAGAGGGTGAAAAGAGGTGTTGCAGCACAGGCAGTATGAGAGAAATAAAGAGCTTTTTTAACATTAAAGCATGGAGACATGTCACAGTAGAGGCACAACATACAAATATGAGCATAATAGGTCCTATTTAAGGTCTATATCAGCCATTCCATCCAAACTAAGTCTGACTAATAACATTATTATTTCACATGATGACAACATGAACCTCTCTGATTTGTTTGTAAGAGCATTCACCACAAAGATGTGAACTTTGCTGATGGCTGATGTTGGCATGGCTTGATCTCAACATCTGCCCTGGAGGACAGATGTGAAACCTCACCGCAAACCACAGGGCCAGAGCTCCCTTCATGAGTCAAGCCATGACAACAAACAATGCAATACTGGCCAGTCCTGGGGGCAATCAATTATTTATATCCTCGTGGATGGTTGGTATGTATATAACAGTTGAGGAGAGGGAGAATGTGATGTAATAGTCTATTAAACATAAATAAAAGTGCCTTGAGCGGAAATGATAACAACAATGTGAGGCGGGTTAGGGAAGGGTCTGTGCACGGTGCTTCACCATCTGCATAATAATCAGAGCTCTCTTTTCCTCATCTTGTTTGGAAAACATGCCGTTGTATCGCCGCAGGCCATGCCAAGAGATGAGGTGTCACGTTAACACATGAGGAGGCCAATCTGAGTCCCATGTGCTTCCGTACGCATCGAGAGAAAAGACGCACGGCGATTTAGTTGCTACATTAAGATCATGAAACAACACACAGGCCCAGTGGTGCCTTTGAATTTTATGAATGCATATGAATTGGAATGGACTCAAAAGTAGTGATTATTTCCTTTCATTTTAAAAACAAGTATATCTTATATATAGATAATTCCCATGGCATCCTGTGGTGCGTGCATTTCCTAACATATTTGAAGATGTTTTTTTCCGTGGTACTTTTAGAGAAGCTTTTAATAACTCCTACAGAGTAAATCAAATGTTTTCCTATATGCCAAGGCAGTGGCCTGTTTTCTGTTAAAAAGGTCACTGGTTACAATCCAAATATATCTGACAGGGAATGAACCAGGCTTTCCCCTTTCTAAATACATACTAATGACGTGCCTTTGAGCCACTCTATCTGGAGCTTACTGATAGGGATACATTTTTATATTTGAACGCAGCTAAGACTACTCTTCAAGACATCAGCTCGGTCTGTGATCCCGACACTGGTAAATACATCAATGCTCTTGAATGAGTACTACAAAGAGGTGCATCTTTGGAGATCTCAAGTGGGACAGCAGCGTCATAGAAATGCTCAAACGGGTGAATTGAGTAAAAGAAGACGACTCGGTTAGTTTTCTTCTTTATGATCCTATCCTTAACATCTCAGCTGGTGATGACCAGGGGCCTGTCACAAGTGAACATCGTAAAGCTAACTGTCTGAATTTTGAGCAAAATGTGCTTATAGCGACACTTTCAAACATCCATTATTTCCAGGAACAATCAAAGAGGCGAACTTTCTGCCAGAACAAGCTGTCAACACAGAGTCTGTGGACTGCTTCCAGCACAAGAGACATTTAGTGGGGATTGTCTATCCCCCACTGAGCGTGATACCTCTGGGTTCAGCTCAGTAGTCATCCAGATGCAGATTCAGACCACTATTTTCCCTAAATTATTCTAGTTGAAGAAAACTGCTCTCTTCAAAGTATCACAATTTAGATTTTCCTTTTGTTCACATATAATGTTAAATACACTTTTAATTCACTCTTTGGGAGTATACATGTTCATTTTAAGATGGACCTGGTGCCTTCAGTCCACAGTGTTTCAGCTTGCTGTGTGGTTTAAAGTGGTGACAACAGATGATGACAGTTGGGTGCATCACACCGTGGGATGAAAAAATGACAGAAAGTGACAAGGCAACAGCCGCCTGTAACATTTGTCCTCTGAAAGTGTTGCACTCCCTCTCTGAAGCCATCAGCAGTAAACAAGTCACTTTATTTTGACCTGTAATTGCAGCGCCGGCTGTTGGTAAAGCTTCGTCATTTTGAATCTGCCAGAAAACTCCAAAGTCTCAAAAGTTACATCAAATGCGGTCAGTGATGTCCAAGATATTAAATGTGGACAAATAGAGGACTCAAAGCTGCACACCTCAACTTCTTAGCAAGGTAAACAACTGCTGTGTGAAAAAACTACTCACTATGTGCATTGCATGACATTTGTGAATGCTGGCAATACTATTTATAAGATTCCCTATTATAACAATGAGAGTTTGTTTTCTTGACCCTCAACAGCACTTGAGTTGATGGTGGTTTGTTAAATTGCATTTGTTGTTGCCATGCTAACCAATGGTGTCAAAACACCGCAGGTTAAAACACAATACCTATAAATATAGGTATTGTGTATCATTATTTATCATTTTATTCAGCTTTAATAAAGTAAAAACATGTGCATTTCCAGTGTAAATTGGTTCTGCATGACGTTGTGTTTTGTTTGTTTTGCAAACCTTGCTACCACTTAGAGCCGCCTTAGCAAATCTAAATCCTGCCTAAAGGGGATTTCAAGAGCATCCTCTTGCACTGATGTGTGAATAAAAGGTGCTTCGACATTGAAGAATTGTGAAAAAGTAATGATGACATTTGTATTCAATGGAAAAAGAATGAATGAATGATATTTGAAGATCACCAGTAGAATAATAAAGGTGAAACGTGGGCGATTGTTCATATACACACTATGTGCAATGCTCTGTAAATCTTTGTATTCTTTTATTTTAACTGCATATTGATAGGCACCTATATGTGTCTTTATTCACCTTGTGTCAGGTGAAATAAGACGTGTTCCTGAAAGCTTCTACTTAATCTACTGCTGCTTCAAGTGCATCTCATGTATACATTCATTTGGACAAAACTATCAGCCAAATAATGTATACAAATGTAATGTAAAAAGATAGCAAATATTGCGTATTATCTGTTTGCTAAAGTGTACGACTCAGGTAAAGAGTTGAGTGCTCAAGCTTAATATTTCCTGATGTATCTACAGAAGGGAATACTGATGTCGAAAGTATGTAACTTACGAAAGCTGTCAATGTGCACTGGCAGCACGTCAGTGTGATGGCTTGTTGCTGACGTTTCTGGTACATTTTGTACTTACAGTCATATTTGATTTGAGTATTGTTTCACTCTCAGTTCTCCTCCTGTCTCCCTTTTGTTTCTTTCCGACACAATAAATACGAGTGAGGAAGATAGGCCACATGCTTTTCTTAGACAGAAAATAAAAGAATTACAAAGCCAGAACACCTAGATTAACGGCAGTGTCATCCCTGCAAGGTCGGGTTTCATTGTTAGTTTGTAATCTCCTGAACTGACTGTCACAGCCTTTTGCCGCAGAGTGCAAAAATAATGTATTTAAAAAATGAGACGGGACTGTGTGTCTCTACAGGGACGGCGGCCATGAGTGATATTAATGGAAACCATTAAAGAAATCTTACACAGAAACAAGACCCCTGGACGGGCAGATTCAAACGGCACCTAGCAGGCCGGGTGTCACATTTCAGCCAGGCACAAGCAGTTTTGTCGGGTATAGAGGGGGTGAATGAGCACAACAAATTCTTGTTCCACATTAAATGTCGCCTCTGTGCTTTGCCGGGGTGACCTCTGTGGCCAATTATAGGGGAGGCTAATGCTTTGGCTGACAAATCTATTTGAATGGATGAGATGTTTTTCTCATTCGCTGACACAGGAGATCACACGCCTATTATCATCACAATAGCCGTATACACAAGCTTATGTAAATGCCTCCTCACGCAGTAGTGACTGTCAGGCCCACCGCATATTAGCTTTGTGCTCGGAAGAATGGCGAGTGAGGAGAGAATAGGAGGGATAAATTCAGGGTTGCTTGGATATCACTGCCTGAGCCGAAAAGGCTACGGACCCAGAGATAACAAAGCCTCTTTTTTTTTTCATTGGTGTTTTACAGTATAATATTTAATTAGCTCGTTTGAACTGAAATTGCAGCTGCATTGATGTGCTAAGGGAATTAAAGCTCTGAATTTGACATGTGTGGCCAGAGTATCAAGAGACATCGAGACCCCAGACTGATAATTAGCTACTGTAGTGCTAATTTAATCAATTGTAACTTTATTGATTCAATTCCCAAAGTCCAAAAGGCTAAATTCCCAATGTCGCAGAAGAAGCGAGAGGCCCCCTGTCTGTCCTCTTTCACCGCACTGAGAGCACCTTGTGGATTGAAGTAGGGCAAGCACATACACGGGAGGCGTGGAAAGAAATGGAAAATAGCAGCCTGCCTGCATATAGGACTGGGCAAATAGCACAGCTAGTCTAACTGACTACCCCTGGGAGACGACCCCTAATTAGGCCCCATCATGTTCAACGGGGCCAGCACCTGCGAAAAAGCACCGAAGAAAAGAGCTCCAGTGAGGTTTCTGAAGCACTAGCGGATATTTTATCTGACGGCCATTCTGTGACTCCATTTCTGTTCGCTGGCAATATGCTGTTATGCTGCCTGCTTCATTGTTTCTCTGGCTGAAGTGGGATCTTCATCAGGCCCTAATTAACCGCAAAATAGTGAAGGACTAGATAGTAAGGAAAGTATCTGTGTGTGTGAAATGGCAAATGTGTGCCCGACCCAGAAGTGTGTGTGTCAGCATGTGTTTGCCTGTGTGGCTGTGCTGTGTGTTTGTATTGAAGCTGTGAGCTGCTGTCAGTAGTCATCCCGTCTGGGGGGAAAAGTCAACTGATTTGCCTCCTGCTCTCCTCTGTTTGATCCCAGTGCTTGCTCAGCCGTGAGCTTGTTTGGTAACCTTTGATTATGGTACCATATTGGTGAGAGTGCACGCATGACAGGTGTTTGCAGAGTTCATATCATAGACTGTATATATAAAGGTTTACTGTATATGCAAACGTAATGCCCACCCACACAAAACCCCAAGTATATAGGAGTAATTATATAGCATGGGGTGGTTTATTTTTGCCTTGTTTATGGTGAAGGCTAGTTCCTGCATCTGTGGAGATGAAGGAATGCAGCGTCTTCTTTCCACATTTTGTAAAACGCTTCTCTCTAGGCCGCCACCTTGATTAGAACAGTATCCAAGAGCCTGCAGGGAGGCGGGGGAGGAAGAGGGGGGGGGGGGGGGGGGGGGGGGGTGGATGTAGCAGAGGGATGTCAAAAGACTGACTGTTATACTTGTATAAACACACTGAGGCATTTGTCTGTCTCTCTTCCTGCATGCCCTTAAAGAACCCTCGGTATCCGAAGTGCACAAGTCCAGTCCTATCGGCCACCCTTCATTCTGTCAAGTGGCAGCCCCTCTTTTTTAATGACCCTCTGCTGCTGCGCCTTCTTTTCTTTGAAAAGTTCAACCCAGCTCCCCTCCGCTGTCAGCTAGTCTCTGGCTGTGATAATTGAAGCCCCTCATCTTTGGGCTAATTTGCCGCCTCTGTAGCGTTTTGTTCTCTTTCCTTTTCAGGGCATTATTCGCTCCACCTGCCATACTTCAGGATTCCTTGATGTTGCACAGACCTCCCCGCCCTTCATCAGGAGGGCTCTGACATTGACGTCCTGTGCAGAGACTACTGTCACTTACTGTCATCTGCTGGCATCCGTGGGTATTGCAACACCAGCCGTATGCAAAGTCAAGGAGATTTGATTTAGCAGTATTAGTTTCCTTGTAATATGTAATGCTGCCACAGTAAATGTGTCAGTACACTACCCTGTGAGGAACAAAACACATTCATTAGGCGGAAGATGCTGCTCTACCAGGTGTTATTCTCCCACACTGTGGTGTGGGTTATCATCCTGGATTGGCACATTCCTCTTCCTGTTGTCACACTCAGCACTTATGTCAGCGGAGGAAGATGAGTATAGGCACACTAGTTTAATGCAAGTTCGCTTTTTTTCAACACAAAAAGCCTCTGTGAGGTTCGGAGGCAAGACTCTGAATAATTCGCACTACTTAACAAAAACAGGAAAATAGATTTATTTAAATTCTGCATTATGCAGACGGTGCACCCCATGATTGGGAGACCTGGTCTGCTGAAATGATTTCATTGTTGTGTGTCACCATGTGCTCAAAATAGCTCCAACCATTTCGGATTTGGCTACCGTCAGAGAAGGGGAGGATGTGCTGCAGCTGGCAAAAGGTTTCCGACAGCGACTATTGAGCTTCCCCGGATATTTGTGTCTGTGTGCACATACACACTTGTATGCAAAGACAACACACAGACACACTCATCCTCACAACTTGGCAGGCCTGCACACAGACCTGGCCAGGGAACGTGGGCCCTGGAATGACTTTGCTCTTCTGTGTCAGCAGCCCCCCCCCCCAGAGGTGGGCATGGGGGGGTTGGTAGAGGAGGTACAGCTACTTTCCTTTGCTTGAGTGCTACTAATAAGAACAGGAAGCCCAGATAAAGGGCTCTCTTTCATGCTGTACCCACAGCCATAATGAGGCCTGGCATCTGATGGATTACCCAGACTTATTTAGCAAAGGCTGCCTCCATTTTCCGGTCGCCCTCCGCTACCCTCAGCTCTCCCAGTCAGTTGAACAAAGGCCGGTCTTTTTAGTGCCTTAATGCATTTGTCGCACAGCCATCACGTGTGTCTCGACTTTGTATCTCCCGCTCATTAATCGTTCAGCGATAAGTCTGACATGATATCCTTGGAGCTACAGAAGGAAATGTGCGCTTGGTGATGATACTGCACCTAATGGCTCTCCTATGTCAAAATCACAATGACTTCTTATGTATATCCCCTGGCCAATGTCACGTAAAGTAAATGCTCTGAATTGGGCGATGTTTAAAATAACTGTCCCCCACAGGTAAGGAGACATAGCCGGAGCCTTGAGGCCTTCATACACAGAGAGTCTTCAAACACAATAAAGTCCTGATGTCTCCTACTCCACTCGCTTCTGTGAATTTATGTAATCTCTCATTGAGCAACCCTTTTATCAGCCTTTCTAGATAAATGAATCATGTTCCTGGGGTTTAGTATCCATATTCTAAGATAAATGTACACCTAGTAGAAGCTGAAACCTTTGTGACTTTATCAGATAAACCACGATTAATTACAAAAAACTGCTGCTCCGACATAATGCCAACGCACTAGCACAGCAGCATTGGTACTACATCATCATCATTTAGTTTCTTCCAAATCCTGATATCCAGAAACACTATTCTCATGTCATTTCTTAAACTTTTTAGCTGTGATATCTGTCTCGATGGATGAATAGCTTCATAGATTTTTTTCTGGCCACTTGGAGGCAGCAGAAACAAAATGTGATCACACCGTTGTCATAAAATCTCCTTTTAAGTCGAAATGCGATTACGATTATGCGATTATTACACTCCCAAAGTTAAAGGTGGGGTAGGTAAGTTTGAGAAACCGGCTCGAGATACACTTTTTGTTATATTCCATGGAAAGCTCTCCCGATAGCAATGAATATCTTAAGTGCTTTGACAAAAAATCCATAAAAAAATGTCATCTGTGGAAGCCGTAGCGCTGTAAAAAGCACGACCCATCATTTTAGCCGGCCCGGCTAAAATAACTGGATGGCCTACCTGCCTGTCAGCCTTCCATCTGTGCACAAACTTATCTCGTGCCCTCATTGGTCATGTGTGCGTTCGTGTGTGTTGGAGGAGGGGCTCTGTAAGGAAGTGGCAGATTTTTTCCGGCTGTGTATTTTCAAATTCTAGCGCACTCGAGCTGGTTTCTCCAAAATTACCTACCCCACCTTTAAGTTTGATCTTGTATCAATCTCCAAACGTTCTTGTTAATGATTAATTCATATACCATATGTGATCAAGTAATAAAAAAAGGCGATTTCAGATGAAAATACAACAAATTAAACAGAAATGTAGCAAAATTCATGCCATAGCCATCCATTTATTGTTGGTGTAAGTAAAACATGTCTTTATTTGGATACTTACCTAAAAAAGACCTGGCAGTTTTCTAATCTGAACCGAGATATCTTCCAGTCTTAAATGAAGTTTACACTTAATGCCGTATTCATGAGTCATATATTCACAGGAAATAATTGTACGTGTTTCTAGGCGTTAGGAAAAAAAGAGCACTTTAACTATGAAAAATCATCATTACTAATTCATTGAAAGACAGAGGCTTTTAAAGAAACAATCATTTAAGATCCACTCAGTAGTGCCCTCAAAGAGCCTGTTTGAGCCTGTCCACTTTGTCTTGTGAAGGAACGCTTACCTCTGAAACAGCAGGAAGTAAAACACCAAGGACAGACCGTCTGTTTCTGTGTGCTGGTGCGTCAACATTTATTTTTGCATTTGTGTGTGTGTGTGTGTGCGTGCGTGCGTGCGTGTGTGCGTGCGTGCGTGCGTGTGTGCTATTGAAGTCGACTCTGTGTTCTCTCTATGGTGCTTCCTGGTCCTCAGCCAAAGCCCAAGCTCTGTAACAGCAGATAAAGCTCGTCTGTTACCGAGACAGGAGGAAATGGAGCTTGGCTCTTTGGAGAAGGCCACTCACAGATGTATTTACATCATTCTGGAGGGGAGCTCGGTCACATGTGCGCTCATCAGTGAAGTGTCGTGTGTGCGCGGAGAGAGCTGTGTTTTGTTTAGAGAGCCCTCCCTATAGGCATAAACAAAAAAGAGGGCCTGCCTTTTAATTGCAGGGGTAATCTATCGCCTGACTTGCTAATTAAATCGCTCCTCAACCAGCCTGCCTAACACCATGACTGCACTAAGCCAGCATTCCAGCAAGGCGAGAAGTGGAGTATTTTGCCGGAGGCGAGAGGAGACAGGGGGAAAGAAAGGAGAGGGGATGAAGGGAAGAAGGTTTGAGAAAGAGACAAAGGCAAGCCTGGCAGCGAGGTCAAAAGGAAGCAGAGGGAAAATAAAGTAAAGGGGACCGAAACACATGCCCTGTTGCTTAACGTCATTGATCCCCTTCTTGTAATACCACAAGTTACAGGAGTCGAGTGTGTTCACATGCAAATAAAAGCTTCAATTAGTTTAGCAGGGCTTAAGAAGAAAAGCGCACTAATGAGACAAGGTCACATTCCTTTAAAGCAAAATGTAGGCCTTTGAAACTTCAGGTAAAGAAATTCTCTGAGCATTTCTGTGTCTTGAAGCAATGTTCACTTAGACTTGGAAGCAATTTTCAAACATAATTTGTTTTGAACCACTGTGTGTCTTTTAAAGTACTGCCCAACATTGCGGCAGTGACAAAGACAGATTCACATTCAATGTTTTTTACCTGAGCCAAGGAGGGAATGTTTTTTTGTCTGTTTGTTTGATTGTCCGTTTATCAGCAGGATTTTGGAAACAATTACGATTTTTTTTATGAGAAGTGAAGCATCGGCACAGGAAGAACCTATTCAATTTTGGAGCAGATCTGAATCATGGGAAAAAATACACAATTTATGTTTCTCCATCTTTGGCTTGGCAAACTAAAGCATTTTTGCTGCATTCATGTGGTGTCAGAATGAGCTACAAGATGAGATCCTGACTGGGAATAATTCAGGTGAACATCTCCTCAAAGAACAACCAATCAGAAAGAGCTACAAATATTAAACACACGCAGTTACATCTTCTTTGTAGTGTCCACAAGGTTTCCACATTACGACTTGAAGCTCATGAACCCAACAAAGTCGGAAGAATAACGTCACTGCATGGGAAATGGCCCAATCCAAAGAGCATATGAAAGCACCAAAGGCCTTGGCATAGGTTTTATGCCAATCCTGTCACAGTCTGCTCCCTCACTCACCTATTTTCTGCATTAGCATTTCTCAGTCACCTTAGTCACCTGGTAGTCACACCCTGTTTCTCTCTCACACTCTGTTACACCCATTAGCTCCACTAGTATATAGGCCCCCTTCACTCGCACCTCAGTGCCAGATCGTACTTCGCAGCATGCCAGTCTTTCCAGCATTACCTCCCAGATTGCTCTCCCGGTTTCGACCTTGTCTGTCCCTGACCAGCCTGCTTCGCCTGTTTCCTGACCCTGCCTGTCCCTGGATTATTCTGCCTCGCCTGCTCACTGACCCTGCCTGTACCTGCGTCTCCCGTCTTGCCTACTCCTGGAACCCTCGCCTGTCCCCGACCAGCCCTTTGCCTACTGTCTGCCGGTTGATCTCATATCAGAACTTTTCAAGTGAGACACTTTATAATAAAGCTGCTTACCGACTTTCCCTGGTTTCCCGTGTGTTGCATTTTGGTTCTCAGCTCGTTCGTGACAAATCCAGTGTTATTAGTTATACTTTAGTCTGGCCTTCACTGCAACTATTTATTGTAACCTAGTAGCAATATATACAACAGGAATCAAATGACCCTGTGTAATATGAAAGCGAGTCACAGAGAATTTCTACCTCACCCTGACTTTTTTCTCAGCTTTACTGAATATTTTACAGTCTTTTAACGACGTTACTGTTTTGCATTTTTGCTCAGATTTCAGCAGTTGTGTAGATTGAAAAATCAAGATTAATCTTTAGTAGTAGGGATTTGAAGATGGGTCAAAGCAGATTCTTTACAATTGAGAACAACCACAACAGTAAGCTTTGAAGATAAACTCATTTTAGATGTGTAAATGTTTACAAGAAACCTAAAAGACCAAAATAAATGTACATTTGGCCAGCAGTCTAATCTTAATCCTCCAGTTACACATAAAGCACGCAGGCATACAGTATGAACAATCCTGCTTGTGATGCAGCCAGCTGTCTTTGCTTATGCTATGGTACAAATATTAGGAATATCACAAGCCAAGTGTTTGAGATGCTGATGCTAAACTTAAAGTGGACCTATCATGCTATATTATAATAATATAGTGTAGGACCATACCTATATAAGGCATATTTATACTTTTTTCTTTTCAAAATACCAAACAGATCATGCATTTTAGCCATGCCTCATTTTGCTCAATTTGCACTATTTTACCCCTGTTTTTGCAAGGGCTGATTCTGTGAGAACAGCACCACCTACTGGCCTGGCATATGTACTACAGCGTCTCCAGCGCTTTCGAACGGCAATGGCCGTGGCTGTCTCCTCCTGATTGGTGGAGTTGGCCCAATAGCCGTAGCGCCACTGTCCTGACGTCAGGACAGTGTTCAAATCTGGATCAGTTTTTATCAGATCCGTTGCAGCCCCTTTTTTAGAGATTTGGGTATGGAGGAAAATAGAGAGGGTTGTGTTTTCTGACACTTGGTGAGTTCCCTGGAACACCGGGGACACATATTCATGTATAAAAGACGTACAAAAGTGAATTTTGCATGATAGGTCCCCTTTAAGGAAAACGCAAATTCACATACCGACTGAACATTTATGTGTGCACAGTACGGGTCCATGCATAGGCTGTACGTCAAACATGTCACATGAAATTCAATGTTTGTTATGTGAACTGGTCAAGCAGTAAAAGGACATATTTTGTCGTCCCATGTCAATCATGTCAATGAAGGACATGATGGACACGTACCACTATTCCCTCAAGCCACATGCATGTTTGTCTTTGCGGCAGTGCAAATACATGTAACACCGCAAAGTGCAGATACATGTATGACAAGAGTTCACATCTGGTGACCTTGCCGATATTCCATAACCAACCTGTCCATCACCCAGGGGAGAGGAGCGGGTGAGGACATCAGGTTCAAACACATCTGCCTATTGCAGCTGTGACAATTCCCCTGATGTGGTCACATGCTGGAAAATACTGTAACAGCTCAAGTTATGTTGTTGTTCAATAGAATGCACACACAGATACACAGCAATGCAAAAAGCGTCACAAATGTAATCGTTTCTTTGATCCAACATGACATCCATGACTAGAATTGGTCACAGCCACAATGAGCAGCTTGTTGCTTCATACATAAAAATGTGTTTCCCCAAGAATGTCATGAATTTATTAAACTAAAACTGTTTCACGCTAGTCCATTTCCTGGAGATGCTGCTTGAATAATTGAACTGAACATACATTTATCAAAGGTAACACATTGACTGCATTTTTCGTCCATTTGAAATCCTTTTATGAAATTAAAAACAAAAGCACAGGGATCTGTCTTTTTCCCTTTTTTCATGTGCACTTCATTTCAGACTCAAATGAACAGACTATTCAGAGTTTTCCCTTCATTAATATTCCCCTTGAGCTGATCTTTTTTTCCACAAAACAGTTTGTCTGCTGCTTCGAGCAAGCCATCGGGTTTGAATACACTCCAAAGTCACAATCCACACAGCAGCCACAATGCTCGTGATGGGAATACAAGCTACAATTCAATTTGTTCTACTTTTTCATAAAAAGACCCTGCTAAAAATATTCAAATGAAGTTGTCAAGCTGTTGATGATTTGTGTTTGCTATATAGGTGGGTCCCACTTTAAAAAGTAAAAGCATTTTCTACAAGATGAATTGGCCTTTTAATAATTGTATTTGATCAGAGTAATTACCTTCCTTAAAGGGCCCATGTCATGCTTTTCCGCTTATTACCCGTCCCCTTGTGTGTTATGAAGGTTTTTATGCATGTAAACGGTCTGCAGAGTCACAAACCCTCAAAGTACACCCTGTAGCGAGTACAACTCTAACACAGAAAAGACCTGTCTATGCTGCCCCAGAACGCCTCGTTGGACATTTCTCCATTTTCCATTGTTTGCTTCCTGGGTTCTGTGACGTGTGAATACCCAAATCAACAACGAATGACCGGATTGGCCCAAATGGACCAATCCGCGGAGCACCTCACACACCAGGATCCCTTGGCTCAATATCAAGCCACACTTATCGTTTTTACTTCGGCTGTGAGTGTTTGTGTGTGCTCAGGATGAGTTTCGCTGTGTCTCTCTGTATCGCCGACCCGGAAACCTGTCCGCTCCTCACAGCAGCGAGCCTCGCAACGTCCCGACCAATCAGAGCACACTGGGCTCACAGGGAGGGGGGGGGGGGGCAGGAGCTCCAACAAGCCGTGTAGGACAGAGAGTAAATACTTTACAGAGATGCTGTATGAGAAACCAATGTGATTTTGGAAAATTGCACAATATAAATCTATTCTAGTAGACCTCAACAATGGAAATATGATCAGTAGAAATGGCCATGACATGGGACCTTTAAGGGTTCTCAGTAGTAAGTGGTTTTATACCTCAAACCATTTATAAAATCCTTGTTACCTGCTGCCGTTGTTGCAGCTAAACGTCAAATTTGGTGCTAAAGATGACAATGTTATATTTCTCCAGCATCCCTGGAGTCCAGTCCATCTATATAGCTAACTCTGCGTACTTTATCTAACCTTTAATACAGTATCTCCCTACAAGTATGCATACCTAGAAGACATTTAAGAACTATTTGAACTTGCTTGGATCAGTTTTGTTGACGACTGTTCGGTCCAAAGTAGGTTTGGCATGGTGACTAAGAAAAATCCATCCATTAGAGAAGGTTATTTGTCTTCAATGTGTGGTCAAACAGACAATGCTTCATTTGGACATCATTTTTTAACATGGCCATCAATATCCCAAGGTTAAACTTTATTGATTCGTATTTTTGTGTGAAAAATTGTAATATGCTTGACTAATGCACAATATCCAGCACATAGTTGTTTTGTTTTCTTAAATTGTGTGTAATCGATTCATATCACACCAAACTTTGGGATGTATATAACTCCAGCATAGTGTAACAAAATTGAAAGGGCAAATCAGTGGAACTCATAGGGACTTTTCTCTTATATATTTTTTCTCCTGGGGCCCAGAGTACATTTAAATGCCTTTATTTAGACTTAAGATTCATGGTCTGCTTTAAAAGATCTAATATATGCAGAAGTAAAGAGTATTGCTTTCCTTTGTGCACAAATATTTCCTCTTTTCCTCATAACCCAATGCAAAGTGTGGTGTGCAGAGCTGCATAAACCCTGTGAATAAGGCTCATAACCATCCTCCACAAAGTCAATACAGCATGCGTGAGAATAGGGTGCATCCATCAGCGCTCGTTGCTATCATCCCGTGGTTCATTCAGTAAGATTTTCTTACTTATTGATTCCCTTTTGTCCATTATCTGCCAGGCGGTGCAGGGAAAATGATAAACGTGACATGGTTGGGCACGAACGCTGTCATTGTGTATGAATTTAGATAAGACATTTAAAGCTCATTGCCGAAGCGTCATACATCAAGTTATTATCCATTGTCATCTTCTCTCGCCTCTTTAGTCATTTACAAAGGGCAGTCTAGTCGCTTTTGAGCCATCATTGGAAATCTGGGTTGCTTCGCATAAAAGGTCTCATCTGTTTTATTTAATCTGAAAATATGTGCTGCCAAAAGGCTTTACAGCGTGAAGAAATGGTCTTCAGATGTATTTATTTTTCCCTCGGTTGTCTCCTTTTTTTAAGACATACATTTCCTTTATTCTGACAAAACGCCAATTACATGTTCTTTATTCTTGGCATTGCCTCTGAATTCTTTGAATCATTTTGTCTCTCAGAGCTGTTGTATAAGTGTACCTACTCTTTTCTCAGCATCTCTGTTGAACTTATGCACCTGCTTTATATGGAAATGTTATTCCAGCAGTGATTAGTAACGGCGTCTTTACTTAACTAAGATGCAGATACAAAATGTATGAAGTCTTGTTCACTGTGTGGAAAACACAAACAGAATGAGATGATAATAAAGCTGAAAAATATAAAAGAGCATAATACAGGGCAGTGAATCGCATTAAATTCACATCTCAATCAGTCACGTCTTCATAAAGGTCAAATAACAGCAGGTAGGTGTAGAAACACAATGAAGAAAGGCTAACCTGGCTCTGCTTACTAATAACTCTGGAACACACTAATGAACATGCATCTCATTTATTTGGTGTGTACTAAAATAGCAATGTACAAATTGTGTTTAAGGTATCCATGCACAAGATTCCAGAAAGTCAATACTGTCCGTTGTGGTTATTAACGCCATGCACAGTAAAGTATGTAGCATATTAAATCTAAACTTAAATTCATAAAAGTATTTATTTTATGTCAATCACCTGTGTGATAGTAATCTTTTTCTGCTATTTCTTCATGAATGCCAGACTTTGTGAGCAGAAAGAGGAATACAATCTCTCTGATGAAAATAGATCGGGAGATGATGATAATGACAGCTTGGAGATAGTCCAGGTTCACCCATTGTGGTCATGATTACATCCCAGGTAGTTTCACTCAGAAGTTCCAACAATGAGGCTGTACAGATCGCTGAAATCTGCTGGTGTGCTGTTTTTGGGTTCTTATATGCTGCAGCACAGGCAGTATGAGAAAAATAAAGAGATTTTTAACATTACAGCATTTAAACATGAGTAGAAATACAGATATGAACCTTGAAAAGTGGATAATAGGGCCCCTTTAAACGTCTCCGCCCTCTGCTCCAGCAACAGGTTT
Source organism: Trematomus bernacchii (assembly GCF_902827165.1). Taxonomy (NCBI): domain Eukaryota; kingdom Metazoa; phylum Chordata; class Actinopteri; order Perciformes; family Nototheniidae; genus Trematomus; species Trematomus bernacchii. Next base: position 4,480,431 of record NW_022987778.1, read on the forward strand.
TTGGGAAAGAAAAATAAAAAGTCTCCACAGTGTGTTCTCCCAGCATAAAATACTCCCACTCATTCATCTCCATCCCATTATATTTCAACATCATCCCTCTTTCATTCTTCAGGTTAAGCTACCTAAGTATAATTAGACAGTTGCATAGCAACAAGATGCTGCAAAAAGTCCTTAGGCCCTTTGAGCTCTTGTTCTCTGTGGTACTAGCAAAGTTCACAGCTTTCTGTTTGTGCATGAGAAGCAAGAGGAACTAATATGCTGCCATATTCACGTCATACACTGAACCATAAGCAGTTATGCTGATGAGGTCATTAACTTAGCTAACACATGCATTACTTAGCATATGTTGACATCCTTGTTTTCAAACAACACACGGTGGTATAAATATTAACTACCTATCTTAAAGCATGAAGGGACTGCAGTAGATTTATTCTCATCAATAACCAAATGAATGCAGCTGAGAAAAAAAGCTAAGCCAATTATCTGCTCTATAGCTCGCTGTGTGCTTGTATGACCTTTATTTCATTTGATGTTTGTGTCAGTGTTCAACCGATGTGCCACCAGTGTTCATACAAGCAGATGGCATCATCATTACACAATGTAACAATCATAATGTTATGCACACAAATGTATATATCTGACCACACCCTCATACTGTTTGCCAGTGGAAAAAAGGAACATTTACTTTATCTAAAGTATCTTATCCTTTTCTGTTCTATATTCCATTTAGTTTCTTGTGAGGAGGAAGAGATACACAATTAATGTTGTATTCATCTCTATAAAACACTCAGTATCTAAATGGTGTGTCTTTCTGGTCTAAATCTTTCTGTTTTAAAGCCTGATCCATAATACAGAGAGAAACAGAAAGGAGCAAAAGAGACGAGAAGCAATCAGAAACCAAAGTGAGTTCAAATCAAATCACAAACCAATTCCTAGTATCTGCCTCACACCTTTCGTAGATATAATATGTATTTATAGTTTTTATTCAAATGTGTTTGCTTAGAGTTTGCTTTATGTGTACAGTTGATTGGATTTGTTCTGTTTCTGTTTATTTCCTTAAATTATGAGTTACATGGTTTTGAAATAAACGAAAGGCTAACCAACCCAATCAGACAGAAAACCATGAACACATATAAACAATATAATATTATAAAGTGATTGAAAATAACATATTTTATGTATATCTTTGGCGACTATAGACACTGGTCCCTTTAACCCTCCTGTTGTCTTCGGGTCAAATCTGACCGATTTACTACTTTCATCAATCATAACTTTTTTGTTTGACATTCGATTGCATTAAGGCTTTATGATATCCTTCACAGTAGACATTTGAACATATACAATTGCTGATTGTGTTCCCGGTCAAAAATGACCGCCATAAAGAAAAGGAATTAGTAACCATCCGGATCAGATAAAACACACACACAAAACACCCACACACACACACACACACACACACACACACACACACACACACACACACACACACACACACACACACACACACACACACACACACACACACACACACAAAACACACACACACACACACACACACGCACACACCCTAGATGTGTCCCCCCCCCCCCCTTATGTGCCCATCCCCCCCATGTGAATCACACCTGGCACTCACAAACACACACACACACACACAGAACAATTTGACACATTTCCCGCTCTTATGTGCCCTTCCCCCCGCATGGATCACACCTGGCACACACAATACATGTTCAGTGTCTATTCTTTGTATATTTACTGCAGTTGTTCATGTATACCAGTAGTCTGATACAATATTTACAGTTTGAAAGGGTGTTAAATTAAATTTGGTGATGATTAATGGTTTTTGTGTTAATGTAATAGCAGTTAAAACAGGACCGGTCAAATTTGACCACGAACACCAAAGTAAGTGGGGGGGGAAACGAAGACAATAGGAGGGTTAATAGCAGCTTGCACCATAATGTAGTCTTTAAAACAATACAAATGAACAGTGCTCGACACTCACTTCACATCCCACTTATTTACTCACTAGCATCATTTTTTACACAGATGATAATACTGCCATAATTATCTATCATCACCTTCCTGACATGTCATGCGACATTATCATCGTGTATATCCTGAGGCAGAAGGAGGGCTTGATGCATGCAGTGTGTGTGTCACAACGTTGTCACTTTCCAGGCCACACAGGCCGACTGGCAAGGACATATGGCCGACCCGCAGAGGGCCATCGGCAGGAAACCCTTTCCTCTGCACTGAACTTCTCTGGCTGCGAGCGGCTGATTGGACGTGACGTGAGAGGTGGATAACCGTACAGGCGACAGCTGGACGCCTGCCGGGATCTGAAGAGTCTCCAGTTCAGAGCTGATTGAACCTGGCTCTCTGTTTCACAGCCTTCTGAGACTATGCAGTGACCACTGATGCAGAATGGAAGTAAAAAAACACAAAAACAAAATAACGTTAAAATCGAAGCCAGACATGCTGCTGCTGGGATTTGAACAGTTGGCCTGCTTCAGTTCTGTGTTCCAAGTCAGCCAATTAGGGACAAACATGAATCCACAGGCAATGCTACTTATTAATATGACTCTTGGAAAGCTAGAATATGAGATATCTGCTGGTACAGATTACCATATTATTGGCAGAGGATTTTTTTCCTCTGTTCATCTCCACAGAAAATTATCATATCTAATTTGCCTACCTGTTGTTGTGATTGTGAGTAAATCCCCATGCAGGAAAAAAGCCTTATGCTTCCAGCAACATTTAGTTCTCGCTGGTTGCATTGTGGTGAGATCTTTATTATAAATAAATGAAATTGGTAAACAGTTCAGAGCTTCAATTGATTTGACAGCAGAATCTTTTCAGCCATCTTAAAACTCAATACCAGATATCATCTTTTGGCGTGGGCTTTGTGGAATTGCTATTTTGCATTGATGTTCATCAGAGTTGAAGGGAAATGTCCATTGTTGAAAAGCCAGAGATGTCAGTTTGTTCACTGACAGCAGCCTCTGAATGCAATTCAGCCACAAGACATGTGACTAAAGGCTGTAACTTCATTATACGTACAACTCGATACAAATGATCCATAAGATATTTAAAATATATACAATATGAGGGATTTGTGATGTGATAAAAAACATATTTGACCTTTAAGAGTATATAATGCATGTGACACAATCAGAACATTTGGAATAAGAGTTTTTCCAACTATTAACTACTCTGTGGAAAACAGAATCAATTGAATGTTAAAGGGTTTAATTACAGTAAATGATGGTTCAGAGGTTTGTTATTTCTCTGGGAGAATCTCTGGGAAAACATTTATTACATCCCAAGCAATTGATATGTCTACAAGATCTTAAAAAAACGAAATGTTAAGGAGACTTAACTTTCTGAACTGTGGATGTACCCAACCTATGTGTAATGAGCCTGAGAATTGGGTTGGATTAACTTTGGGTAATTGCAATAAGATTGCAATCAAAGTTTCAATTAGACTGCAGCCACAGTTAGGTAACTCCCGCCTGGGTGTTGATTTGCAATCTGGTAATTTGGAATTAGAGTGTTAGTCTTCTCGCTCTCTTGTTCATTTTATATCTTTCAAGTTAGGGGAGGTTTTTCTGGGTTGGGAGCTTCATTTCATTTCCTGTGTACGTCCATAAGAGGAATCTAATGTGTTACAGAATTTCCTGTTTGGACAGGCCAATTAGCCCAAAACCATGAGGCTGTGCTTAGGGACTTTTTAAGTCATCAGTGTGTTCTTGGTAATAATTTACCAATGCATGGAGGGTTGTAAATGGGATAGGGATATAATTGTTTGCAGGAGTTGATTTACCCCAGGGTTTCCAGCATTGTAGATTTTGCTGTAAGTGAGCTGTGTGTCTGTGTGGCCCTGGCAGAGCTCCAACACTTTGACAGATGGAGATATTTCAAATTGCAGCTTCAACATAGACCTCAATGAATGCCCTTTACATTAAAAAAAAAAGGCTTGCCACCGCTGATTCTGGCCTAATAATTTCCTAAATAATCTGTACATCAAAATGAGATGAAAATGTCCTAATCTCATCCATTTGATACTTCTTTCCAGCCCAAATGTTTAGTCTTTTTTTCATGTCTTATAAATATAGCTTGACATTACTATTGTAACAGTATCAGGTCTAAAACGACCAGACTCAGGGACAGTTTCATTCCACAGGCCATAAGACTGTTAAACACCTGAACTAAGAACATCCATAACATTCACCTGTTTTTCAATTTACAAAGTAGTTATCACTTGTCTCTTATGGCACTACTTATATTCTATTCATTGTATTTATTTGCACTATTTATCTGTTTTATTGTGTTGCACTGTTGGAGGAGCCTGTGACCTAATATTTTCATCGACATAACTACACTGTAGTTATGAACGAATGACAAAACAAGCCTTGAATCTTGAAACTATGGAAATACATTTGAGAAATGTAATTAGTACAACTAACAGTAGGGGGCAGCAACACCCTTAAAGACATTGGTCTATGTACACACGAAGAAAACGGTGACCAACGAGGGGCCATAGAAGTAGAATATCCAGATCAGTTAGCTCTAATTAAATTAATTTTCCTTTCTTTGTGTTGGTTTCAATTGTGTAGGGTTATTTGTGTTTTCATTGGTTGATTCCTATTGACGTTTCAAAGCACATCATGTTGAATAAGCTTGTATAATATTCCTGTTTCTGGTGTGTACCATAAATAGGTCGAATCCATATATATCCAGTTACAGTCAACATATTACAGTATCTATTTACAATGCATTTCAGATGTTTCTGTGATTCATTCTCTATTTTCATTTCTAAAGAAGCACAAACACAAATACGATACATTATTAGGAAATACTGGAAAATATAGCAGCATTTTTGGAGTACTAAGTATAACTTAGCTACATGCCTGTCTATGTGGTTTGATTCTATGTCCAGGCTGCTGCTGTATTGTTTTGATTAGGAAAAATCATTTGCTCAGGTACAGATACGGATTACGTTATCTAAGGTTAGTTTTCATTCGATGGTTTTGATAAATATACATTCAATATTTCAGTTAACATAGTATGAAATCTCATCTTGACGAGTTAATGTAACCTACAGCAAAAAATGAGGTGCCCGTATGCTAGCTGACTGCTTGCTAACTGAGTGCTAACGCTAGCTAGGAACATCAGTCCAATATCCTAGTGTTAGACGATTGTTTCTGATGATATCTTCAATATGTCTTTGCTTTTAAACATTTCCGTTGGTTAATATAAGACAGTCAATGACCGTCCTACATGCTGAAAAGCGCATTGTATGCACCGCAGCTGTTAAAACTGACATTAGCTCATTTGTATAACCGAAGCTAGCTAATAAAAATGCTCACACCAATTGTGAGAATATCATCGACATTTAAACGTCTGCCAATTTAAAATGACATACGTTGCTACGTTACATTAGATTCTGACCACTCACTAACGAGTGTGACCATTTATTGTCTAACCATATTTACCACAGCATTTGCTAACACCAACGCTTTCAACCCTGCTGACTGGGTGCTCATACAGAAGCATTAAGGACCTCACAGTAACGTTATTACAACCAATAAACAACGCTCAATGCTAACATAACAACATGTGCTAATTACTTTTATTTAGCAATTTCTTTCGGATTTAAAGTATAGGATAGCACAGTTTTTAGGTCTATGTTTGCCTTGTATTTCTTGCAGCCTATTCTAGGATGCATAGCTTGGAATAGGAATATTTAAATGCTTGCAAACAGTCATATATATCAGCATTTAAATATACAGAGCAATGCTTGAGGAGTCTAAAAAGATAAACGCATTTTCTGTGTGTAAAGTGAAGAAACAGTGAAGCACTTAGTGTAGAGATATATTACTCTGTCCACGTTAAACCATGTATCATTGTATCATGTATTGTGTGCGTTCACCCAGCAGAGGGTACTATGGCATAGCTTTTATTTGTGAGGTTTGGGAAGCAAAACACTGGGTATATAAAGTATTTTGCATGTTTGTTAATGTTTGTTCATAGTTAAGCATCAGCATCTTAAAGCCCTACCTGCTGGTACAGTTTGTTTAATAGGCGTCGGGCGACACACCTTTTGTTTGTCAGTATCTGTATGACTTTGATGTGTCACTAGAAGCTGACCTCAGGCATCACAGAGTATGAGAGAAACCCTGCCTAACTGATGCTGCTGTTGGGGGAATTTCCCCCCCATTTTCTTCCCAAAAGTGCTTTTTGTGGTAGACCGGCTAATTCCTCTGTGACTTTTCCCACAGTACTTAGTGACAGGGGGCACAACCACATCCAGGATACAGAGGCTTGATTCCCACGTAGTTATTTAGAAGAGGGGCAAAAGGTTAAAACACAACCTGGGCTGTTTGCCCGGAAGAGCCCTGAGTCAGTATATCTTTAATTAGGTGCTTCCTGAATTAATTTAGAGTTGTTCGATTTTTTGTGTTTCATAACTGACCTAATATTATTCTAAAAGTAGTTAGTAGTATTTTCAAGCTATGATATAACTCTAGTAAAAAAAATATATATTCTGTCCACAACATGACTCGCTTGAAAGCTTAGATCGAACAGACGTTCAGCTAGAGAACAGATTTAATTTCCCAGAGAGATTTTTAAGATGTTGCTGTTTTCTTTTAAGTGACAGTTCAACAGCTACTTCCTCCTGTTGAAAATAGGCTAAAATAGCATCTAAGGAGTGGGGGTGTTGTTGTTTTGTTTCATTAAATTGCTCAATGATGATTGATAGCAGCAAGACATTTCTATTAGAGGAAGCGTGACTGGCCAAGAGCACGTTTGGAGCCAAGATTGGCAGGAGTTTGCGGAAAAGCGATAGCGTACAATACTGAGAATCGACAATTCGACAACCCGCGATTCGCTCAAACCCTGTCTCAAAGTGCATCGGGATAAAATGTGTGTCTCAATTTTTTTTATCTGGCTCCTCCAGGTGACAAGCCTTACCTTAACTAATGGATGACCTTTCAAGATCATATATGGCAGGAAAGTTTGTAGCTCACGATTATTAAATACGATTATTCATTGACTTTGAAAACATCCATTTATTGAACTTTAAAACAAATACAAATAATAATTTGAACAGTCTCTTTTTAACTGTTGATTACCCTGAACGTATAATTCAACTGAAAAACTTTAAATAAATAATATCAAAATAATAAATACCAATAAACAAGATCAACAAATATTTTGGAGCGCACTTCCACAAGCTACTAATCATATATAAATATGATAAATACAAATAAATGAGACCAAAATAAATTAGATCAAATATGTTGCAGTGCACTGTCACAACCTAGCAAAGCAAAATAATTGTTTTATTCGATTATGTTGTTTTCGTAATTGTGGCAGGCCAAAATCGTAATTGCGATTAAAATACGATTAATTGCACAGCCCTAATGAGGTGGTCAATAAAAAAGGGCGTATTTTGCGATAATTGCGATTTACTTGTGACTTTCAGAACAATGATTTTGTCTCACGTCTAGCTTTCATCCTACTGGTTTGAGAAGTTTCCTATTCTAACATCTCCCTCTGTTTTTTCCCCCAGATCTTCCCCGTAGTCATCGTGGTCATGGAGGAGCAGACCGTCTCTCCTGCAGCCAACGCCGACAACAACGGCCAGAGAAATGGAGATGAGGTAAGAGCTGGACTCACTGTGTTAACACATGAAAATGTTTTCCGATTCAAACTCCAATGAATATCCTGCCATTACATAACACACAGGACTGCTACCTGAAGCTTAAAAACATCTCTGTTTTTGTCATCTCTGCAGAAGCCCCGACGTGGCAACTGGACCAAGGGGAGGAAGAGGAAGAAGCCGATGAAGGACAGCAACGCACCCAAGGCCCCCCTCACGGGCTACGTCCGCTTCATGAACGACAGACGGGAGCAGCTTCGGGCCGAGCGTCCGGACGTGCCCTTCCCAGAGATCACCAGGATGCTGGGCAACGAGTGGAGCAAGCTGCCCCCCGAGGAGAAGCAGGTCAGTGAGGAAGATCCAGACTGAGAAAACAACTGTGAGGAATCATGTGTCAATGAGGGTTGCATAAATGACTAATTACAAACATTTTTGATTTATATTCCAATTGCAGTATAATTCACAATATTAGAGGGAATTATCATTTTTGAAACATTCACAGTATGATTGAAAAGACTGGAGTTTGCCCTTTCCTGTAGTGAGTTATATAGGTTTGTGTGCATGATAATGGCCTGCAAAGGCTAAAATCCCCAAATCCCTCCAGAGGGAGTTTCTCTCCCACACACTCCCCCCCCCCCCCCTGCCTGAAATGCCTCCATTGTGGACTCCTTTGATTACTAACATAGTGACATCACTATGTAACCCTCATGCTTCTATTGGCTAGCGCTCCAACACATTGTTATTATAGGCTAAGGGGCGGGACCTCTCTCCCATAGTCAATTTTGTGTATTACTCTGTTTAAATGTACCCATCAACGTCTTCATCAGTTTCTATACTGTAAATATGAATGCAACAAAGGGAACTAACTAAGACGATATCGGTTTTGAAAAAGCAGTGATAAGGGAATCAACAGACCAGAGGCAGGACAGCCAGCAGCAAAATCTGTTCAGTTTTTGATTATCAAAGTGATGGATTTTTAATTGTTATTACTTTCAGTAATCGCTCCAAAGGTGCCCCAAAGCGCCGGACAGAAATGTTCAGCTGCAACCTGCCAGCCACATTTACCTCTCAAATCAGCAGAGACCTTTATCTATTTCTTTTTCCCTGTACACAAAAAGCGTGTCGGAACAAAAGCCTGTTGAGTCCATGGTGTCACTGTTTTATACATGGCTCTGTTTGCTAGTTTGACATCCTTTTACAGATTGTTTTGCCGTACTTGATGGCATCTTGTATTGTGTCCTAAATACGCCCTCAACTGGGATGCAAGAATAACAGAAAAATAATACAAAAGGATGAAGTTGCTGAGAGAAAAACAGTCAAGTTCAGGCAGATTTTTCATAACAATTTGATATTCCACTTCAAAGATATCTGAGGGATGATATTGTGATTCAACCACGGAGAACTTTCAGTGGCCTTTTAAAAGAAATGGCAGATCATGGATCAACAAAATGATAATGCGTTTCCACATGTTCTTTTATCAAAATGTATCAACTTGGTCTGCTAGCGAAACAGCTAGTGCTTTATCAGTTTGCTGCTTTTCTTGGCTCTCTTTCAAGGAGAAGATTGGGGAAATGTTTTGTTTTGAAAACCAAAGACTGGATAGAGCCTGAGAGCTTTTCTGCTGATGTGTATCTAATTGTTAAACCACGAGTTCAGAGCTCAGTCGGATCCACTTTCCTGGCACCAGGTCTTTGCACAAAGATGGTTTTAGAAGTGTTTCCTCTAATTCCCAAACGAATGATAATACAAGATGCTTTAATCTGTTTTAAGCCTCGTATTAGTGTAGGTTATTAATTTTGGAAATGACCGTTTTTTGCCTTTTGAAAGAAACTAATCCTGATAAGAAAAAGAACTCTCCAAATCCTCATATTTGACTTGAGTCCTTCCAACTCTCCTCACCTTTCTTTCTTCTCTCTGCAGCGATACTTGGATGAGGCGGAGCGAGATAAGGAGCGCTACATGCAGGAGCTGGAGAAGTACCAGAAGACGGAGGCCTACAAACATTTCACCAGGAAGGTTCAGGAGAAGCAGAAAGGCAAGCGACACAGGGGAGGTGAGGTCTGGGTAGAGAGGCAGCAGGGGGTCGAGCAGAATCAACCATTGAAACTAGTGTAGCGACTTCACCTCCAATAAAAATGCCCCAATCACTTCCTGATTAATTGAAGATATCAAAAAGCCCTGCATACTTTTGAACAGGTAGACCAAACCATTACAATCACACATAGGTGATAATATGTTTCGGGAAGTCACAAAGTTTAAATGAAAGACAAATGAGTTTCATATCAGACAACAAATACAATGTGTGCAGTCACTCTTAATACATCATTATTATACTAAAACTAATAAACAAAAGCACAATAAGCATTTTGTCTCAAACAACCATCCAGTCTGGCAGTTAGCCCACCAACATATTAAAGCTCTGCTGTTTGAAAAGTAGTTGGCAAGATAAAAACGTTATATATCTGGTGACAATCGGATCAAACGGGTATTATATTTGGTGGACTACTGCTTCCAGGTCGACTAAAATGGACATAAATATATAATGAATACGTTTGATTATGTAGTTGTGTGTCTATTTTCCTTTTCAAATTAGTTTACATTAACAAATAAATACAGGTATGCACTTGTAATGTTCTTAAACATTTGGTTTTAAGATGCCAATGAGCAAGGCACCAAACCACTACATTTTTATTTTAACTTTACTTAACCAGGATAGGTCTCATTGAGATTTAAAATATCCTTTTCAAGAGAGTCCTGGCCCAGGAATGGTAACAGCACAGTTACAGAGAATTTTAAAACCCACAATCACAACACAGTCATACAACAAGTTTACCCAAAGCATTTACAGCCACAGCGGCTGATTCAAGGTCAGTTAGAGTAGCTTTGAGTTTGTTTAAAGAGACCAGCTCTCTGACTTTCAGCTCAATTTGCAGCTGGCTCCAAGCCACAGGAGCAGCGTAACTGAACGCCCTCTTCCCCAGCACAGTACGGACTTTTGGTACATGATCTGGTAATGATGTTGGTTTGTTTGATTGCTCATGTTGCTGCTTCAATTTGATACAAGATGTCAGTGTTTATAAAGAAAATAAGGCTAAGAAGGCAAATGGTTGCAGGGTTTGACTATATCATATGAATACATGCCTTATTTAGTGTTGAAAGTCAACACTCATTATTTGCTTTCCTCAGTCAATGTAAATGTGGCCGAGAAAAGAGGTACTTTTGGAGTTCACGGCAGTTCCCGTTAAGAGTTCAAGTGAAATCTGAGGCCAAGGAGCTGTTACTGTTCTCGCACAACACATGGTCTTTATTTTCAGTTTCAAACATGTTGACGACATAAACAGCTCTACCTTGGCAAACAAATCCTAAAGTAGATGATCTGCTCTGTTTCAGGTGAATCACAATGGAGAGGGCGGAGATGGGATTTTTGTATTGCTCTCATTCGTTCATCTGTTCTCAAAGTAGTAAAAGCTCACTGCGTCGGGGGAATCATGAATCATCCTCTGTCCTCTCTCTTTATTCTTTCCTTCCTCTCCAGATGCTGGGCACCAGGTAGCCAACGAAGCTCTTCACGAGGTCAGTAACTCTTTCCCGCCCACAATCACAATCACTATCTTTAACCCTTAGATGCCCGAGTGACTGGACCCTACACTCTTCCATAAGTGGTTCAAAAAGGACCCGTATTAGAATAATATGTTTTTATGCCATTTCTTTCATTTTGGTTAAGAAAAATCACTTGTATAATATTTAGTATTATATTTTGGTTCACACTAGAAATATTTTATATTTATTTAAGTTTTCACTATTTATCATTTTAGACATTTTTTTTACATTTTGAAAAAAAACGTTTTCCCATTGGATTGTTTGGCCCACTTATGGAAGCCTGGGGTATTAATACAAAAACTACAATTTCTTAAAATGTACATTTTAAAATTTGAATGGCATGATATCCAAAACATGTTTTTTGAGGAATAGCTGGAATATGAAATTATAATTTTTTTTAATTACAAAGATACTTCAAGACAACCACCTCACCGGGTCAAAAAAGACCCACTTATGGAAGCTTGGGGTAGTAATACAAAAACTACAATTTCTTAAAATTTATAAAATGTATATTTAAAATTTGAATGGTATGATATCCAAAACATGTTTTTTGAGGAATAGCTGGAATACGAAATTATTAAAAAAATGTAATTACAAAGATACTTCAAGAAAACCACCTCACCGTGTCAAAAAAGACCCACTTATGCATCTAAGGGTTAAGAATAAAATAGATTCCTGTCCACGCAAGGAAATCAAAAAATCGATCTAAAAGATTCACATGGTTAGAATACAATAAAAGCATGTCAACACGTCACAGTCGAGGCACAACATGCAGGATGAACCTGAACATTAGCATAATATATCCTTTTGAATCAACATGAATTTGAAAGGGTTTGTTTTGACTTTAAAACAACATTTCTCAGAAAAACAACAAGTGAACTCATGCAAATATTATTAGATTAGATTCAACTTTATTTTCATTGCATATAGTACCACGAATTTCAGTTTGCATCCAACCAAATTAGTACAAAGAGTAGATAACGTGCAGATAAGGATACAGTACATCCACGTATATGGGTTACAGTATATAAAGGTAATATATGTTGTTGCATACATGGTCCCATAAATATGAAATGTACTGTATACACAACAGGATATAAAAAGTGCTGGCAGGTAATATTTACAGATTTAGTTTCCTGGGTGCGAAAAAAAAGCACAAGTTTAATTTATTTTGAGTTTGTGTTACCATGGTTTTCTGTTATTTTCTCACCCAGGAAACTAAATCTGTTTAGTTAGCCCTCCTCTTGCTCAACCCATTAAATGCTTATTGTTGCATCACTAAAGCTGTGTTAATCCTCTTTGGTGCTGTGTTTGTGTTCCTAATCCAAACACTTGGCTTTTGCTAAGTGTGTAATTCATTTTTATTAAGTTCTGCATGTAATTAAAGGTTTCCTTTGTGAGGCTTATAGCATTCTGCTGAGGGGTTATGGTCAAGGTGACTTTATTGGAATCAGCATTCCTGTGTGGATTCCCCCTCCACAGATTTCAAAGCACACGGGATTCAGCATACATTTCATTATGTTATGAAATGAGAAAGGATGATGCGTTCTTTCAGAGGAAGGAGTAAACCTGCGCTGTATCTTTGTGAAACACAATTTGATTGCAAACCATTTCAAGGCCTTTGATATCTTAGCAGCACTGCTGATGAAATTACTTTGCCTTCCTCATTTCTTAAATTGTATCACTGTATTTCCCCTGTGGCAAGGTATAACATCAATTACCCACCCACCTACCAACCACATAGATAAATGACCAGCTCTCACTGTCAGTGTGTGCGGCCAAATGTGTTCTCTCTTCAGCTTATCCCCTTTCTGTCTCTGATCAACAGAAGGACGGTGAAGGGAAGGACAGAACTGTGTTCGACATACCGATCTTCACTGAGGAGTTCCTCAACCACAGCAAAGGTACAGAGCTTAAACTCAGCCAGCTCTATTTGTTGGCGCACTGTAACTTTTTCAAACATCCATTTGTCAAAGTGTTTCTAAACGTGTTCATGGCTAGCTCAAGATAACTTTGTTTAAAAGTGCTCCCAGAATACTTCCACAAACTCAGCGATGCTCTGAACTTTGAAAAGAACACACCTCTCTCAAGCAGATTAAATATTAATGCCGCTGTGTCCCCCTCTTTCTCTGTGTGTTTGTGCACAACAGCGCGCGAGGCTGAGATGCGGCAGCTGCGTAAGACCAACATGGAGTACGAGGAGCGTAACGCCGCGCTGCAGAAACACGTGGAGAGCATGCGCGGCGCCGTGGAGAGGCTGGAGGGCGACGTGATGCAGGAGAGGGGACGCAACGGGCTGCTCCACCAGCACCTGGAGACCCTGCGGCAGGCGCTCACCTCCAGCTTCTCCTCCGTGCCTCTGCCAGGTGAGGACCCATATCACTGTCTGGCTGCTAAATACATTTTGTAAATTGTGTAACTTTTTTTATTATAATTTTTGTATCTTTAATACTTTTTTATGCATGCTTCTTAGGTAACATTAAGCTGTCTTTGGCACTTTTCTGCTATAACAATGTACATTTCCCCTCTGTGGGACTAATAATGGTATTCTGGTTCTGAATCCTCAAACATGGCACTAAAAAACTCTCAAGGTCTCTCAAAGCCACACGGGGTTTGAGAAATACAGAACAGGGGAAAAGTTTGACTTTAAATATATCATAATGTGTCTGGCTTTTATCATGGAAGTTAATGGAAGTACTTCTTGTATGCGCTGCTTTTGTCAAGGTTGAAAGGAAAAGCAAAGTTAACCATCTTGAGGACTGCATGTAGTTGTTTTATAATCTAAAAAAAAAAATATGCATTTATCCCCATTTCGTACAACGTGATTGGTTGATGAAAGAAACTGAGAAAAATCGACCTTGTTTCTGAAAATTACGATGATTTTTCGCTGCATAGTTTTCACGTTTTATGTGAAAGTATTCCTAATAAAATGCTTGTCATGTGAACAGGATACACATGAAAAAAGGCATTCTAACTAAAAAAACATTTGTTATCGTTCTATCCGAGGAGATTTTTCTAGCACCTTTCACTTTTTGAGATATATGTAAGGGTTATTCCACCTAATTTGGAACAAGTGAAATTTTGAGATAGTCATTTGTGTATTTGTTGTTCTTCTTTTGTTTCAATAAAAAGATGATGAATGACTCGGCACTATCCTAGACGACTCATTTAGGCGGGCACAACTGCAGCCTCCTGAGTTGTTCAGATATTTGCTGATAGAGAGTTCATGTCTCCTCTGTTACGACGGTCTAGAATAAGAGCATTCGTTTTGGGAAACTCACAACAATAAATATTTAGTTTTTAATCAACATTCTGCTGTGTGTGGGAAAAATGAAATTGATTTTCTTTTATTTCTCAAAGTGAGCAATTTGGCTCTTGGGCCTGCTGATATTGATCAGTGCACATTATAAACCACTTTTGTCTTAATACCCCATACCAGTAATGCATCCCTTGACATGAATACTGTAGTAAACTATTTGCAACAAGGTCAGATTTTAAATTAGTTGAGACATGAATGATAATGTAGGAGTGTTCATAACGTCTCCGCTCGAGTGTATTTGCTGTTCTTTTAGAGACTTTTACCGTGTACTCAGGCTTTGGTCTTTTCTTAATTTTAACCTTATCATTATTTACATTTGAGGAATGTGCTCTCTCACTTTGTTCCTACTTGTTTTCTGCACACAGAGAACCCGTGCTGAGCTCACACCCACAGGTTTTCTCTTGTAATTCTTCCTCCACACCTATTTGAATTTCTTGCTCACACAGCAGAGACACGGATTCTGCAAACAGTACTGGAATTATTTCATAAGAGCTTGACAATGAAAGATGATTGCAAAATCCACTTAAACCTAGCCTCAGGGAAGCTCTGTGGCACTTTCATTTCAGTGTCTATAAATTAATTACTGATAACATCAAAGCTTGTTCCGAGTGAAGGCTTTCCTTTGATTGTATTTGTTATCACGGTAAATGAGCCATTTCCAGTTATTAACTTACTTTACAAAGGTTAACTACAATTGAAAAAGTTATATACCGGTCATTAAACATGCTCACTATTAAATATTTTAATACACTACTGGGATATCCTTTGATGTGTTTGCAGCAACAGCACCTAGTAGTAGTAGTAGTATTGTTGTGCTTGAATCAATCATGTTTCTGGCATTGTCCAAAATATTCAAATATAAAATGCCCATAGCTGTAAACACAAATGCTTATTCAAGGTTTTATCGGCAGTAATTAGAAGTAAATATAACTTAGTAACATGATTTGTTAAGACAATTTAGTGGGTATGAATAAATATACTTTTAAAGGTTTGTGTCGTCCTATGAGGATCTTTCAGCTAAAAGACAATTCCAAGTACTTATTTTTGAGTACTAATATCCTTCATTGTTGTCCTGCAGCGAGTGGAGAGACGCCCACTCTGGAGAGCATCGACTCCTACATGAAGAAGCTCCACAGCATCATCGTCAGCTGCCCCCAGGAGCACGAGAATCTCATCAACACTGTGAGGGACGTGGTCAACCGTCTGGACAGGTGAGAGACGCTGTTCCTTTCATGACTTTAGTAGACTTTAGAGTTGCAGATGATCAATTTACATTAGGGCTGGTTGATGTAGAGAAAATCAAATGTTACAATAGTTCTGATCAAATATCTCGAAAAAAATTTGACTTTATTGAAGAGAGAGTTGAAAAGAGTCTGAGGCCAGTTTTGAGTCCGGGACATTGGGCCAACAGCAACATTTGTAATAAATAATCATTAGTTATATTGGCTAAGTGGTTAAAGGAAAATAATAAAACAGCTATAACAGTCGAAGTTTAGAAAAAAACGTTATTATTATTTAGCCTTAAAAACCATGAAAAGTCACATGAGCTATTACAATGTGCAAAATTCATATAGATATTTAGCTTCACATCACAATATTGACATAATATCAACATATTGCCCAGCCCTACTTTACATTATTGCATCATCTAATGAACAATCATATTTTGTTTATTTGTCTAGTCAATAAATGTGTTGGCTTTAGAGTAAACTTTAATATCCCTTTCTTAGTCAGACATAAATCAATAAGTCCAGTAGACATACAGTTTCACCTGCAGATTCATGTATCTTTTTTCAAGCTTTTTAGTTTGTTTTACCAGTGTTCAATTATTACATTTCTTTGGGAATGAATAATGAGTGTGTCTTTTGCTGTCATGCTTTTGCCGCAGATAATTGGACCGTGTCTCGAGGCTGCTCCCTGACGGTGAATCTTCCTGCCGATCTGTCCTCCCAATTTATTTTTAAACATCTTGTATTACTTCTTTAAGTTGATGTATGTGAAGGGGATGTAGGGACTCATATTTATTTATTATTGTTTTACATTTTTTTTACGCTCTGTCCTCATTTTAATATAGCTGTAGTTTGTTTTATAAATCAAATGGTAGGACATGAAACCGTTTTCTGTCACTCATCGCTCCTGTTCTGTCTTTATGTCCATTTATAGCAAATGCTTTCACAAACAATATCTAAAGCATTATCAGACATGTTCTAAACAAAGACAAAATGTATCCGTGGGTTCACCATATCCAAGAAATGTTTTCTGTTTTTATACTCTGTTGAAGAAAAACATGTGCCATTTATTTTTTTCTCCTGTGTGTAAAAGTGTTTGTGTTTTCAATAAACGTATTTACATCACCAGAGCCGTCGGTTTGTTTGGATAGGTTCATAACATGCTGGATATATATATTTGCACTGAAATATAAAATCTAACTTAAATACACTATGGACCATTGCCCTAGATTCTTAGTTCATCATATACAGAATCTGTCTCTCCGTAGCTCAAGCTATGAAAAATATTTAGAGAAAATGGTCCCTCTTAAAGTTTAAGTAGTTTTATATACAGCGACTTTCAGGTGTTTAAAAGATAACTTTGATGGTGTGTCTCAAAATTGCCAAATAGTAGTATTTGTAATATGTATATTATATTATATTCCATTTCCAGTTTGTGATTTGTAACATTAGGAAGAATTGTTGAATTTTAACAGCCTGGTTTTAAAGTCTACTGTATTAAAAATAACTATTAAGCTCATCTGCTGTATCACGTTTGTAATGGTGCCTATTTAGTGCCAAAGATTATTCAATTAAAGTAGATTTGCAGTCAAACAGATTTGGATTTGTTAGGTTAATTAAGCAGCTTTGCTGTAAATTACCAGAATCTGGAGAAAGAGACACAAATTACTTTGCGCTCTGTGGCACATTCACATTCACTTGGCTGTACTCAGCTTTGGGAAACAATGACCCACTGTATCACATCACAGGATTTTCCCAATCTCTGGGTGTTTCTCAATGTCGAGGAAAGCTGCTCCAGAGCCACTATTTCAAGGATACTACGTCATCGAGTCCCGCCGAAGGACTGTTCCAATGTCCAGGATACTTGGAATTCTACCGAGGCCGGCATACTTCGTTGCGGGAAATTTCGAGGCTGCACATGTGTAGACTCCGCGGTCTTAAAATCCCCACAATGCTTTGCGCACGGACCAATTTCCAAATCTTTGGCGGAAATCGCGCTCCATTTAAGGCAGAGCCTCGCATATGACGCACACCTGTTAGCCTGTTCCACAATTCTTCGTTTTCCGAGGCTAGGAAGGATTCTTGCCTCGCTTCTGAAGCAACTGACTCGGAGGTACATGTGCTACCAAGCAAGCCTCCTCGACATTGAGAAACACCCATTGCCTCAAATGAGGAACAAAATGGCCGTAGATGACTGCCATAAATCGTTTTTAGTAAATCTGATTTACGTCATGATTCACTTGGAAATTTCAAATGTATGTTCTTATTTGTCTAAAGGAGCTGGCCAATTAGCTTGGATGCCAAGTATCAAGTTACTAACATAGTACTGTATTTATTTTCACTTTATATTATGAGTCTTTCCTGTTTCCATTGACGAATGCCCATTTCCTTTTTGCCAGCTGAGACTTCCTGTCCATAATGGCTGTGTGTGTCACAGCTTTATGTCCCTAACAGATGTTCTGTTCCCACAGGAGAGTGCAGTGCACACCGTGAGCTAATAATACACAATCGCTGACTGCTATGAATCTGATTATATGTGAGGATAGGTTTCTGTTTGACATACACGCTGCAAAGGTTCAGTTTCTCAGAACTTCGCTGTGCCAGGTGATGAAGTGTGGAGAGGACTTTGGCAATTTACAGGTTGTTATAAAAGATTGGCATTTTACAACCCGGAAGCTAATCAAATGCCAGCTAGTTTTGGCAGTGATATAATTGTATTGTCGAAGTAAAACAAGGAAGGGATTTTGAAGTTCTAAAACAGTGAGTGAATAATGTGTACTCAAGACTACAGGCCAAAACTCAACTATGCTAGCAGACCTGTGTCCAAATATGCAGAGCAATTATTTGAGCTAAATGCTTACAGAAACATGCTAACTTATTCACAATGATGATGTTAGCATTTTGACAAAATACAGCATCAATCTTGTTGGGGTTACGGTATATTCCAATTGATTCCAGTTGCGAGGGAAAAGAAAAGAGAAGGTTTATTCTCTGGGCACCATGAATATCTGTAGGCCTACTAATCTTCATGAAATAGTTGTTTTACTTAAAAAACTAAAACTCTCAACCTGATGGTAGAGTTAGATGAATGCCAGGGAATCATCAATGTACTTTTGATTCACCAACTGGGGATCATGAATAGTGTTACAACATTTGATGTCACTTCCTCTAATTGTTGTTAAAATAATTCAGCTTGGAGGAGCTGTATCACCTTACCTACAGCCATGCTGGCTAAACATGCTGAATCCAATTACATTTCAAAGCTCTTGAGTGTTAGATGTGCTGTGGGAAATACACTATACCCAGTGAAGCCTCTGGGACCAATGAGACACTCACTACCTTATTAGAGTTGTTTACCTTTTCACTTCTGGTATCATCTTTCACATGTCAACTGCTTGGTGTGTGCAGTAGGCCCCACAGCTCATTTGTATAATGAGCTTAGCTACAGCTTTTTTTGTTTTGCTTTGATGTTGCCCCAAAGCTGCAAAAATAAAACACAGTAAAGGAGGGGGGTGTTTGAAGAGTAAAGGCTCATACCTTGTTATCACATTCCTGACATTGACCCGTTTCACCCAACTCCAATGCCCAATCTGCCTCGGTAAATCTGTTTTAAAACATGACGTGTTGTATGGCTGTGGTCCAGTCCCTCATGATGACCCGCCGCCTGCCCTCTTCTCTCCGCACCATCATCACACCCAGTCTTTGTCTTCACAAAGAAAAGACCCACTGAAATAAAAACAGCCCCTTCCTTTCCAGAAGGGCCATGTCTGCATCCTTGGCCGGCTTCCTGCCCGTGGAGTGGCGGGTTAGCATTATGAGAAAGGAGCCAGTTTGAGTAAAGTGCCACAGATCCTGGACCAGGGGAGGGAGGGAGTGACTCAGAGCAGAGGGGATGAGTCAGGCGTCATGTGCTGAATTGGCATGCACCAGACCCGAATGCTTTCTGTTATCGCAAGCACTATAATGGTCAAAATGAGCCTACCTTTTGTTACAAAGGCATGGTAATGTGGCCTTGCCTTGCTTATACAGGCCATGTATGCTAATCGGTTTTATCATCTACAAATATGCAACAGTGAGTGAATGGGTATTAAAAATGCTTTCTGATGGAATAAAAGCCCGCATTTATCGTCATCGCTTAACGTTCAGTTCAGTCACTCCAGAGAGAGCCACAGTTGACCTCAGTTTCTGAGGGCATGGACAGGACTATTCACTGTGATTGAGTATCTTCACTTGTTGGGTACATTTGAAAAAATCAAAGGTGAGATAACTTCTTTATGAGTAGGATCGTCTATGTTCCACCCCTGTTCAGATGATATAAAACAACTCATAATGTAACATCTCAAAATTCTTCTTCACAGAGACCCGGGTTCAGTTCTTGTGATTCTCAGTTGAGTTTTCCAATGGGAAATTAAGGATAGATCTTATCGAGTTGGAGTAGCAGTGTCTTGCTTGAAAAATATACTTATCCCGACAGACACTTGCCATGTTTTCTGCGTATTGTAATTATGAAGTTGAAGTATAGACAGATATTTCTCCAGTTCTAAAATAGATGATTACCTGGTTTCTTGAGAGAGCAAGAATGTTTGTATGACAATGGACAACAAATCTTTATTATCTAGAAATTGTGTGTGATTAAGTTATTCAGATTGAAACTCCATAACTTTCACTTCCATATTAGATACAAGTAACATTTACTTTTCATTAAATACATATTTCTTTTATTTCATCATTGGGGACAACATCCTTATTTTCAACTCAGTTTCTGATGTGAGTCACTTCTGACTTCATTACTTCTCTTACAGCCGACCCTGACTCATGGCGCACTGTCTCTCTATCTCACTTTCTCAGATTGCATTACCTTCACTGTGTGTGACTTTACTGCATTAACATCCATTTGTATCAGAGTGACTGTGATGCTAAAACAGTTTGTGCCAACATTTCAGTCACGGATTTCAATGACCGACTTTACTGCTGCCAGTTTATCAGCTTTGCCATATTTTCTTGAAACTACTGGAACTTTTGGAAAGCCACTGTATACAAATCATCACAATATACTGTCATTGTGTAATAATTAGGACATATAACTAGTTTAACATGTGCCTAAATGAACATTTCCAAATGGGTTGTCGCTTTATCTTGATCTCATGCTCCGTCCTTAGAACATCTCTTAAGAAAGGCATAGCACTTTTCTGTATGAAGGATACAGGCAAGCTATACAAAACCCAGAAAGACAGCTTAAAGTATACAAAACTAGCTCTTATTTAAACAGCTGGAGAAAGAGAGAATTACTTTAATGGGCAAAAGCGGAAAATGCGAGTCATCTTTCTCCTCCATTGCTCCATCATCCGCACCATCTCCCCCAGCCTTGGAAAATCCTTGGCCTCAGTGCCCAGGACAGGGAGGAGGAGGAGGAGGAGGAGGAGGAGGAGGAGGAGGAGGAGGAGGAGGAGGAGGAGGAAACAATGCTAGGAATGTGTAAAAAACGTGAGTCATTCCCACATGTCAAGCTCCGGCTCAGCTCCTCCTCCTCTTCTCAGATGCATGTTGCCTTCAGGTTCTCCTCATGAGCTTTTAAGTGTTACTTATTCGAATAAACTATTGTAGCTGCTGCCTTTAACTTTCACTCTCTCGCTTGCTTTACTGGACTTTTATTCTAGGAAAATACACTTGCAAAGAGAATAATTGCAAACCATTACATCACAATTAAATGTGTGGTTTATTACACAAGATGTTGGTAACATTATCCTTCATGGCAAACAGAAACCTTTACAGTTACACGTAACCATACTTTTATTTTTCATGTGAACTTGGCTTTAATTATGATAAGAATATTTCCTACAGCCCCTGAAGGCAGCAAGAGAGGAGGGGGTTTCTTCTCCAAAAGTAATTGTCCCTTATGAGAAGCTCATGATAAAGCCACACTGACTGCTCTCAACGCTTCTCAATAACTGTAACATGCACACTCACTGTGGCACACAGCAGCTGTCTTTCCATACAAACACATTTTTCCAAATGAGTGCAGCTTTAAATTACAATGCTTTGATATGTGGTCTCATCATTTAGCAAGAGTGAATGTGGCTTTTCTTTCCAGGCATAGACGGAAAGAACACTGAAGAACAAATATCTCAGCAGCACAAAGAAGAGCAGCAAAGTAATGCCCAAGTTAGGCTAAGCTTGACATTAAACAGACAAGATCATCACTTTTGGAAAAAGTATTCTAATCCATACTTGAGTAAAAGTATCAAAACCTCAAAGTAAAAATATTCAATAAAAAGTTGTTCTGTTGAAATTTCTAAGTTTTATCAGAGATTCTCAAGTGAATTACAAACACTTTTTTGTACCACTGAACATTGAATACTGACTAAAACAGGCATGACCAAGAGTAATTTGCAATAAACTATAAATAAACTACTATGTCCAATTATTTGATTAAGGTGATTAAAATCAACCAAATTCGTTTTGTGTAATTTTTCGAATTCTATCCTGAAAAGCTGCAAAAAAAAAGTATCGGAATGCAAAAGCATATCTTATAAAGTCCCAAAACACACGTATTATGTTTAAAAGCAAATGCAGTTCAAGCAGTTCTTGACTGGACTTTCTCAAATACAGAAGGATTGGTGTGCCTTGTAAAATTGCGCGTTCACGACGTTCTCCTGGCCTGCCCAGTATCCCAGTGTGCACGCTCCCGCTCCGTGCTGGTGGAAAAAGCTGCAGCGGCTGTTCTGTTACCGGAGCCACGCAGAGAGAGAGAGGAGGCACAGGCACTGGCAAAAGAGTTGAGCTGCACACACAAGGATTTTTCCTTATTCCTGCCGAGGACGACGTTGTCAAAACCGGAATTTATGGCCGCCAGGAAGTGGTAGTATCGGTGGGGAGATATTCGGCGTTTGAAAGGTAGGAAAAAGTTAGGTAAGGGTTGTTTTTTTTCTCCAAAATTGAAAGTGTCTCAGCCACAAGTCTCGGCAGTTTCCTTCGGTTGCCAACTTCCAGTTTGTACAGCAGGGGAAATGTCGTGGCTTTAAAACTATGCTAACGGCTCTTTAGCACTATATGTAAACTGTAATGCTGTTTAGTGATGCGTAGACAGCGGAGAACTTTGCTAACCTTTTACGGTTTTCAATGATAGCTAATTAACGCAGTCTTCGTAACATTGCAACATAACTAACGTTAGCTGCTGCTGTCATGTCTTCAGGGCTGAAATACTGAAGACAGTGGATGCCCCGCCGCTGCTGCTTGTGTTTGCTCAAAAGTTTAGCGTAGCCTACTTCTGCTTTTAGGAAAGGAGCCCGTAGGCTACCAAAAGACAACTTCGCAATGTTTACAAAATGGGATAGGCGGCATTTAACTGACCGCTGCAGAACAAGGGACCACCACGGGTATTTTGTTTTAGAGGGAAACAGTGGGACGTGGTTTTATTTGAGAGACATTTCACCGCCACGGATTTTTATATAATGAGGAAATGCATAGAGATGAGTGGAAAGAGAAAAAAGCTCGTTGTATTCTGTTTCCATCTTTGTCACTCTCCGCAGACCAGACACTACTGTTAAAACTTCAAGTCATATGCAACAAAAACACACTGATTAAAACGTGGTTATTTTTGTATTTCATTACATTATCTCTTAATTGGAGTATCTCACGTGACGTGTTGTAAAGTGCCTCTTACAGTTATATTGTATATTAATAACAACAAATTGTCTTGATTTTAAAGAAGTGTTAAATGTTTATTTTAAAGGCACAGTTTATTCTCCTTTAACCTGTGGTTTCACAAGGCTGAATCTCTTACAAAATACCCTGATCATCCACATTATCCCCATGTCAAGCCATTTACCCAACACAACGCAAGGCATGTGATAGTAGGTATTACATAAATACACCAGGCTTAATACTAGTAATTGTTTTTATCAGAGGCATGGTTTCATTTTCTTTCTCACCCTGCACATCAAAGGTGAATGAAATGATAGCTTATTAAATTAGATAACAAAACCAGTGTGATTAATGTGTTTAATTCTCTTTGGAAAATGCTTTTCAGAATTGCTGGTTACCAACAAATTGACATTTTGCATCGAGGCTGTGACTAATAATGACATAATTATATTTGAATTAGTTTTTGTAAACGTAAAGGTTTGGACAGCTGCTAAATGTTAAGGAATCCGATTGGGTAATCAGTTTGATGATAAGATTAAGTATTATCAAAAACAAGTATTCTGGTTTGGTATTTTGAGGTAAGCACCAGACTGCATGAAAGAACGGCATTAGCCTTTGTGTTTTGTTGTACAGAAGAGGATTAATAACATATATTTTCTTTCCTGGACATGGAAACACTTGTTTAGTGCGAGAATCAAAAACCCAAAGGCTTTTGTTAACTATCGCATATCCATTTGCAATGCAGGAATAATTGATTGTGGGAAACTGCTTGAAAAGTGAAACCTCAGAGAGAGCTGAGGGTCAATGAGCAGCCGAGAGCACGTGTGCTACACTGTCATTATCAATCACGTCATAACTTATCTTCTCATTATTAGTTATACTAAATCACACATCTCAGGTGTGGGTGGAAAGATGTGCAAACATAATGTCAGCTTTAGCAGGAAATCAACATCTGTACTCTCCAAAAATCCATATCGGTCAAATCCTAGTGGTGTTACTGCCAAGATCCATAATCAAGTGTATTATTCTGCAACAACAGGGACAAGAAACCCTTGTGTTTATGTGAAGAATGTGTTTGTGAAAGTGAAAACATTCTTTAGTTCCAGTGTCACAAGTTGAGGCGAGTGAAAGTAGAAGCACAATGCATCTCTAAACCTCAGCCCATTCACATACAGACACAGGACTGTTGATAAATGAGCTGCTTCTTTGTGCGCTCACGTGGGACTGTAGATGTCACTTCTTGTTTTTACTTGCTCTTGTTTTGATTACGACTCTTTAGTGGACAGTGTCAACAAAGGCAGGACTCTGACATTGTTACTTCTTCACCTGTTTGTTGCTGACCGGCTTGCGGATATGAAGATAATTCAGATCTTCTGATAAGCCAGTGTCCTGCGGATGCCTGTCCCCAAAGTGCGTGGGACCAATATTTGCAGGATGGTTTCCTACATTTCTGAATTGAATGAATGTGAGCATACCTGACATTCTTTGTGGGGAGCAACAGGAAGATAGGGCTTTGTGGTGATCTTGATCTTTCTGGATCTCAGAGGGCTGAAAGATGTTTTGTGTGTGTCTTTGACAGATAGAGATGAAGTCTGACAGCTGCAGGATATACGCCTGGATGATCACAACATTTCATAACATTTGTTATTTCAGGGCAGCTGCTATACATACACAGTCATAAGTACTTTAACTGCCTTTCCCCTTTGTTGTCTTGTACACGTTTTTAGCAGTGTATTCTAGATTGCGTAATTGTGGCATATATTATCCACTTCAATTGTTTCTTGTGGATGCCATTGGTGGCTCACTGGTGGCTCACTGGAAGCATATCATGACATGGCAGTGCAGTGAGATGTTTACAATCAATCCCTTTTTATATTTCGACTTTGGATGAATTAGTTTCTGTTTCCCGTAAAGATCAATGAGCAGCCGCTGAACGGAGGCTTATCACTGTGTGTTCATTAAATACATATCCATACATGTTTAAGACGCACATGCCAGTTAACAATACAATGTATTCTAATCTTTGAGTTCTGAGTGATAAAGCAAAAACTCCTTCATCAAAGCTGAACCACAAATACATTACAATACACTAAATAGCTTAATGAGCTCGTTCTGAATGATTCAATATTATGACTCTTCTGCCTTGTGAAAGCATTGAACAGCTTTTGTTCTAATGTTGGTATTTAAATTGATATTGATTTATCACTAGCATTGCTTTTTTTAAGGCATTATAGTATTTTTGTACAGAACGATACAATTATTTATGAGTATGCATTTTATTAGACTTCAAGAAGTGTTCACAGTCCAGAATTCGGGAATATATGACGTCAATTGGATTGAATTCAACTATAATAAGGCTTATATTTGCAGAGGAGGGCATACTGTGAGATTTTCAAATGTGTTTGGCTGAAATGAATCTAATAAACAGTTGTTTTCGGGGAAAGGTTAGTGACATAAATCACAGGTAATGTTTTGTTTGACCGAATGCATGTGTCCAGTGTGGGATCTGAAACAGGTCTGTGGAGGATGTGCCATGTGACACCACGACCCCTGACCCCTCCCCCTGCCCTGAGCCTGAGCTAGGAAACAGGTGTGACCCAGAGGTTAAGGAGCGAACACACACACACACACACACACACACACACACACACACACACACACACACACACACACTGAAACAGTAGTGGTACTCAGACAAGATGGTAATCCTGTTTTTTTTAATTTGTGATATGTTTTTTTGTGGAAAAGGAAATGAATCCCCCCATGTAAACACACTCCTTCCTCAGTCCTGTAACTAGGTCTGCACTCTGATGCAACATTGGAAAGGTCAAGTGAAATAATGCAATCTTTATGGATCACATTCATAATTTAGTTACTGATATTCTTGGTAAGATCTGGGGCAGAAACTGTTCATATTTATTCTAATAGCCTGTCCCTGTACACATGAATTAATTAATGATCAAAATGAGCAGACATTTAGCTTGTTATGCTAGTTCAAAGTGCTGCTCTTGCTAAATTATAGGTTGTTAAAAAATGTATTTCTAGTCAGATTGGAAATAAGAATCGAGGTCTTAAGAATGTTAAGTTCCCCCAAAGCACTCATAGTTTTACATCTCCAAAGTAAGGTCTTCAACTCCACAAAGCTTAGCCGTACTGTACTTCAGTTTCTCTAAATGTCACATTCTCTGTGATAAACAACATTGTTCCCCTTTTCATGACATCACCGATTTGGCAATGTAGTCTCTCCCTAAAAAAGACCACTCCAGGTTTTAGAAGGTCAACGAGTCTGATAAAGTGCAGTTTGGGCTGGAAGGCAGCCATGTCTAAAAACTTCAGCTTTGTCTGCCATCAAGGCAGAGCCGGAGCCTACTTTTGTTTTGGATTTCTTAATAATTCATTCTGTCAGCTTCAGGTCGTGACATATACCGAGTACATTTTGCAGCTATCGGGCAATAACATCGCACCTACCAAAAGCCAGTGGCGTGTCACCCGAGTCATCCAGGTGGGAGGATGTCAGAACAAATTCAAGTAATCCTCTGTCCTCCAGAATGTACC
This sequence comes from Trematomus bernacchii, assembly GCF_902827165.1. Lineage (NCBI taxonomy): Eukaryota > Metazoa > Chordata > Actinopteri > Perciformes > Nototheniidae > Trematomus > Trematomus bernacchii. The sequence continues at coordinate 4,507,444 of NW_022987778.1, forward strand.
CAGCTGACTAATAACACCTCCACAATGTGATAGATTGAAGATTTGTTTAGCATGTTTATCACGCACTATGCACTCGATTTCACACTTGTGACATAGGGCTGCTCGATTATGGCAAAAATCATAATCACGATTATTTTGGTCAATAATTGATATCACGATTATTGAATACGATTATTCATTGACTTTGAAAACATCCATTTATTGAACTTTTAAATACAAATAATAATTTGAACAGTGTCTTTTTAACTGTTGATTACCCTGAACGTATAATTCAACTGAAAAACCAATACAAAAATAAATTAAATAAATGATACATTTATATTTACATTTAAATAAATAATATCAAAATAATAAATACCAATAAACAAGATCAACAAATATTTTGGAGCGCACTTCAACAAGCTACTAAACATATATATAAATATGATAAATACAAATAAATGAGACTAAAATAAATGAGATCAAATATGTCACAACCTAGCAAAGCAAAATAATCGTTTTTTTCGATTATGTTGTTTTCGTAATTGTGGCAGGCCAACATCGTAATTGCGATTTTAAAATACGATTAATTGCACAGCCCTAATGTGACATGACATCAGTGTTATGCGAGGTCAGCCAAGTGTCAGAGTTATGAGTCACTTCTGTTTCGGTCTCTGATATGTGGCTTGTTGCAAGATGGTGGTTGATAAAGGAGCAGATCGCAGTGACGCTGTCATGTTATATGGAGCCACAAGGTATCTGCCCTGTCCGGGTGTTTGATCTAAAGCACAGAGACAATCCTCAATGCTCCAACACCAGCAACCATGTGCTGTGCTCCCGTTTGTTTATCTGCCTGTGTGACTATGTGTATGCATGTGGTCAACCATGCAGCTTGGTAAACATGTGTTCTTGCAGTATGCATGTTTAACCAACACGGTGTAATCTACAGGTTTTAATCCAAAAGAACAGTTGTTCTACTTTGAGTTTGATCCATGGGGATCTCTTTCTATGTGGTTTAATAAAGTAGAAACAAAATAATTCAACAAAATATTAAAAGTGTTTTTATCCAGAAAATACTTTGCAGATATACTAATCTTAACTACTTTGTTTTCTACGTTCTAATGTCTTTCATTCAAACATTTTAAATATTTCAACCTCACATTTCAAGGAATGTTGGCTTTTCAAACATTTCTGATTATCTGGGAAACTCGAGGCTTTGCTGATAAACTGTTCGCTTAGTGTTGACCTTGAACATTAGCTAGTTCAATGAGCTATAACGTGAGGTAATAATGTAGCAAATAAGAACAACTGTTGAATAATTAAAAGGCACATCAGCTTTAGTTTAACATTCTTGCCATTTAAAAACAAACATTTTTTGCAGTTTTCCATTAAAAAGTGAAAAGGCATGCATATGCATACATATGAGGACAATTAGCTTAGGTGTTGACCTTAATGACTTAACTCCGGCTAAAAGCTGCCTGCTGCTGCTCTACCTGTCAAACGTTGTCCTTTCACCGAAGCGTGTGATTTAAAAGAGCGTCTCCTCCTCTCAGGGCAGCCAGAGTTCAGCTATTCAGCACATCCTAAACCGCCGTAATGGGCTGGAGCTGTTGGAGTCAGTGATTTAATGGTGTCAGATATTCTCCTTTTGAACCGAGTAGCGGGTGTGTGTGGGATAGTCTACTCCTACCATCACTATTGTTCTGCGGGGTCCAAGAAACAAAGACTGAGCCAGTGTGGTGATGTAAGGTATTTTCATTGTTGACGTCTTCCAGACCTCTCACCTGTCTGCCTGCTTGTAAAATATCTCGTTGAAGTCTTTTTAACGGCTGATGGATGTGGCTCATGGCAGACGTTATATTCGCTGTTGTTGCTTTTGGCCGTCAGACGAAAGCCTAATGGATGGAAATGTGGCAGCATGTAGTATACATGCTCTTGATGTTGACTGACCTGATGTTCAAATCCTCCAGGTTTTCACTTTGGCTAGGAAACCATATTTCATTTGAATATTTGAAAGGAAAACTGAAGGTTTTGGCTATAGACCCACATAGTCTCCTTATTTCTTTTTGCTCAAACCTTTCACAACAGTATACATGATAAGATCCTTGACAAATGTGTGTTTTTTGCTCGCATATTTGCACACACTGGATATACGCTCTGGCATCGAGTACACTCTCTGACCCTGAAACCAAAGGCTTCATTTGGAGATTCCTTCAACGGTCTGTTCCAGCTGCGTTGCATTCCAAGGTTGATATGTTCTGTTATTTCTCAGACTCCCACTTACTAACAGAGTGGGGATAATGAGTGATGTTGTGGCTGTACCCCCTCCGCTGTATTCAGTAGATATTCCAGTTGCTTTTCACTGGAAAACTAAAGAGTAGAAGTACATGTTTAGCGATAGCTGCAAGGCAGAATTAGCATTTATTTTTGTTATATACATTTTTGCTAAAGAGCACAAAATATAATAAAAGTTCAAAGATAGGGAAATCTTCAATTGTTATCCCTGCTCATGAAGACTACATTGCATGTAGAGTATATAGCATAATGACAATATGGTTATTCACTCTTTTTGGTGAGAGAAGAGTGCTTTGCTAGCATACCCTGTGTTGGTTTGTAAACATAGGGTAGTATACTACACTAGTGCATATGAGCTGCAGTTACAATTCTGCATATTCAACCACTTTTGTCACATTATCACGGCAAACCTTTGATTTAATGCCTGGTTCTTGTGAGATGACAGTAGAAAAATGGTTAAAAGATGGCCAACATAGAGTGGTAGCTAGGAATTGTAACTACAACTACTACTTTACTATCTATGTGACTAAACGACACACACGTTTTAGCCGGCACAGTCTTCAAAAATCTTACTGATAGTTTAATATCTGTTTTGGATTCAATTAATCACAGCCTTGTATCTCTGTCCATGTTATCACAGCTGTCTTGCCCTCTGAGTGCACCTTGCTTTGCAGTACCACATAGTCAACCAGTATGTTGTCCTTGAATTAAAAACTTTCTTCACATTGACTTCTCTATACAAAAGTTAGTGTAAGGTTATTGCTTGCTTCCAGCCCGCTGGCTAAAGCTGCTTTAGTAGACCGGAAATGTCAGAGCAGCTAAAACATAATTCATTAATAGTTTTTTTGTTTAGGGAAGAATCAAATCATCCCCCACAGAAACGGACTAATGGACTGGTAAGAGAATGGACATGCAGTCTGGCTATCCGGCTAATCACATTTCCTATATGGTGCAAACTCAACTTGGCACTAAAACATGTGTCACAGTATGGTGGGTACAAAATATCAAATGAAGTCTCTAGCCTTTTGTTCATAGATCTGTGGATACTTGACCTCAGAAGTCCAAGAACAACACACAGACTTGTTCATGCACTAATTACTCCATGTGGCCTGATTTCCTACTATTTAATTATTGTCTTTGAAGGAACTTCGCTATCAATTCTTTAATCTTGCACACTGAATACTCGGGAGATTAATCTGTGCTCTCCTTATTACCATGAAATGTGGAAACCATCCCTGAATAAATTATTCTTTTTTTTTAGACATCTGCAAGCTTCATTCCTCAGTCTGAGAACTAACACGGCTTATAGCCTGAAGCTGGAATGAAAGATGGCCAATAAAGACCTAACAATATGTGGTTGGAGATCAAAATCACCGAATGAATCTGGTTTCAAATTCCATTATGGCCAACATGCCTTCAGGCTCAGTCCCACAGTTCTGCATTTCTGGTGATTAAATCTGGGCGTGGATGGATATGGGGTTAAGAAAATAACTGTGACATACAAATACAAATCAGTCAACACTGTGAATAAAGCACATGTATTGTATCTTGCCCAGCATGTGTGCACCCCTGCAGATAAACTCTTTTGCAGACTTTTGCAACACTGTCATAATGTATCTGGAACAGGTGAAATGTATTGGGTGGCTGCTTATTCGGCAAAAGATACTCTTACATGTATCTTTCTATGGTTTCTAGAATAAAAATGCACTAACTATAATCCCTCCAATATTGTGAATCAATTGCAATATCAATCAAAGTAATGCAAGTCTGTTATTTTTCAAAAACATGCAGCCCTAATCAGTGAGATGAATTCCTAATTCCGCCAGACCAGGGCCGAGAGGGCGTCCACCCCGAGAGCGAGGTGGGGGGGGGTTGGTGTGTGTCACGTGACTTGAATTTTGAATTGAGCCGTCCCTTATAGATACTATCTCTTTACTTATTAGTGATGGGAATTCCGGCTCTTTTTAGTCACTAAGACGTGCCGGCTCTTGGACGCCCTCGGCTCGAGTTCAGGGCTTTCCAAGCTGAATAAGAGCGTCAAATGACGGCAAGACGCCCCCCGGGCGGAAACGCTGGCCCTAATCTATAATTCACTTAATAATATATTGAATTTTGGTAACACTTTATATTAAGGTACACATATTCACCATCAACTGGTTGTTAATTAACATGCATATTAGCAGTATATTGGCTCTTTATTAATCATTATAAAACACGTATTAATGCTTTATTCCATATTACCATATTCTACAAGTATTAGGCCATTAGTTTTTCCTCAATAACCCTCTAATTACTGCTTATTTATTGTAAGTAAGGAAGTTGTTGAGTTTTGGTCTTAATATGCTCTGCTCAATATGGGCCTAATAAGTCTGCTAGGGATGCTCCGATCGCCAATTTTGGGGCCGATCGCCGGAATCAGTATCGGCCGATACCGATCGCCGATCCGATCGAGTGGGCGGGGCCTAAATGGAAGATTTAAACATCACTTTAAATCTTCCATTTAAAGTGATGTTTAAAACTCAGTTAATGGGGCTCATTCACTGGAGCTTCCACAAACAACAATCAACTTAATTATTACATTCAAATTATGTATATTATTCAAGTTTACATTCACTTTGGATAATACCACGGGAGAAATGAGCGGAAGCGCTCTCTTTTCCTCTCTCTCCCTCTCTCTCTCCCCCTCTCTCCCCCTCTCTCTCCCCCTCTCTCCCTCTCCTGACAGCCCGTCAGTATCGTCTCCTGCAGCTCGCTGATCCAGTAATGTGTGAGGCCGACAGTGAAGAATAAACATATTTATATCTAGTTTAGCTTGTTCCAGAGGTAGATCAAATAGCTAAGTGTGTTAGGTCTAACTCTTGTGTGTTTCGCTCCGCTCACCGGTCCGTCACAGCGGGTGGAGCTGCAGGATTTCTGCTTCACACACACGTTGCATACCGCTATTTTACTGTCTTTTTCGGACACCTTAAAATAATGCCAGACCGGTGAAGCCATTTTGGCGAGCTTGTTTTGCCGTGTACAGAGAAAAGTGTCATGTATTTTACGTCATGCGATCGGCCCTCGCGATCGGCATGTTTAGAGAGCACCGATCGATCGGTAGAGAGTGAGTATCGGCAGATCTCGATTGGTGACCGATCGATCGGAGCATCCCTAAAGTCAGCAGTACCACAAGAATAGTAATTCTCCCATAATAACACCTAACAAATATGGTCTATTCTTATGTAACAAGACATCAAACTAAAAGTGTTAATTGTGTCAAAATAATAAATAATGTGGTATTTCTAACTCAGAATTCCCTATTTTAAAGTGAAGTCTTGTGCATAACAAATAAGCTAGTAGTTTGACTCTAATATGTTAATTAACATGGTGAATACATGTACCTTAATATAAAGTGTTACCTGAATTTTGAGATATTCGAGCAGTTTGAATTGAAAAATCAGTGTTACATGATCTCTAACTGCCCTGATAGTGTATTGAAGTCCATATATGGCAGGATAATTCTCCCTTGAAGTGTCTGCGGTGATCTCTCTACACAAGTATTTGTTTGAGTTAGGACAAAGCCTCTTTGACTGGATGTGGCTATGGGGAGGCAACACAATTCTGGCTTACTCGGATGTGTTCAAAGTACAGAGGGGTTCTTGCTTTTGGCCAAGTTTTGACCTCACCAACTCTCGTGGACTCAGCCTGCATCCTAAAATAACTAATGCTCCGTGTGTTGTGCTGAAGTCTGTCATACCTTGTTTACCGCGGTGAACCTGAGCTCTGCCTGCTGTTGGAGATTACACGGCTGGATAGGGGCCACTTACATGCCTCGATATTATCTCCTACATTAATATGAAGCTTTTCAGAATGAAACATGGTAGGTTTTTGGAGTTTTTCCTTGTGTAATCAGGTACATTATCTGCAAAAAGAGACATTCTTTATAAACTGTGAGCTTGATTTGCTGATTTTTCTTTGAGGTGTGTAGATGTATTCTGTATGGTCTTAATATTCAATACGGTTCCTAATCTGCATCTTGACAAAGCCCAGTGGATTATAGAAGTCTCATAAATTGCAGATGAGATGGATGTGGCGCTTCTCTTCAAATCCACACTTATTAATGACTCTTGCAAATGTATAAAAAACCTTCCTCTGTTCAGAATGGTAAACTAGGTCAACATGACTCCTATTTTCTCCTGAATGTGAAATTGAGAAACACTTTGCTGCTTATCGCTTGTTTTTACAGTAAGACTCTTGGATTTTTTAGGGCCCTTTCTAACCTTGTCCTAATTCAGTGATAAACAGGGACCTCTTTAATACCCCTTTGGCTCGGCTTTGGGTGATTGGGTACATTGTGCTGTCTTGGACTGTAGAAGCTGACAGAAATACTTCCTGCCAGTGAGGTGCAGCTACTATCTAATCACTTTTATATTACCATGTCACACCATAAAACCATTAAGCCAACATAATGACATGAACCCAATTCCTGTTGGCCTAACCCTTGTTTTCAGCAGAGATAATGTAGTTAAGGTCACAAAAACCCATAGTAGGATAGACAGTTATTATCAGTATCATTATGTATTTATGACATGTGTTGTTGCATTAGGCTGCACAGTAAAGCTGGATTAGTACACAAGGGTTTAACAGCTGTCCGCAGTAGATATTCTACCTGGTGATTGCACAACCTCAACACTACATGATCAGGCCGTGTCACGCTTTAATCAAATTCCTAAAACAGTGACCCATTATTTTTCTCACGGGAAGATTTGTGTCGTCTTTTCACCGAAACGGGACTATTAAACTGCAGTGGTTGCCATTTTTCACACATCATGTTAAAGAGCTATGAACACAGTAAGCAAAAGGTTGTTGTGAAGATGGCTATGCTAGTTGTAAGATTACTTGGCGACTACGTTTTATTATTTAGTGACAACAATCTTTATTGGATAAATGTTGGACAAACATTCATATTGTATCTTCATATGTTTTAAGACTCTGCAGTCTATCATAACTGTCCTGAAAAAAATCCTACCTTTTTTAGAAATGTTGAAATGTTCACTTTAAAAAAACAAAAAGAACGTGTGTTTATTGAACTGCATACATGTTCCGAAACACCTCTGTATGATGCAGTAGGTTTGGCTAGGTTTCCCGTTTATACCCTTGCAACGTCGTGTCATTCTAGTAGAATATTGAATTAGTGCTAACCCAGACATGAGTGAGTGAATCAGATTTTAAAATTAGCGCCAAGCTCAATAGTGCAGGTCGGCTTTGACCACAAAGTGTTCAGTATTGATAAGGGATGCTGATTTAGATTTTCTTTCTGACAGATAATCGATGTTTACCAATCATTAAACGTTAACCGACAAGATAAGTGCCTTGCGTGCAGGGGAGCTGTGGTGAGCATGACAAGCTGCTCAGCTGCAACAACAACCCATGCCCCAAAACAGGTTAAATCCTTCTTTTATCAGCAGCCTTATTGTAGGCTAACGGAACTGATTTACAGATCGACATTTTTATATTCGGTGATATGATTAATTATTTACATCTTTGGTATTGAAAATTGTATTTCGATTCGATAGGAACTGAGAACAAAGTCAATTTACTGGCAAACAGAAACAATCGGTGCCCCTTCAGTCTTTCACTTGGATGTCCAAGGTGGTTAAGACATTACACAGCATTCATGGTAAAAAAGCATCCCAGCATTAACCGCTTCATCATTTGTAAACAAACATCCGCTGCCTGACCTTGCCTGACACAGCAGGACTCTTTTCCGCAAATAATCCGGTTGGTGCTGCTCAAATTAAATGTGCACAGTCACTCCATTTCCAAGTCACCCAGCTGAGAGAGGGCACATATCAAATTACCTGTCAAACTGCTGTCGCTGTCTCACACACACACACACACACACACACACACACACACACACACACACACACACACACACACACACACACACACACACTTCCGTGCTGTGATCTCATTAGCAATATTGGTGCGTGCCGAATCTCCGTAACAATTACTCCCCCCCCCCGTGTGTGTGTAAGCGCTGGTTGTTTGGTGCGTGACATGATCTGGATAACATGGAGAGCGAAATGGCACGAAAACAAACACACCCATTCCTCCAGACCCTCACATACACCAGGCCAATGCCACAGCTATATCAGGCTGGTGGGCCAACGGGGGTCCTGGCCGGTCGTTCGTGGCGAATGAGAGGCATCTGTCTGAGAATGGTGTGAAGGAGCGCATGTTGCACTTTGAGGATATAAGGAACGGAAGTACTTTTTCGTTTAGTTTGTGGATTTCGTGTTTGAACTGACTGCTTGCTTGTGAAACGTTGCTGTGCGTGAGTGTGTCATTGTGGCAGCAGGTGGGTGTCCTGCCCAGATATTGGCATTCAGCCAGTAGATCTGGGCCATGGGAGGAGGAAGAGGAGGAGGAGGAGGAGGAATTACAAGCGCTATGATCCAGCGGACTGTTGACTGACAGGAACAGTGGCTGTGCACACACACACTGAGTATCAGGCTAGCGAACAACACTCCAGCACAACAAGCTCCAGTACTAAATTCATTTCATATGACCCAGTGGTGGGACAGCATATTGCTTAGTCAAATTGTTCAAACACTTTGTTCTCTCCTCTGGCGCTGTTACACATTAAGGTGGAGTTTCGGGCAAAATGTTCAAAGTGTGTTTGTTTTCCTTTCTGAAGGAGAAAATATGTAAATGATGAAAATATACACGTGCGTTTATTCTGGCTTGCATGTTCCTCCCTTGTGCCAGTACATCTCCTTCCTGGACGAGTGCTGAAGGGGAACACCTGCTCCCTCACGTGATGGGGATTCTGCAAAGATCAGAGGAAACCCTTTTGCATCAGAAAAAGCAAAGTGGTCTTTTGGGGTGGGAAGAGCTCTCAAGAGAGATTGAAATTGAAGAAATGAATGATACAATTTATTTCACTGTGAAGTGTCTCAGCTGGTGGTATAATGTCTGTTTATAGTGCCATTAGTGATGTCAAACGGGTGTAAAAACAGCGATTGTTTTCCAAAGCAGTTAAAGAGGCTGTTTAATCTGAGTCATTGTGAACGTCTTTTTAGACTATTATTTATCAAAGGAAAGATGACAGACCCATGTTGACAGCATGTATCTGATGATTTGTGATTGTATTATTGCATGCACTGATTAACCATTGTAATCTGACCCATTGGCCAGTCATCTATTGATATGTTTTATTCAGAGCAACCATTTTGTTGTTAATAAGCTCACAATGCATTTGATAAATCAAAGTTTGAAATCCCCTGTTATTAGACATCAAATTGCTTTGTTTAATAATCTGTTGGCTAAATATTCCTAAAAATATAACTTGAATATTTATTTAGATGTATGCCCTTCCTATACAAGGAAATTCTTTAGATCTCTCACTCTTTCTTGCTTGTTCGCTTACTCACACATACATCCATATTCATCCTACACGCACCAGCACTCTTTTAATTAAAGCTATCTCTTGTGCACACACACTCAAGTCGCTCATTACATCTCAGCTAGTTCAGCAAGACATGTTCATTTACTTTTACTGTATAAGCATTCGGCTTGGTATGGAAGCATGCCAGAAAGTAGGACATGCATATTAATCAGGCTGCCTTTCTTCATGAAGGGCTTTAATTAAACAGGTTTGTCACAGTTGCTTTTACAACAGCAAAGGAAACATCATAATTATGAATAGAGCAAACGTATCAAACGTGAGGTCAACACTTGTGTGTCGTACAGTTGATGTATATTGTTGAATGACAAATAAATACATTTAGTCAGTCTTTGCTCAGTATTTTATGTAAATAATTACCATATATATTGCTAGTGGCAGTTTTTGACTTTTCTTTCTTGTTTTAAAGGTCACCTATCATGCTATTTTTAGGCAATAGCATACGTCTCATATATATACAAATATATAAAAAACATGTCTATGAAGTGTTTTGCTCAAAATACCAAACAGATCACCCATTCTAGCCATGCCTCATATCCCTCTATTTCACTTCCTGTTTCAAAAGTGCTGATTTGGGGTATGAAGCTTTAAAAAAAAAAATTATAAAAAAAAGAAGGGGTCTGAGCTCATGCGGGACCCGGCAGCTACTGTCTAAACTAAATACAGCCGTGATGAAACGCCATATCATGGATTATCAAGGATTATTTCTGAAACAGTATGGAGCTCAAAGGCTTTCTCTCTTGCCGGTTATACCACAAGGCGAGTTCCTTTTTATTTCCTGCTTCTTCACACACATGCTCTGTGCAGTACAGGTTAGCTCTGAGTGTTAGCGATGCTAATGTAAACACCGACCATATTACGTCCAAAATAGTCGGGCATTGTATCAGAACTTTCTGATAGTGCCGTGGGTCCACATTTCCGATATTACGTCATATCGGACGCAAATCTGGATCAGCTCCGTTGTACCCCCGTTTTTAGAGATTTGGGTACGGAGGAAAAGAGAGAGGGTTTTATTTTCTGACGCTGCGTGAGTTCCCCGACACACCGGGGACACATATTTATGTATAAAAGACATCAAAAAGTGCATTTTGCATAATAGGTCCCCTTTAATTAAATGAATAACTCTGCTCCTTGAGAATGTAAGGTTACAGGAACTACTTATTGGCACACATTCAGAAGGGAGGGAGTTGGCATTTTATAACACAGGGGTTTACAACCAGCACAACACAGAACAGAAAGTGAAACATCTTATAATGTTTCATTGCAAAGCAGTGGGCTGCTCTGTTTCTCATTGCAGTTCACACTTAAAATAAATTGCAGCTGGATTGAACTCAACAATGTTTATTTAGCTGATTTCCTCGGTTAACACCTTATGCAAATATATTATTCAGCTTAAACAAACAATAAGCCACAGTTCATTCACAGGTTTTAGCTTTCATGGAGATTCAATGTGCTTGGTTTCTTTATATGTTCATGTCTTTGTTATCAACAATTTTCATACATACACGTCAGTCAAAGCTGTGAAGAAATATAAATTAAACACCCACAGTTGTCAAGATGCTGTATTGATGTTGCAGAAATGTGGGGGCATAAAAACCAAGAGTATAGAGGTGAGGGAATGACATGAAACACTACTCTCATGCTGGATGTAAATGCACTTTTGCTAAGAGAGCTACTTGTGCTCAACCATATCAGTGTTGTTGAGTGTATATATTATGATATCCTGATCAAAATCATAAACCCCCATCTTTATAAATCCTGAGATCTACAAAAAAGGCCTGCACGCTTTTGTAAGCAGTATCCCTATTTCCTTAGAGGTGTCAAGTGATACAATAATCTTTTTTTACTTCATATGCTACTACCCAATAGGAGTGCAGTACTGTAGTTCTGGCGTATCAATTACTGCTTCAAAATCACTATCATTGCTCTTTCACAGGCCTCTCATTTCATTAGGTCATCCTGAACAAGGGATCCCTGCAAAATATCCGTTTTAACGCTCATGTCAGCACTTTGTTGAGAAAACGCTGCCACCAGGGATTTACAGTAATGGTAAAGTGAAACACGGAGCTTTGGAGACGGAGATTATCTTCATGATTAGCTTTACAATAGCCTGAAGTGTGCATTCAATTCTATACAAACAGACTCAAAATGCTGCCTACATCACACCCCTCAGGGCACCAATAAAACTGCAACACCGTGCCCCCTATGTACGTTAATAGTTTTCCTCAGGGAGTGTGATCTTGATCCTGAGTGATGTCTTTAAGCCTGCTCATTGAGTTTACATCACTCTTTTATTAGTTATATTTGGCTTGCTGCGAATGGCCAGTTTGTGTCTTTCTGTCTAAACCTGTTCTCTGTTTTCTTTGTACCAACTGGAGCTTTAAGAGTTTTGCGAGTTTACTGTAATTTGTGCCAACGATAAACAAATGAAATCCCACTGAGCATTTCTACGGGTGGCTGCCCTCACCACGACAATCTGGAGTTTCCCCTTTGTCCTCGCATGTGTCTGATGTAGAGCCAGCTGCCTGCCTGGGAGATGAACAGCGGGCCTACCGCATCATGGAGAAAGCGGAAGAACACATTTGGGAGTTTAGAGAAGAACCAGTCATAATGGAAATCATTTCAAAGTCCATTGACAGAAGACAAAGGAATAAAGAACATAACCTAAACAGATTGACAATGGAGGATCTTGTTATGTAGTTGTATGCAGGAGATGTCCCTTCCTGTCCTCCTAGTTAGCAATATTGACTCATGTTTAAATTTAGAGTCTGATGGCATTTAAGTGTGATGCAAGCCCTCTGCTCTGGATCAGTACGGATGCTTTATTTTGCCCTGTCTCCAATGAATGACATCATGGCTCACGTACTACAGGGTAGCTCTCCATTCCAGTCATTTGTCTCGTCGTTTTGGCTTGCATGCTTATTCTTTCACAAACATTACATCCTATCAGTCACTTGTCACAGCAAACCCAGACTGCATTTATCCTCAAAATGCTTGAGTCATGATATAATCCCTTTACCATGGAGACAGAGTGGTTTATGTTGGGCTAGGTTTCAATAGAGTCTTTTGTCTTTTTGTATCCATATTTTTTCCAATGTTGATCCAGTTAGATTCACACACCCTGAAGCTAGTTGTTGGTTAAAAGCATTTTAGATCTTTGTAGACACTGGATTTGAATATCACATCCTAGATAAAAACAACTTGCAACTTCTTCTTTTGCAGCAACAGAATCTCTAAGACTTTCTCTTTCAATCTGCAATTCAAAAACCTTCCCAGCTCTTGGAAAGGTCATGGAGAAGTCTTGGTGGTGTCTGTCTTGGGAACAAGGTCTCGGCCTGAAGACACGCTCCATGGACCGTTGCAAACAGACCTCTGCCCGTCCTGTGGCCTCTCAGCCCACTTATGCCGCTTTTCCACTGCAGGACCTAGCAGTAGGCTAGGCTCACTTTATGCTGCGTTTCCATTACAGTTTAAGAACTGGGGTAGTAACTATAGTAACGCATTGTAGGCGGGGTGATCTGCTGTTCGGCGGGCGGAGCGACGCCTGCGTAAAACTGCCGTGACGTCATCTTCAATGTGAACCACAAAACCATAACATCAGCCGTTAGCAGTTAGCACTCAGAGCTCACAGCTCCTCATATCTGTTCAGAAACTAGACAAAAGTTAAACCAGTACAAACCACAGACTGCCTGTGTCATGGTGAATACAGTCGCTGGTTTATTTATGTCTGTAGGCCGTTGTTGTGAGTGTGGACGGAGCATATACAACGTTAGCTTAGCCTGATCGATCCGATCTCCATTCAGAAAAACACACATTTTAAAAGGTTTTTCTACTGCCGTCTTGTCTGCGGACCGGTATCAGTATGTTGTTACTTCGGCATCATTTTGAAATGTGTAATGCAATTAAATCACGGTAAAATATTTTTGCAGCAGTCGAGAGTGTTTACGTCACTAGTTTAGCATATTCCGCCCGGTTGTTGGCCCGGTAAGAACCTCGATTTTGGAGAGCCAGAAAAAAGGTGAAAAAGTAGCCCTGAGCCGGAACTACCCCTAGTTGAAAAGCAAAAAAAAGCGGGCCGGGCCAAACCGTGCTACGTGCTGCAGTGGAAAAGCGCCATTAGGCTGCAAACAAAACCAATCTAGCTGCATAGCTAAGAGAAGGAAACCTCTGCGCATTTCATAAGAAACCCAGAATATTTAATGAATGTCTACGAGCACACTGTTACTTTCTGTTGTTGTTATTCAAAGTCTGAAAATATCCTTATTATTTCAAAACATTGTGTTTGCCACAGAAATAGAGCAAAAGTGGGTCACCAAAACAGAGTCTTGGCCCAATAACAATGTTTGCCAAGGGAAGAATTTAAGAAATTGCCTTCCAGTTCAACAATTCCCAATAGCAACTTCCTGACAATTTCCTCCTATACCTTTTTCACAATTTTTCTTAAAACCATATTTCTTTGCCATGGTCAATCTTAACTGAACAGGATGGTAATAAGCCAACATGTCGATGTCTTTGAAACCTTCTGTTGCTCTAGAAGCCAGCCAAGAACAGTAATGTCATATGTGGTTTGAGGGCTCATATCATGCAGTCTTTGATTCAGGTTCTGTTGAGCTTGGCAGGTTTTCTTCCCATAGGGATCTTTTAGGCTGAGTTTGAGTTGAAGATCAAAGGCCCGGTGCATGTGCAAGTTGCCCAAGGCTCACGGCTCAACCTTTCAAATCTGATACTCTCCACTCCTGACAGGTCGACTCAGACTCTTGCTTTTTGTCTCAGAGTGATCATTTCCCAGACACTATGCATGAAAGTTGTCCATCATGGCATCATAGCAGCAGCCTGTAAATCAAGAGAGCCTGTGGAGGCATTACAATAGGCACAGCTCAAGGACTGGATGCAAATTGCATGAGTGCTGTTGGGATGCAATAAAACTGTTTGCATCGCAGTAGCAGTAGCTCTGTGTGCTCAGCTCCATATCAACCCTGATTACCATCGCTTAACTGCCATAAAGGGACATATGTTGCTGTTTAGCTATCTGCCTGCGTAGAAATACATCAGAGAGCCAGAGGAAGGAAGTGGTCCCGGCTAAAACCTGGAGCCCAGGGGAGGGTTGGCCTGATTTGACATATTACACTTTTCTCTCTTCTTTTTTTAGTTGTCAGATGTGGGTTCTTTTTGGACTTTCTTTAGGATTGATCTGATAGTCTCCTGTTTTCTTTAGATTTTGTCACTCTCTTTGCGTTTGCTTTTCCTTTACCAGCATTCCTTAGCATGGCCCTAGTTGCAAACCTCTTTTATATAAATAAGATCATACTAAATTATAAGACTTGCATTAAGTTGGATTATATGTTTTTACTCACACCTCACACCTCACACCTGCATGTGTTCACACTAACATTCTGTTCACCCCCCCCCCCATCCTCTGCCCTCTGGCAGCCAATATTAGTGTTGGATTATACATTAAAGCCCGAGTCATGTTTAGCAAGTGGACCCTCTTAAAACAAAAAATCAAAAGGCTTTCCGTGTAAACAGACTCCCCACCTCTAAACTCTTGGCTGTAATAGTTAAGAGCCGCTAGCTGGACTCACCACTAACAATTCCTTATATAGCTGGCTTTCTGGCCTGCACTACAGTATAAAGAGGGTGAAACCTGAATACCAGGCCTGCAGCGATGAATTTAGGGCAGGGGAGTGGTTCATGTCTAATTTCTGATGACTCATGGCTTTTAATGAGAATTGGGACGTAAAAGTTGATCAGAGACTGACATTGCAATGGTTCCTCTGTGGGCATTATGAATGCACAGTGGCTCTGTGACTGGGTGAATGTTTGGTGAATGGAGATCAGGAGGGAGCAGTGCTTTGAGTCTCGCTCTTAGATGGTGCTTTGTAGAGGGCAGGGTTCCAACGGAGACTTATAAAGTCTCCAGATATTTAAGCTCTTAAAATGTAAATTGGCACATAAGACGACATTCTACAATGGAAGTGACAGATGTTTATTTGCCTTGCCGCATCAATTTTGCGCTGGGCTAAATGTTTTTGTTTGTTCTGCTCTGCTTGTCATATCTTAGAGAAGAGAAAAAGACGTCAAAAAGGCAGAGATGCTAACAATATCTTTTTAGTATTCTGTAGTTGTATAGCAGGCTTAAAAGGCTTTTAAAGCAATATTTTAATTTTACAAAAGCTATACATTTCATTTGAACAAAGGGTATAATAAAGATTGTTTCTTAAATGTTATGATGTCCTATTTTCTTGTGGTAGCAACAGCCTAAGCATTGAAATGTCAAATCTCGGGCCAATTGTCAGCGATGAAAAACTATGACACCTATTTCTCCCTTATGCATCAGCAGGTCTCAGTTCCACACAATTATACAATGTGGTATTTTATTTGATACCAAAATATTCCCTGAACTGGTCATCAGCGTTTATGTTGGACATTTTGTACAAAGGTGGATTATTAATGTTCTGAGCTTCTCTTGATTTAAATGTGGACACACAGTTTTTTTGTCATTTCTTCAAATAAATCCATTATTGTTAATTAGCCTGTATGTGTGTGACTTCTGATGAGTAGGAGCTCACCATTAGCACTTGATGGTGGGTGACATTAAGCTGACATCTGCCCTCTCGCCTCTTCTCTGCAGGAACATTGGCTGCAGCCCCAAGATGCCCCGTGGCGTCGTCTGAATCAGCAACTTCTGCTGCTCTCAGACCGAAAACACTCACGACAACAAGGAGCTGCATAACCTGCAAGGTAAGCACAGTCACTTTTGTTATCGGTTATTATTTGTTCTGCACTAGCTCTGCAAATTAAACAAATCTAACTTGCCGCCTCAATCTATACCGTCAGTAATATATATTGTCAACAGCTGTGTCGGATTTGAATTTGAAGTTACATTTGTTGCATTAAACTGAGTACTTATAATTTATTTTCCAAATTTGTATGTGCTGAGGAAGTTTTCCCTTTCTTCTTTTTTATGAGCTTTGGCTGGTTTGGGAACTGTTGCTGATGTGGGCCTGTAAAGACATTAAGAACATTTTGTTATTCAAATAAACTGTAGTAAAAGCATCCAACCCCATACAACATCACAACAACAGCAAGACCAATACATGGACTACTTCAACCTCACTATGCCGACATCCTGGTTGTGATGTGTTATTCATTCTGATAGCTTTGACCTGACATAATATTTGAAATAGTCATAGTCTACACAGGGTTAGTCATCCTTGCACAGGGAGACGTAATGGGTATATTGTGTGTTTGGTTTCTGTCCTCACAGCCTTGACTTTGTGCCTGCCCCTCTATAAATCTGCCTTTTTGTAACAAGTATTCTCACGCTTTGGCACAGAGGAACAATTACAAAGCAGTGAAATTTGTCAAACTGCTCACCCTCACCCTGTTAACTTGGCTCTGGGTTCAGATTTGTGTCTGTGTGTTTATTATAGTGAGGCTTTCCAGAAAACATTTGTTAAGTAAGTAAAGTCTCCCCATCTCGGCTCACACTGAGAAGCCCAGCATGCATTGTGTTGTTATACTACCCGTGACTAAAGGAGAGGTCATAGTCAAACACATTTTCTTCCTTACACATTCCTTGTACTACAATGAAAATATACATTATTTTGGGTGTAATACAACATGCTAAGAGCATTACATATATATTCTTATGTAACTGAATACTTTACATGTCGAAGATTAATTCGAGCAAAGTTCAAATGATTCAATCGTTACGGGGAAAAACATATTTTTAGTGTGCACTCTTTCTCTTGCTGGGAAATGATTTCATCACTTCTGACTTCATGACCAAGGTATTTCAAAATGTTAGCTTCACGTCACCTACAAAGCTCAGCAGCTATTTCTAGCCATGTTTTGTTTTTGTTCTGTTTTGGTAGTTATTATTAACTCGTGCTTTGACGTGTGAGACTGCTATGTTGTCTGATGTTTAGTCTCAGTAAGTCCGTCTGCATCTGATGCCAACATGGCTGTCATTGCTGTTCTATTTCACATTGACAATACATATTTCCTCCTCCTCCTCCTCGGCCTCCTCCTCCTCCTCACTGACATTTCGGCTTTGTTTTGCCTGTTGTTGTGTCTTGCAAAGATACTCTGCTCATGTTGCTACAGGAAGACAGTTTCTAAGTTAGATGTCATTTGAATTTGTTCGACATTTCGTGCAAAGTATGAAACATTTGCAAGAGCCTTAATCTATTTGTGTGCATCTATATTTCGATATTTGCATTATTTGATATGAATACTTTTTAGATTAATACGTTTTAAATTTTGAATTCACAGTGTGTTTGCTTTTCTACTACTGTATTTTAATCCGCCATGTAAAAAAAAAGGAAAATAAATTACTTTTAGAGCACGTCATAAAGTTTAAAAGTGCTGAACTCATTAGCATTACAGATTTAGCTTTTAGTGCAATTTTTATATACATTATTTCTTCACTTAAAGGGGACCTATCATGCAAAATGCACTTTTTTTATGTCTTTTATACATAAAAATGTGTCCCCGGTGTGTCGGGGAACTCACGCAGCGTCAGCAAATAAAACCCTCTCTCTTTTCCTCCTTACCCAAATCTCTAAAAACGGGGCTACAACGGAGCGGATCCAGATTTGCGTCCGATATGACGTAATATCAGAAATGTAGGGTGGCTTAACACCCACGGCCCTATCAGAAACGTTGCTATCAGAAACAATGCCCGACTGTTTTGGACGTAATATGGTCGGTGTTTACATTAGCATCGCTAACACTCAGAGCTAAGCTAAGAAGCAGGAAATAAAAAGGAACTCACCTTGTGGTATAACCGGCAAGAGAGAAAGCCTTTGAGCTCCATACTGTTTCAGAAATAATCCTTGATAATCCATGATATGGCGTTTCATCACCACAGAATCTGCCGGTAGAATCTCGCGCATGAGCTCAGCCCCCTCCTTTTTTTTATCATTTTTTTTTTTAAAGCTATATAGAGTGGCATAGTCACCCCCATCTACTTCCGCCCCATGGGACCTTATTTCAGAAAAATAATGTATTGAAGTCAATGGAGAGAGAAAACTTATCTTTCGATCCCGTTTGAATTGTGCCATGAATTACACATATGATGTTTGTCAATCTTAAAAAATAATTTCCATGTAAAAAAAGTCACAGTTTGTCGTAAAACTGTTGAAATATAAGACTATGAAAAATACGTAACTAGAAAGACTACAAATCCCAGAGTCGCGTAAGTGATGTCACAATTGTTTTCCTCCACTAAGAGATAGCTAAGATCAGCGCCATATAGATATAATCTATCTATATGGCGCTGGCTAAGATAAGATAACTTTAACAAGATGCCTGTGTGCTTAGTACCAGGTTGTTATTATACCAGCAATGGGTCTTGCTCGTTCTTTTGCTTCCCGTCTGATGAAAGGACCAGGAGTGGCTTGATCAAGTTAGCTACCTAGCTAGTAGCTAGCACGTTAGTTAGCATTACAGCCTTGTCATTTGTATTAGCCTTAACATGAAGTAACATTAAGTAACCCAAAATGTTAAACAGTAAGAGTAGTAGTCATATTTCGTGAACCCTTTGAATAGTACTGTCACCGGTGTGATCATTCTATAATACACCATTTAAGCCCGGGGGAGAAATGCTAACGCTAACGTTAGCATCGGCGATCTTTTATTACTTCATGCTATCTGCACAAATGGTTGACATTAAACATTAAAACGACCAGGCAGTTCAGAGAGAATCAAAGGAAGGCAGGCAGGCAGCTTTGCATGACATTCTTCAGGACGTGTTTCATTGTGGTGATAGTGAGGATAGGCAATCGTTTTGTTGACAAGACAGTAGTGACGGCCATCTTGGTGACGTGTGTTGTTGACCAGAGATGTAGTTCATTGAGCGTTTCACACAAACAAATGTGTTACTTCACAGGTTTACCACACATTTTTTTTTTTTTTACTTGCAAAACATCATATGTGTAATTCGTGGCACAATTCAAACGGGATCGAAAGATAATCTTTCTCTCTCCATTGACTTCAATGCATAATTTTTCCGAAATAAGGTCCCATGGAGGTCCACCGGAAGGGGAGGGACTTCGCCACTCTATACCCCAAATCAGCACTTTTGAAACAGGAAGTGAAATGGAGGGAAATGAGGCATGGCTAGAATGGGTGATCTGTTTGGTATTTTGAGCAAAACACTTCATAGACATTTTTTTTATATTTTTTTATATATCTGAGACCTATGCTATTGCCTAAAAATAGCATTATAGGTCCACTTTAAAAACAATTCAAACTAAATAATCAATACCCTAGCTATAGTAGTTTAATGCAAGGGGTATTAGGTGTGTGTGATCTAACTTGTATAGGCAAAGTGCACTGAGAGGTTTCTTATGATGTCCCAATTAGCGAAATCCCACAATTGTATGTCGATGGATTTTGAAATTGCTTGAGCTTAATTCGACTTGAATCTCTCTGAGTGCGGGCCAGCCGCCACACATCGCTCTGTGAACAGGCTCCAGCTGACCGACCCTGCCATCCTGTCTCGTGGAGGATCAGGGGGATTTTTAAGGGGAGATGATTTGAGTGGGTTTGTTTTTGACGTAATTATCCTCTAAATGCCGATTCCCTGATAGCGAGGTCATTAACTTCAGTGTGTTCAAGAGGATGGAAGAATGTGGCTTCCGCATCTCTTCCTGATTTCCTCTGGGGAACTTCATTAGTGATTCTGAGGATGGTGGTGTCTGGGGTTATAATTACCCATGAATATATGATGACAGCAGTGGTTAAGTCAGAGACGATGCGAAAGCCAACATTTGTGCTGTATTTATTGATGCTCTTTATTAGAGATTGCAGAGGAAGAAACAAAGGATTCATTTGTAAGAAAGACTTTAATATGATTTTGTTTAAAGGAAATAAAAGTGTCTTTGCTTCTGGGCAAAGCTCTTAGTGCTTGGAAGTACCACATTTTCAAACCCCCCCCCCTGGGAATGCAAATCAATGCTGGCAACATTTATAGTCTAAAGAAAATTAGCACAGTTTGCATATGACTGAATCATACTGAACCAGAGAGATTGTTGAATTGAGAGTAGGGCTGCTCGATTATGGCCAAAATCATAATCACGATTATTTTTGGTCAATAATTGATATCACGATTATTAAAAACGATTATCCATTTACTTTGAAAACATCAATTTTTTGAAAAAACAAATTTGAACAGTATGTTTTTAACAGTTGATTACCCTGAACTTTAAGTATAATTCAACTGAAAACACAATAAAAAATATTTTTTTAAATTACGTTGTTTTCGTAATCGTTGCAAGCCAAAATCGTAATCGTGATTAAAATACGATTAATTGCACAGCTCTAATTGAGAGCCTGATAAACTCACTTGCCTTGACAATATACTGTAGATATAGGGAGGCTGTGGCTCAGTGGATAGTGCGCTGGACTTTGAATCTGGGGATAGCAAGTTCGAGTCCCACTGCAGTCAGCATGTCGTTGTGTCCCTGGGCAAGACACTTCACCCCAAATTGCTCCTGTGGGGATTGTCCACAGTACTGAATGTATGTTAGTCGCTTTGGATAAAAGCGTCTAACACATGACATGTAATGTAATATAGATGCATTTATATATTTTTGCTTATATTCTCTATATAAATGATTCAGGGGAATTCTAAACAAGCTGTGCTAAAATGCCCCCTGAATGAATTTCATTTCATTCATGCTGCTTCATTCTTCTTCTTTCCTTCATTTCCAACAGCATTCTTTGTAAGATGCAGTAAAATCCAGCTAAACACACAACAAACAACCGCTCAAGTCAAGGCCCATCAACTCGCAGAATCCCTTGATTATGATTGTTAGAACAAATGCAATGTAAACACTTTACTGTAACCTCAGCCTTTTTTTTCTCTTTTTTAACAATTCTATAAGCTAGTATCTGAACACATTTTTTTTTACAGAAGTTAGAGGACAGGAATAGTACGTTATGTCAAATGATTAGTCTTTCAAAGCCTTCATTATTTATGTCTTAATTACAAAATATGTTTTATAGGTGAACAGGTGACAGCCAGGCTACTATAGATAGCTGTCCGGATAAGAGTTAGATACTTAACATCTCAAAATTGCAATATACTGTCCTAAATATCTGAGGGACTTGTATAAAGCACTAAAACAAGCACTTTAGTTTCTCACCTTGGGATTGCAGTCTAACATTGAGCCGCTTATGATGAAGCAAAATGAAGAACTCAAACAGAATACCAATTGAAAGTTTTAGAAATTGTATAACACATTCATTGGCAGTACATCTAGTCCCCCGGCTCTGACCAAGATATATTTTAAAGTGCAAATGCTTTCATTTTCTTCTTGCATATTTCCTTAAATCCTTTGACACTTAAAGGTGGGGTATGTAAGTTTGAGAAACCGGCTCGAGATCGCTAGAATTTGAAAATACACAACCGGAGAAAATCTGCCACTTCCTTATAGAGCCCCTCCTCCAACACACACGAACGCGCACATGACCAATGAGGGCACGAGATAAGTTTGTGCACAGATGGAAGGCTGACAGGCAGGTAGGCCATCCAGTTATTTTAGCCGGGCCGGCTAAAATAATTGGTCGTGTTTTTTACAGTACTACGGCTTCCACAGATGACATTTTTTAATGTATTTTTTGTCAAAGCACTTAAGATATTCATTGCTATCGGGATGTTAAGAGCATTCCATGGAATATAACAAAAAGTGTATCTCGAGCCGGTTTCTCAAACTTACCTACCCCACCTTTAACTAATAACATCTGCAATGTAAGATGCCTAAACTGTTTTGTTTTGAAAGACATGAAGATCTTTCCAGTTTCAGCTGATCTGGGTAGAATATCTGATTTTGCTTCAAATAAAGCTACATTTGTTCACCCTTAGTTTTACCTGACTTTGTATGTTCTGTTTAATTGCTTGTGGCTTTGCTACATAGGCCAAGTGTACCGTTTATGTCCCTGTGGAGTTTGGGACCACTCTGGACGTCTGTGTGTATTGACTGGCAGTATATATGTATAGATCCATCAAGATTACACACTGTTGACTCATGGAAGCTCTTTAGGTTACTCTGCTTATTGATCGCTGCATTTCCCCGCTGTTATTGTCCTTGATAAATGGATTAGGATGTGCTCTGTGCCTTTGTTACTCTCTAGAGTTACCACTTCAACAATGCTGACAAAAAGTGCCCTTGTAATCTCGCTCCAGGAGTAAACAATGTCGAGTGTTCCCATTAGGACATAATTGATAAGGCTTGAATCAATTAAGCCACAGAAAGTATCTAACTTTCAGGCAATGTAGTGGAAAAGTGGAAAAAGATAGACCTTGGTGAGTGGTTCGTCCTTGGAGCCCATCATGTCAATGCAGCCAAGGTCAGTGCAAATCAATAAAAGAGTGGGTGTCTGGAACATGTATTCCCATCACTCTCTTACTTTCTCTCAATCCCTGACTTTCCCTGAAGGCACCGCTAAGTGGGCTGTGGAAACCAGCAGCTGTCGGATTTCCCATCAGAGCACCTCGGAGAGGGAAAGTGAATTTCACCAAGGGAGTCACAGAAGTCTGAAACATCAATATCCAATGATCTATGGGTCAGCTGTCCGCTCCGTTTCACTATAAGCATTCGTCAGAGGGAACCTCGGAGGTTCAACACAAGCTTAATGGAGTTACAAATCTTGTTAATTCCTTTTTTTTATTCAGGTTTTATTATATAATTACAAAAGTGCCAAGTTTTAGTTTGATAAGTTAGTAATTCATGTGTCAAAAAATTGAAATAATTAGACTGAACAACTGTATAAAGTATTTGTAATAACTTGAATATCCTAATTTACCTGATACATTCGTAACGTTCCTTTTAATAAACCCAGAGTTTAAATTCAAGAAAATGTCTTCTGGCCTATATCGCAACAACTCTGAAATAACTCCTTGCTTTCTCTTTCCATGACCAGGTTATGGAACAAAGGTCGACTAGTAAAATTACGTCAGCTTGACACCATTAACCTCACAGGACCAGTGGGAGTCACGGTGGAATTAGGTAGCCTATTCGAAATGGTTAAAGAGGGGTGGGTGGCTGACTCCCCTAAATCTCTCCAAGCTGTGACCCTCGTCTCCTCCACGCTGCTTGCTATAGTTATCCCAGGCCTGTTTCGACTTAGTTATGGCAGGAATGTGCCATTGCATGAGAAGAGGTCATCCCTCCTCATGGCTTTCCCCAGTCCTTGGCGAAGCTGCCAAGATATGGACATGCTTTCCCACGCATGCAACCACCCTGCCATCCATCAATGAGGAATGTTAATATTTATTATGCAGCGAGCTTGACTTTGCTTTATCAAGACTATTTAGAGAAAGTATCTTTTCCTTTAAAGATCTACTTAGCCCGCAGTCTGGTCTCTAAATAAGCATATGCTACAGTTTATTGTTCATCATAAATTAAAAGCAAGCCTTAGACTTTCTGTGGTCCCACTGTGATATATATATATTTTTTTACAAATCTTTTTATTGCAAACAAGTCATAATCCAGCAAATGACAAGAAGTGAGAGTAGTAATACTAAACAGTACAGATGTTACAATTACAATGGGGATCATTACAAAGGACCTCCTTGAAATTGCATTCACTTCAGGGTTCGTAGAGTCCTTGTTTACAGTCTTTTTCTTTTTTTTCATTTAACCCCCCCACCCCCCACCCACAGGTATGGATGGCCCACTGTGATATTTAACATTATTTTTACAATAAGCAGGTTTTTTCAGCATTGCTAAAGGTCCTTACACACCAACCCGATTTTGGCCGTCGATAGATGTCTGGCCGGCGATTAGCGTCCTGTCGCCCTACTCAGATTGGTGTGTCCCGCACCGTCGTTTCTTTTCGGCCGACACCTTCCGCCGCCGATTCGACATGTTGAATCGGGAGGCTGTCGGCTAAAGGCCGTTGGCCAAAGAAATCACTCTGATTGGCTGTTCAGCTTAGCGAATCAGTGCATGAGAAGCGAAACGGAAGTGAGGGACCTAAACAAACGATTAAGAAGGCACACACAGACGGCTATTCTTTTTCATTTTCATCTCACCTGGACGCAAGAGTTTATTTTTCATCATGGCGATCTGGAATGAAGAAACCGAAGACCAACGCACACGCTATTTGTTGTTTGTTTATATCACGCAGTCTGTTCTTCTTCTCTCGGTGTATCACGCAGTCTGTCTTCCGGTTGTTGCCTCTTTTGAATGACGAATACACACTACCGCCGCCTGCTGGTAAGGAAAGTTATTGCCACTCACGCATGCGCAGTTCGTACGTGCTACTTGGCCGTCGGCTGAAGTCTTTGCGGTGTGTTCCAGTGCGACTGTTGGCCAAGACGCAGGAGACGTGAGGCGACACAGTAGTCGTGGACGTGTTCTTTTAGTGTCAGTTTGGTGTGTCAGGGCCTTAACTCAACGACTTTAAGGACGAACATCTTAGTTTGCCGGTCCACCAATTTGTTGAAATCTATTCATGTTCCCCAGAGAATGAATCCTGCTGACTTTGGTGAACACCAGATAATTCCTTTAGTACCGACATGAGCTTTACTTTTGATGCTTCATTGAAACATCAAAACATCTATTTGGGATGAGTTTGAGCTTCTTGTGGGAATATCATTTTTTTCCAATACTTTTGTTTGTTTGCAAATACCAGCCTATCCATGTACACTCTTGATCTTGTTTTGTTTCTGACACATGGCTAACACTGAGCTCTACACTAATGGCTCCTCCAACATGCCACCAAATCATCACATATGTATGGCAATGCAACCACAACCACGTCATTTAAGCTGCTTTCCCACATGAAGCAGTGGCAATTTTCTGAGTCTCCTATCATGTGGGATTAGAGGCTTGAATCGGTTGTGTAAGATGTTCCGAGTAATTAACCGGCTCAGTACAGTCACCGTAAATCTTTCATCATTGGCCCGAGCGGGAACAAAATCATCAACATTCATAGGTAAAGCATGCAATGGTAAATTGGTATATTACAATTGTGCATATTTGACTGTTTACGCTGGTGATTTAGTAAAGACAGGGATATTTGACGTGGTTATATACCCAATAATTGCCTTGAGATGGAATGGAATGGGTTAGTCATTTTTCCATGTGCATAAGGAAGTCATTAAGTATTCGTGTTACCATTAATATGTTACATTTCTGTCTCCAGTGCGGACAAATGTTAATCATTTGAAAGTGAAATGAAGAAAAATGACTATTAATCACTTTAACAATAACAAACCAGAGAAGTCAGAATGAAGTTCGGCTACAGGGATTTTGGAAATGGACAATTCCAAGCTTTTGCACAAACACAACTCTTGAGGGGGGGATAGTTCATTTCATGGGTTGGTGGAAAATGAGTTCGCTGGTGACGGGCAACTTTCTTCGACCACTGGAGGTCGAGGATGTCAAATAAGATGTATAGATGATTTCATGAAAAACGTGATCATCACTTAAATCGCAGTTAAGCTTGATTTATTCTTCACAGTGAATGCTAATCTATCATGTGCTCGATTCTGTTTAATACTGTCTGCCAACTGAAATCAGCACTTTAGTCAGGGAATTCCCCCCCCCCCCCCCCCCTCAAATTCTGAAAATAGATCTAGTTTCTTCACACGGTGTCATGTAATCTATGTTTCATATTTATTGACCTATATTCTTCCCAAAGACTTTCAACTTGATCTGCGTCAAGCCCTTTAGTCCGACCACCTATTGTTTCAGTGTTTTGTCAACCTTGTCCTTCGTGGCTCTTCAAACAAGCTGAAGTTACAGCTGTTCAGCCCCCCCCCCCCCCCCCCCCTGCATGCTTCAGGCTTTGAAGATGGAATGAGAAATTAGATGTCATGCTATGGAGTCGATATTAAAGTTTAAATGGAAAAGTTCTAAAAGAAGTATTGTGGTTTTCCAAATGAGTAATGCCTCTGGCTTTTCTATCAAAGGCACTGAGTCCGTGCTTAATTTCAGTCAAGGCATTGTCTGTAAAGTCACCAAGGGGACAAAGTTAAGAAAGATTTCTAAAAAAGGTATTTAAAACATGACCGAGAACGACTATGAAAATGTTGCCATTCCCAGTTTGCATTGTAAACTTTTCCAAAGTATTTATCCGCGTTATTCTTTCAAGTTGATGAGCAGACAGATGGGCAGGGTCTCATTTTTACCACAGGAGTTGTGTGCACACAGACGAGCACACACAACATATCACATGATTGATGTCACTCTGTATTGGAGGTGATGTGCAAAACAAAGAAGTGGTACAGCATTGCCTGCGAGGGATTTATCATCCTGTCAATTTGTAAGGGATGTAGCTGCTATTAGAATCACATTATAGCTGAAACTAGAACCTAGACACATCGCTCTGCGCCTGGTTTATTGACAACCCAGGAGCATTCCTATTTAATGCAAACACTGGAAGTATATAACTCTCGTTTTACCGGAAAGAGGATTTTAGGGGCCAAGGGCCATGTAAAAATAATTGTATGATATCATGTAAACGACATTGCTTCCCAGAATAACTTTCAGGGATTTTCAGAAAAGAGGGATGGGCAGGTTCAAGTAAGTATGTCCTCTGCAATTTTAGTAAGCCTAAGCATATACAAATACTGGTTTTGAAGTAACTGCTGACCATTGTTATCTGGGTGGATGTTATGAGAGAGGAGGCTTGGGTTTTGTGCTGGATGTGTGTAATCTTGCCTTGTTGGGACTCCTCTCCTCCCGGCCAGACTCTGTTCATCTCACCCTCTAGTGCATGTTTTCTCAGCTGTGTTTACATGCCAGCTCTGTGAAAGTTGAAGGGTGGGGTGAATACCTTCCTCTGTACCAGACCTCTGACATCTGTCAGGACTTAACATCATTGATTCTTTACCCGTTACATAAAGCATAAATGCTGGTTTTATGCTCATGTACACATTGAAAACACTTGAATGTTGAAGACAAATATTTTTTTATATGCCTACTTCAACCTAATTTCTTGCTTTCACTGATGTAGCAACGTCAGATTTTCTTGTTCCCACATACTAATGCTGCATACAATGACATTTATATAAAAAAAACACAATTTTTTTTATTAGATGGATGGTTAAATCTCAAAAGTATATATATTTTTTTATAATTAAATAAATCAAAAAATGTCTAGTTCAAATTATCACAAAAAACTTTAAATGTTGTATATTTTTTAATTAGATATAATTGTTACTCAATATATTAAATCTTAAAGAGCAGTCTAATATTTGCCATCTAGCAGAAGGAATCTGAATGAAATCAGCTAGATGATAAATATTAGATGAGATATATATATACCTCGTTAATAAGTTCAGCTGGACATTAATGTATTCCCCAATGGCTTCATTCCACCAACAAACATTATATCGTTTTTTGGGGTCAGAAATATTCGAGCCGTGCTTTAGGGGCCTCTCTAAATTCTGACCTTCCACTTCCTAAACATACATATTTCCTCCATGACAAATAATGCAAGCCACTTGGTCAGTTAGCAGGAAAGAAAAGCATCTATACGACATGCATTATCGATGAGTATGAAAATTGAGCCTTTGAGCTAATCTTTCATCTGCGGTGTACAGCACATTTTGTACCTACGATCTATGAGAGTCCACTTCCTGGCCCTCACCCTGCGCTACTGCTCCGTTATTGATCATTTGGGCTCTAATTTGGATCATTTCATCCAGAATAATGTGCAATCTCTATGCAAGCAATGGGCCTGGGTATGTGATATTTTGGTGGAGAAGGCAATATGTGGTAATGGATCACCTGAAAGGGTCAGTCAACCCCCAAGGTGATGGCAGTGCAGTCATCTTCTTTCCATTTTGCTGAATTAGACAATATAACTAGCTCATATTAATGAATATGAAGAGTTACAAGTCTCCTTAAATTGATATCTAAAGTCTTATAAGTCAATCTTTTGATTTGAAGAACTTGAATCCAACCTTATCTTTGTAGGTTTTTCTTTTTTTTTGTAGTGTAATTGGGCTTTCTAGTAAACTAAAAGATTCTGTGGAATCGCAGCAGTCCATCAGAAAGTCAAAGTTTGATTTGAGCTCTGGATATAAATGAAACACTTAATCTTGGCCATAAATTCTACATGACTTAAATGTCAAATACATTATGCCTCATTATTAACCCATTACTTATTTTAAGTGGTTATTGTATTACCTCTACTCTTGGTTATAGAGTCTTATAGGTATTTTATTTGACTGTTACCCCTATCTTGAAGACATTAACAGTACTGAAGTAACTTTTGAGCAATTTACAATATAACTTTAATGAACTGCAATGCATTATCTGATACATTCACTAAATTAAAGGTGCAGTACAGAGACATAGTTGAACGCATTACCCAATTAGATTGACTGAAAGCACTGCCAAAAGAATATCACATCAGGTTATTCTAGTCATGATTCAAATTCCCATATTGCAGTTTAGTTTGGGCTATCATGACATGGCTATTTTTATAATCAAAGTAGACGGTGTTGAAATATAACTTTAGATGGGGTCCTGCACTGGTAATGTCATCAAGACGTTAACACTGAAACTATGTCATTGAGAAAGAATAAGGGACCATTAAGACAAAATGATTACCCAGAGTGCACCTTCCTTGATTCTGTTTCATTGCGATGACCAAGTCAGGGACGTTCAAATCTTTTGCTGTACGATTTATGTTTTTAGTCATTTTTAAAGAGCATTTTCTGCTGCCAAATATATCTCACATAACATCATCATACAATTAAAACATCTTAACTTCCCAAAATGTGCAATGTAGCAAGTGATCATTTGCTTTGAGATGCAATCTTAGACCAAAAGTAAGTCTAACTTCGGCCACATGGAGTTGAAAATAAAGGTCTTTTATTTTAAGGCCACTAATTGCAGAAGTCTGTCTTCTTGACATGTTTAAGAAAATACTCGGAGGCAGACCAAAGTATTTCAGTGAATATGACATTTATTTTTAACTTCTGTCAGTTCGTGACTACAAACAATGAAAGAGGCTGCAGCGTATAATTACATCTCCCTCTGGAACCTCGAGAGAAAGTTGAATCCAAAGAATGCTTTTGTATTTAGAGGAGAAAGGACTGATCTGTGAAAAATGTAAACTCCTAAATTGCATCTCATAAAAGCTAAGATGATGATTCTTTTTTTCCATTGTCACTAGGTAAAAACTTTCTGCCCTGGATTGATAGTCTGTTTCTTTTCTTTGGAAACATTGTGGTTTCCTTCTTGCCAGAAAGCCCCACAGAGCCAGATCTGTCTTCAAGAGCCAAATGGCAAAAATGAAATTTTAGAGAGCTTGGCAGGGGACCGGAAGAAGTGGAAACTATTTTTGGAGAGAAAAATAGGAAAGGTTTTCAAAAAGTCATATAATTTCCCTTTCAATATCTCATCAAGGTGAAAAAGAAACTTGGATGAGTTGGATGAATCCCAGATGAAGTATGAAGGTTCCACTACAGGCTTTGTGTTTCTGTGCTCAGGCATTTCAGAAGACTGCAGATGGTCAGGACAAAGTTTACCTGCACAGAGTAGATACAAAAGTTATTTCAACAAGAAGAATCATTACAATTGTACACAATGATTAAAAGTACAGCAGCTTAGTAAAACCATACAGTTTTGTTAAATTTGATAAATTGATAACAAAAATGTTCAAGTTAATTCAAACCATCCAAGCCTAACGTTGGCTGTTGTTAGAGATTACATTAAATATAATTGTTAGAGGGCATTTCTGTCCTGTGTACCTTGGAGAACATGATAATATCTCCCCCTTTTACGCAACTCAATGTTTTCCCTATTTTGCACTTAAAGGTGGGGTAGGTGAGTTTGAGAAACCGGCTCGAGATACACTTTTTGTTATATTCCATGGAATGCTCTTAACATCCCGATAGCAATGAATATCTTAAGTGCTTTGACAAAAAATCCATAAAAAAAATGTCATCTGTGGAAGCCGTAATACTGTAAAAAGTACGACCAATCATCTGAGCCGGCCCGGCTAAAATAACTGGATGGCCTACCTGCCTGTCAGCCTTCCATCTGTGCACAAACTTATCTCGTGCCCTCATTGGTCATGTGCGCGTTCGTGTGTGTTGGAGGCGGGGCTCTGTAAGGAAGTGGCAGATTTTTTCCGGCTGTGTATTTTCAAATTCTAGCGATCTCGAGCTGGTTTCTCCAAAATTACCTACCCCACCTTTAAAGATATCGATTACACAAATGTGGACTGATTAAGAACTTTTCAAAACACTAATCAAAATTCAACGTATCATAAGCAATGTGATAGAATGGCTATGTAGCAAGACAATTGTCAAATTGGAAAACTTTAATTATCAAAATCAGAGATATCTCCAGTTTGAATGACTGTAATGGCCAGTGAAAGAAGCACTGAAGATAACTTTTCCTTTTATTTACCAGCTCTGAAAGTGTGCTTGAATTTCAGATACATTCTAAAAATGGCAGTTCAC
Organism: Trematomus bernacchii; assembly: GCF_902827165.1. Lineage (NCBI taxonomy): Eukaryota > Metazoa > Chordata > Actinopteri > Perciformes > Nototheniidae > Trematomus > Trematomus bernacchii. The sequence goes on from NW_022987778.1 coordinate 4,538,610, forward strand.
ATTTCACTATCATCTTGTCTCCTCAATGCAGACAAATCGCTATCTGCTGCTTGGATATTGTGCTTCTGCTATTGGAAGTTACATCTGTTCAAGAATCATTAGTTTTATTTTGCAACATCAGCCTCCTCTTCCTCTACTTTTACACAACATCACTGTAGAATGAAATAACATGAATTATGGCTTGCTGAAAACACTTGGTAGCCACATCATTCTGCCTTCCCCCCCCCCCCCCTTTTATGTCAGGATTATTGCGGCAACAACACTGAACATTTAATCTTTGCCTTTAGCAGACAAAGTGTGTCAAAGTTAGGGTTGGTAAACTTGAGAAATTGGCAAAAGTTCAGTAGATTTTAAAAGTATCTAAACAAAGAAAACCTAGCCCTGTGTTGCCCACCCTTTCCCTATGAGAGTAGCTACCAGCAATAGCTCCAATAGTATCTTAATCTAGTGCAAAAATATGCCTTAAAAGCAACACTGGCAATCTATTCAGTCCTCTCCCCAAAACCACTAAATGTTTTTCCTATTTAAAACCAAATGATGTTGGTTGTATGTCACATGACAGGCTGCAGTGGTTTAAGCTCATCATGAGATTTCAAAGGGTAAAATTCACAGAGATGCATTTTTAAGAATCCCTCAAACCTGTCGGGTTGCAACGAGATCCGGCTCTTAAAGCTTTCGTGGCCTGATCCGAGGTTTTGGCTGTGTTGTGGCATCCTGTTGCTGCATGTCTCTCACAAGCTCAGCTGTTGATGGAATGCAAGGTTGGTAGAGTTGAAATATTTCTCTGGAGACTGGCATAGATTTGCGAGCATCAGACTTATACCGCTTCAGGCCAGAGCAAAGCAACCAAGCATATCTGCAAAGGCTTTCTGAAGTTTCCCAAAATATGTTTCGCACTGTGCCTGAAGTTTGGGTAACAGTTTGGGTAACAGTTTGTAATGCTTACGGTTTAAGAGGGAGAATAAACTATAATTATAAAAAGTGTCCAGTTTTTATTAAATGCATTCACTTCAAAGCTACTTACAGTCTTGTTCCTGTACAAAAATAATGAAATGAATGTGTAATTTTCTGACCAAAATCCCCGGTTCAATGTTTTCTTTTTGTAAAAACAGAGGTTGGTATGTGTGTTCTGTAGTAAAGGATTAGTAGCAGTACAGTGTGTGTTGGGTAGCCGATATCATTGGTGTGTTTGTTGTTCGAAAATCCGTGATGGAGTACGAAGTGTTCACAAAACACTTCACCATTTGTCTTACAAAGTCACATGTTGGTTTTAAAGGAATAATATCTTTAGAAGAAATCCCCAAAATAACTGAAACTGTAAAAGCAAAAGCAATCGTAAGACTTTCCAATTTCTCAATACGGCCATTCAAAAAATACAGTGTGACGAATGCTTGTCAGGAACATTAGACACATCTTAGCTTAAAACTGAGTAATTTGATCACTTTATTCCATTTCTCATTTGAAATGTTGCCAAAATAAACCAAAACAATCACTTTTAGCCTAATATGTAAAAGTATCTGTCAGCATCTTCCTTTGCAAACTTAAGCCAGCCCTATAATCCAAAAACTCATTTCATTTTCTACTCTGCCCTTTTAAAACGAATGTACAGTGCTTCTCAAATCAAATCCGGCTTTCATGGTGATCCACAGCGTAGCTAGCAGTGACTTTCCTCATTATTTTGTACGCGGAGAATATTACGAATTGCACTTCAAAGGGCTAATTTGGGTCTGACTTGGTATAAATAGAAGAGAGCGAGTGCAGCAGGGGTTGCCTTCGCTATCTGTTCTAATGACTTCATTTCTATGCATCGGGAGCAGCGCTGATGGATTTTGGTGTCTTTGCCGTGACTCAGTCATCACATCTATAGCACTCATCATGAGGGTCCAAGGATTCTGCTTGAGGACAGCCATGTGATTCTTAAATAGGCAATCGGAAAGTTACATAATGACTTTGAAATGCAGTCTCACCATTTGTTTCCCCCATTACCTGTCTTTCCCACGGGCACCCATCAGTTACTGTTTGAGTGGGGGCAGACCCGTCTTTCTGCGATAACTCGGAAATCAATTTATTCAGCTGCAAACTCGTGCTCGGCAACTTCATGAAACATTTAAACTCTGCAAGCATATGAGATGTGTCAAAATACCATACTAATTGTCTTCTATAAATTCTTTGCGGCATGTTGACGGGCATTGATGCTTCAAGATTTCATGTCCTCTTCCACCGAACTCTCCAGAAAAACAACAATTGTCCACCGTTTTTCTCCCCCAATCAGCACATCCCTTCTACCACCTTCTAAGGTTTGTCTAGTATGTCCAGGGACTGACTCGCATTGAATGTCGTTATGTGACACCATGTACTGAAATGATTGAGGTTCAATGCCAGCCATCCTTGGGTCAAACGGAGAGAAAAGTGGTCAATTAAGAAAAAAGTGGCAAGTAAAAGACGTGTTGCAGAGTGGGGACAACAGCCAATCGTGATGTCTGCTATACTAAGCTTGAGTTGGCAGAGGTTGTGTCAATTGTAATGCTATTGCTATTGCTAATGAGCTATGTACCTACTTTTTTCCTCTTTTAACAATGTATTGTTATAGAACACACCAAATGTCCCTGTACAAGAGATTGGATACTTCATGTATTACTCTTTTTGTCATGCACGCAAGTATGCTTGTAAAATATTTTTAAAATGATTGCACCAGACTACATTGTTTTAGGTTCCTTTTTCCCCCTCTTTGGATATGCTATATCTAGCAATATGTTGTGGAGACAACACATGGGAGAGAGAATCTCCTCTTCCCCACTTTGCCAGTCTTTATTATCACCCAATGTCTTTACATGTCTACTCTTCCTCTCCCTCTTGTGTCCCTCTGCTTCTCAGAGGGTACTTCACAGCTTCTTATCACATATTTAGTCTAAAACAGGCCCTCAGAGACCGGCTGCAATCAGCCTGGAGAGGAAGCAAACATGAGCAGACTATGAAGAGAGCATTATTCGGTCCATCATGAGCCTCTTCTATCTTTCCTGTCATCCCTCCTTCTTCCTTTTTTCACATCCCCCAACTGTTGTTGATGGCAACCATTGTTTTGGCTGTGGGTTTTCATTTCTCTCTAAAATGTGTCCGTGTCATGAGAGTTGATCCAGAGAGTATTCAATTCCAGTGAATGCATTGGCTGAGGTTTCTTTAGAAATCTTTGCAGAGGAAACTGTAACTAATGTGCACAAATGAGAAATTCTAGGCAAGTGAAAACTCTTCAGAAAATGGCCGTTCTCATAATTTGTTAAAAAAAGAAATGGAAGTGCATACTGAAGATTAAAATTAGGCGATTTCTCACAGAAAGTATGGATCTAACATGTTTATGGTCTGTTTTGGGTATTTTTGTGCTTAAAAGTACTCTGAGTACATACATCTTCAGTATAGGCTGTTTGCACGTGACAGTAAGTAACATTTCTAGATTATGTGCATCAAATAATGTATTTACATTTGATAATCTATAACTGTGGCTTCATGAACTCAGAAAATAATGTCAGATCTTTCCATATTTTTAACCAACTGCATCTATTTGCGCATGATTGTCCTTATGCTATCAAATAAGTCACTGATAGCTGAATATGTGGTTTTCCTGTATTAGGTTTAACTAAAAAGTACCATGAGATCAGTCTTCTACATCAACAGGATAGGTATACATGACTGATATGGCTTAAAGTGGACCTATCATGCTATATTTGAATAATATAGTGTAGGACCATACCTATATAAGGCATATTTATACTTTTTTTCTTCTTCAAAATACCGAACAGATCATGCATTTTAGCCATGCCTCATTTTGCTCAATTTGACATTTTTTAGCTCTGTTTTTGCAAGGGCTGATTCTGTGAGAACAGCACCACCTACAGGCCTGGCATATGTACTACAGCGTCTCCAGCGCTTTCGAACGGCAATGGCCGTGGCTGTCTCCTCCTGATTGGTGGAGTTGGCCCAATAGCCGTAGCGCCACCGTCCTGACGTCAGGACAGTGTTCAAATCTGGATCAGTTTTTATCAGATCCGTTGCAGCCCCTTTTTTAGAGATTTGGGTATGGAGGAAAATAGAGAGGGTTGTGTTTTCTGACACTTGGTGAGTTCCCTGGAACACCGGGGACACATATTCATGTATAAAAGACGTACAAAAGTGCATTTTGCATGATAGGTCCCCTTTAAATAAAATGTATTATTATTACAATAAATGTTATACACTGTAAAAAGCCCATTGTTTTTATATGTACTGTATTTACAAAGATGTATATCCTCACTGAAACACTGGATTGAGAGAATAGGAGAGGAGAGAATTAGTGCGATAGTAAATGACAACTAACGACTCTCATACTGAGCGTTAATGAAACGAGTGCACATAAATGAGCCATCTATACATAATGGAATAATGTGCGTTGTGATGTATGGCTTATCAAGATTTACTGGTCTGTAGCTGATAAAATGCTGACAGGTTATTGGACAAGTTGACGGTATCAAGCTCTGTTAAGACCGCCCTTACAAGATTACAGTACTAATGTAGAGCTGTGCAGGAATCACAACTGGAGCGATGACTGATGGTGACAGCACACGGCAGTTAAAGGATTGTTTCTTTATAGTATAATACGGTATAGCAATACGTCTGTGCATACATTTAAAGTGCTCTAACTAAAGAAGGCCATATTCTTTCCCATTGAATGTGTTGTGTAATTTCAATCTCATCTCTTATATAGACATTAAACCATGTCGATTGAAGCGTACATTGTTTATTTTTGTACTTTTATCGTGTTTATTATATTAGTGTCAGAGAATAGTGTCAGCCTGCATAACTATTACACAATATGGAACAATGGTGATTTTGCAAATCTGCATATTTCAGAGTATAATGTCCCTGAACACTTTGTTGAACTGTGTAGTGTTTTGCTTCCAGCTAGGAGTTGTTTGTTTGAGAGTCGGCTCAATATCACCACACAATGTCCTGCCTTTCCCAAATGTCTTCAGATCTTGAATACCAAACAGACTTAACCTCCCACTGTTGCACATTTGTGATCTTGACGTATATTGGAAAGACAATTACAATCAAATGAGTAGAACAAAAGAAACATCACTCTGTCAAGGTGTCCCAGACACATTACCAGGATGCTGTATGCAGCTCCATTGATTTAGTTTATTAAAAAAGTTCTGAATCTCCTTGGAGTCCAATAGATGAAATGCACTGTATGTAACGACTGAATGAACACCAGTGGGGGACTCAATAGCACGACTCATGGACAGAGGCTTAGGTTACAAAAAAGTTCTTTATATGCAGAGGTTCGTACACGGTAGGTCAGTCAGTAAGGCAACCAAAACAGACGAGGATTAGGCAGGAGCAGGGTCAGCAGGACACGAAGCTGGGTCAGGTACACGTGGAATTTAGATACTAGGAATAAACACTGCTGGAACGCTATAGCTAAGACGAGCTGGCACTGAGGGGAATGTGGACGCAGACTAAATAGACAAGGGCAGGGATGATAATGGGGCACAGGTGAGGCTAATTAGGGATGGGAAGCAGGTGGAGTTCAATCAGGCTGATACTGAAATGAGAGGAGAGAAACAAAATAAAACGGGAATAATAACAAAAAAAACAACTTGCTGGCTAGGACCTTACACTGTATACTTGCAGGAAAAAGTTTTTTTGTTTGCTTTAAAAAAAACTCTGGGTGTTTCTCAATGTCGAGGAAAGCTGCTCCAGAGCCACTATTTCAAGGATACTACGTCATCGAGTGCCGCCGAAGGACTGTTCCAATGTCCAGCATACTTGGAATTCTACCGAGGCCGGCGTACTTCGTTGCGGGAAATTTCGAGGCTGCACATGTGTAGACTCCGTGGTCTTAAAATCCCCACAATGCTTTGCGCACGGACCAATTTCCAAATCTTTGGCGGAAATCGCGCTCCATTTAAGGCGGGGCCTCGCATATGACGCATCGCTTCTGAAGGACCTGACTCGGAGGGACTTGTCCTACCAAGGAAGCGTCCTCGACATTGAGAAACACCCACAGACTGTCTGAACCTGACTCCAGTGGTCTTCAAAGTATTGGATTCCTGATGGGGTGAAAACAAGAAAGCCAAGGCGCCAAAAATATATTACAGATTTGCCTCCCACTGAAAATTAAATATGACTAGAGCCATTATGAGGCTCAGCTGAGATGTCACTTCTGTTGATGAGCTGCAGGTGTGATAAGTCTAATCTAACGAGCTGCAGGTGTGATCAGTCTGACATAACGAGCTACAGATGTTATAAGTCTAATTAAAGCTAATAAGCGGTGTTCCTGTGGCCAGATGAGTCATGGGAAACACTGTGTGAATCACATTGTAAGGGAACTGTTGCTTAGTTATTTCCTACTACTGTTGTTAAGAATTGGTATTGAATCACAATATATCTCCTCCTCTTATGTTCCCATGGATAATGTAGATGACAGACAAACCAGCCTAATACATGTTGACCTTAGTGACTGTAGTCGTTATTAAAAACGCTGCTGCCATCCTTTTTCCTTTCATTTATTTCCTTTGCCAAGGAGGTTATGTTTTTGGTTCCTTCTGTTGGTTTCTGTTCTGTTAATCAGCAGGATTAGAATATCAACAGGCCCCCAATTATTAACATTGTTACATGTGTAGCATGGGCAAAATAAGAACCCATTCATTTTGAGGAAGGTGTTGACTTTGCTTCCAGTGAACCCACTTATATTTTTGTATCTAAGTGTATTCAAATGCACAAGGTAGCTAGAAAAACTCTAGATAAGGTACTAACAGAAGGGCAGAAAATAATAATAATAATGAATTCCTACCCTTAAAACCTGCCTTTTTTCCCCTTGATCTTTTTGAAGTGCCCTCTTTCTCTCATAGCAAACCATGCTCTATTATATAACCAGTTTTTGAGCCATACTTAAACTATGACTCAGTATTTTATGGTCACAGATTGATGTAGCAACATTTCATCCCTCTCCCCACTTTATGTTCTCTACTCCAGTTAGGCTATCCCTCTGTCCTGAATATTTGATGACATGATGTCTTCCAGCGGCTGAGCGAAATGCATCAAGGCTTGTTGCTCTGTAATGCCGGCCTTTGCCCTTAAAGTGGGAGGGATTCTGCAAGAGTTTTTATTACTTCTACTTAATACAACCCTTTGAAATATTCATTATTTCAATAAATCATCGCCATGCTCCTGAGGTCTAAAAGTAAGGTAGTTTCTGTACACTTTAATTACCTTGAAAATGATGTCATGTAATATAATATATGTACTTCAGGAGGGAAAAAAGGATGATACTCCTATATAAACTATACTATATTTAAATCCAGTACAAACAAAGTTTATGTTTTGTCAACCCGAGGGATTAATGTCAGATGTGTTAAATTAAAACAACAAACCTCAATAATAACATGTCAAGCTATACTTGCATTATAGTCTGTATTGTTATTTCAGAGTTTCCTGATTTTGACCAGTGCTTCCGTAAAAATTCACAATGAACTCAGGGTGTGTTTTCAGGCACGGTTAATGTTTGAGGGGAACTGCAACTCACTTACACTTGAAAAGTCTGAGTATATTATAATATAATAACACAAAGGCTGTCTTCATTCTGTTTTGCCGTCTCCTTGAGGAATGTTCAAGCTCACCTCTGAAACCCTTCACAGATACTGCCTTGTCCTGCTTGACATGTGAATAAGGGTGCAGTCTATCATTGAATCAGAGCCTGTCCAAGTGTCACTCAAGCACTGTCCTTTCAAATCTCAGGATGCTTTTCATCATTCCCTCTTGGTTTTTACCAACAAGTCATCCACCGAGTGAACTGCATCTTGTCTGTTTTACATGCTGATGTAAAGTACTTAGGCTCTAGATAGTGCTTCTGCACATCAACAACCTTTCAGCTTGATTGCAAGACCCCTGACTCTAGAGCCCATGCTTACCATTTCACTTCATCACATATATTAACTGTCCTAAAGCATCCACATACACTTGTCAAGCATCAAATTGTCCAATTCCAACTGTGCTTGTGAAGCATACAAAGGCAGGTTGCTTTAAAGCGACAGTACTTCAACAGTGTGTATGGTCATGTGACCGTGCAGTCACTGAGGAGAATCTGATTGTGTGCAGAGATACAGTACGGCTCGTTAACAGATACTGGTTTTGCTCGAGGAAGTATATTTCCTCAGGATACATTTTTCCCCGGCCATTATGTTTGACTGCATATCTAAGTCATTTTTAAATTGCCCCTATAAAAATATATTTTAGGATTCACTTTGAATGTCCCATGAATTTGACATGCTCAGGGGATTCTCCCAAGTCAGATACGCCTCTAAGTTTTATGCAGAAATCTGGAAAGAACTTTAATTTCCACCAGAAGAAATTGATTTACCTTTGAATAATCTAGAGAGCTTTCTCAATTCAACCAGCATTAATCGCAGAGCTCAGAGACTCCAGTTCTGCATATAGAGAGCAGAAACAATTCAGTGCTTTGCCTTTATCGCTTTCAGTCACCCGGCTCCCAAAGCTCAACTTCGCTGACGCACGAGCCCTTTCATATGCTTTGATCCTGTTAATAATTATTTGCTATGCAGCTGAAGAAGGAGGGCAGATTGAAAAAGCACCAGAATGCTTTGCACTGATGGTGGCATTGAAAGAAAGAGCGAGAGAGAAAGACTTGGAATGTTTTGTGGTGTGGGAGTTTCAACATCCCTGTGTTGTCCTTCCCAGACTTCCCTCTGGATATGAAGAAGCTGAAATTGGCCTCAAGGCTTCATCTGAAACTGTCAGTACACGCCAAAGGGCAACAGTCCTGCCGTGGTTAAAGAATAGCTGAATTCGAAAACAATGTAGTTTGTTTTTGCCTTCATTCATTCAAAAAAAATGGCATGTTAGAATGCATCCTTCACTGTCCCCCTCCACTCCATTCATTTCTTCCATTTCTGATCTCTTTTGATGACGAATTCTGAGTGCCTTATCTCACCCCTGCCGTCGTTTGCTGTTGGAAAACGTTTTCCTCTTGGACCGGCTCCTTATCTGGAGTGGCTGTGGATGGACTCAGAACAGAACATCCCTACTGGGCTGCTGGCAAGGTCACAAAAAGGAAAGCATTGACTGGGGGGGGGCGAAACCGAGCCAAGGAGCTCAACCGTATCCTCATCCTCCTCTCCACTGGGGTTGGAAATAGATTACTATGACATTCTTACATTTCTCCATAGATACTGGAGCTCATACTGGTCTCTTGTTGCCTTCTGGGTTCGTGATCAGAAAGCTAAAAGGGCTTCATGCTTCCACTGAGAGTCCCAGAGTAAATAAGAATAATTATTTAATTCAGAAATTGCTTAAAATAACGTGTTAAGTATACATTACCAAGTAGTTTGAATATCACTCATAGCCCAACATTTGAAGGTGTTTTTCTCCATTCACAGGTCCATTGACCCCCCTAAACACCACTGTTTATTTGACTGACAGGACTATAATGCAGAAGGTCAGTCATCTGAAACAGTATCTCACACCTCATTGGTTCGTGGAAGTTGTGCATTTTCAGAAGAGCAGGGTTACATAACTGGAACCACAACTGGATCCCAACAAATCAAGAATCTAGTATTTCAAAAATCACACAAAATAATGACTTGTGCAGAGAGCTGGCATCTAAGGCGGAAAAAGTTACGTTAAACTTGTCATTGACCTATATACTTGTTCCCTTTCTCTCTCTTAGTTTATGGGTTATTGAAATCATTGATTGATATCCTACTCTTGTTTCTACTAAATTGTTGTTAAAATAGACTTTTATGACCAAATAAATATTTTTTCATTGACATTTTTGGTAAATTTGAATGTAAATAAAAAAAGAATTACTCACTCACTTTTAAAGACACAACATGTGAAAGTCGTTACAGTGACAAAGCGATGTTATCCCACCTGCAGGTAGGGAAGCTGATAGTTAAGGACAGAGGGATGGATGACGTTATAAGATAAGATAAGAACTTTATTGATCCCAATTTGGGTTTATGGTTCCCTGTCAGTCTGAGGTGGGCAGTATGAGATATAAACTCAGAGATGGAAGAGGATGACGAAGCCTGAGATATGCCAACATAAGTGTGAGGTCTGTGACGAAGAACAGCTGTTGGGAGAGGATTCATTGGCATTTGTGTGTGTGTGTGTGAAGGCACACATGACAGCAATATTTATGCAAGGAGTAACGCCTTACATACAAGCACGCAGCTCACAGTTCCAGATGAAAGGCGGTAAACCTTAATGGGCAGGTTGGCCATTCATAATGGTGTCTAACCACAGGCATGTTTCTTGGAAGCCAACTGACATGTGGCCACAGACTGTTTGTAGCAGTTAACTCATGGTAGCTACAAGTCAATGAGGAATCTGAATGCAAACCAGCCCCGATGAAATGGAAATAAATCTGGATTTAAATCATTTTAATATTTTTAGTATTTTGCCATTTTGTTATAGCCTTGTATTCTATAAAACAGACAGCAATAGGGGCAATTCAACAACCTCTAAAACACATTCTACGTCACCTGTAATTGAAAGTTTCATTTGAACAAAAGGTTTGGCTCTATGTAGCTTAAATATAGAATTAATCCTTGAGCAAAATACAGTATACACACATGGTGCGATCAGATCAGTAATCTATCTCATGGAGCTATGCTTAATCTGATCCCTGAGATAGAGGAGAATCATCCACCACAAAGGCTTTCTGTGTTATTTGAATCCATCTCCCAGGAAACTCCTGCTTGTATCAGCTATCTGTATTTCATGAGGACATTCAGATGGATAATTACTACCAACCTTCTGGCTCGTCATCATCCCATCCCCCTTACTCTCCTTTTATCCTTCTGGCTTGCTTCCCATTCCTGACTTTACCCTTCTTCTTCTTCTTCCTCTTCCCCATTCTCCACACTATCCCTTAGAGATCATCCTTAGAAACCAAGCATTTAGGAAACGGCATGGAAGAGTTATTTCTTGGTTTCCTCTCCCTTTCTTATTTTTATTGCATTTTTGTACATGATGAAGTACATGCCATAAAGTGCATATATTGTTGATAACTCAATTTTCACACACATTGAAGTGTATGAAAAATGCCTGCAGCCTTTTCACTCTTTACAACCAATGCCCCTTGTGGGTCCTTGGACTAATCCCACCCTTAGTGCACTGTTTTTATTCTGAGTTCGGACCCTGGCCCCCCAGTCTAGAAGACATATGGTCCAGATGTCAGCACAGATGATGGGGCCACAAAGACCCCAACACATCAGCTGCAAACTGCACTGACATCTGCATACAAGGTACCTTTTGTTGTCAATAGGAAATGGTCTATTTAAGCTAATTTAGTAGCACTGTGCCATGGAGACTAAACACTGGAAAAACCTGGTAGCCATCAACTGTCTCCTCGTTGTTAGAAATGCTGCATTACATCTGGGAAGCCTTCAGCGTAAAAGCCTCTGATTAGTTTTGGTTGTTAAGCAGTCACTCACAGTGCGCAAGTTATTTAAACAAATGTCTACTAAGTCTAGCAAGAGTAAGTAATGAAGGCAACCCTGGAAACTACGTACGTACTAATTGTACTAAGAATCGCTCATGATCATTGCATGCTAATGACCATTTAAATATATCAAATACTCTTGAACATGTTTGAGTTGGCAGGGAATGCAACAGTAACCGCTACCGATCACATTGACATAGACTTCTCTCAAAAATACTAGTAAATAGTTGCTTGAAGCTAATGAAGTTTGGATCAACTGCAGTTTGTTTTCTTGTCTTGAAGTCTATAATGACGCATTTCCACTGCAGCGCGTAGCACGGTTTAAGCGTGCCGTGCCAAACCCGGCCCGTTTTTTGTTGCGTTTCCACTAGGGGTAGTTCCGGCTAACGGGTACTTTTTCACAGTTTTTCTGGCCCTCCAAAATCGTGGTTCTTTCCGGGCCAACAACCGGGCTGAATATGCTAAATGCTATATGAGAGAATCGCGATTTAATTGTAATACATGTTTCAAAATGATGCTGAAGTAACAACATACTGCTACCGGTTAGTAAAAACCATGAATTAATGCTTTGACAAGTCTACAGACAGACGGCAGGCGAAAAACCTTTTAAAATGCGTGTTTTCTGAATGGAGATCGGCTAAGCTAACGTTGTATATGCTCCGACCGTCCACACTCACAACAACGGCCTATACAGACATAAATAAACCAGCGACTGTATTCGCCATGACACAGACAGTCTGGTTTGTACTTGTTTAACTTTTTTGTCTAGTTTCTGAACAGATATGAGGAGCTGTGAGCTCTGAGTGCTAACAGCTAACGGCTGATGTTGGTTTTGTGGTTTGCATTGAAGATGACGTCACGGCTCCGCCTACACTGCGTTACTATAGTTACTGCTCCAGCTACTAAACTGTAATGGAAACGCAGCATAAAGTGAGCCTGGCCTACCAAGGCCTAACTATACCGTACTATACCGTACTAAGCCGTGCGAGGCCCTGCAGTGGAAATGTGCCATTAGATCCTCACATTGAAGTAAACATAGACACTGTTTAAATATGTATTGACTATTAAATAGATGATACTGTATATACCACTGGGCATGCTTTCCTTGGTGTGGAATCTAATGAGTTGTCACGCCAGAGCTGCTCCTCTTAGACCAGAGGAATTGATTTGATAATCACTTTTCTTGACCTAGAAATTGAGATTTCTATAAAAAAATCATGTGTTAATGACAGGCTTGCAGTAAGTGGGGCATACGCTTTGAAGAACTGGACAAGGCTGATGAGGCTGGTGTAATTAAGGCTAGAGCTCTGAAAGGAAATGAATTAGATTTTAACTAAGAGCGAAAAAAGAGAGTCATTTCTTTCAATTATATTTCTGTAAGTTACATTTGTTGAAGTTGTCTGAAACGTTGGACTCAGCTGTAGCCCAACCTCCGAGCTGTGAACATCTCTCAAGGAGATATGAATCGATCAACTTAGGAATGGCAATATGGCCAAAATCTTCTATTAGATAATGTTGATTTCATATCTCTAATCGATTATCAATATATGTCCCAGTAGAGCATGTTCCCTGGTTATTTTTATTTAATATGAAATCACACCATGAATAATTAAATCATCTCCCAGCCCTTTTTCCCTCGCTTCTTATTGGACAGCGCTGTTAAGATACTGTATCTACTTGATCTCTTCAACAGCCTGAGGATGCAATTGCAGGTGTAAGGAATGTAACACACATTGAAACACTGTTACAAAGACAGATACAAATCCAACACTTCTGGGTGTTGTTTTTCATCTCTGCCTCATGTGTTTACTTAAATAGTCATTGTTTAAGGAGTGGCGATCACTTCCTCTGTCTAGACTTACTCACTTTACAAACCATTAGCTGCTGAAACATCTACTACATTTGCACTAAGCGGACCGGAGGTTGCCTTTGCTCCGCTCCATATCTGTGAGTTGACAGCTGCTCGACTCTTGCCCGGGCTGCAAAATGTATCGCTAAGAGCTTCATGAAACTGATAGGTCTCTCTGGGAGTTCAGTCCTACTGGGAGAACTCAGCTCCACCTTATCCTCTCTTTTAACTCTCTTTCTGTTCACCATGAAGAGTACTGAATGGGCTCGTATGATGTGACTGTTGAGGTGAGATGTTCACACTTGGGGACTGAACACAATGAGTGTTGCTAAAGACAGGCCAGGTTTATTTATTTCCTCTTTTTTTACTTTCCCCTCTCTTCTTTAAGTGTAAGAAGCCAAGTTGATTAGATTCCTCCCGTACGTGACCTAGCTTTTTCCTCCGTTCCCTTCCTCTGTCTCTGTTCTGTGATGTTATGCCTCCCTCATCATCAACCAGTCATATTTGTTCCCTTCCTCCCTCCCTCCTTACGTAGTGCTCCAGCTCTTCCTCCCTCCCTCCCTCCCTCCCTCCCTCTCTGTCTCTCATTCATGCACCGGCTCCATATCGACTACGTTAGTCATGTGGCTCTCTTCTCCCATTCGCCTCCCTGGCCACAGATCGGATACGCTGCTGCCGCTGCTTTTGTGAGTAGTAAGCCACGCTTCTTTTTGTTTACTCTTCACCTCCCTCCTTTTTCTGCGCTCCTACAACTGTTGCTGTCTCTTCATTATGATCGGATCTGAGACACAGATGGACAGGATGATGACTTAAGAGATTCACAGAGAAAAGGTTGTGAGATTAGATGAAGGGGAAGGCAGGGAGAAGCGGAGGAGAGGGAGCCTAGGCAATGCATCATTATTATTATCTCCTGTCTCCAGTGTCAAGTGTGCAGCGCTGAAGGGACACCCTCTAATGAGGCACATGCTAATGAAACCTCTCTATAGACCGAGTAGCTGCAGCTTCCAATGCCTGTGTCACCACTCAACAATGCTTGTGTCTGTGCTTACTCTCACTCTACTTTGTATCTGTTCATGCGACTTAACCTATTGGAGACAAAGACGGATGTTTTCCTGTTCATTTGTTTTCTTTTATATAATATTGTAGCAGCCCGTGATTCTTTTTCTCTTCCTTGTGAATATTGAATTTGTGGTGGAAGCAGCTTTCTCAGCTTAGCAAAAGGTTCAAAAGAGGAGTATCTGCTTACAGGAACAGTGTTTGCACCATGACTCTCCTCTCTGCTTTTTCAACACAATCCTTTTTACTATCTGCATAACAAATTCGAGCCATAACCAAAGAATTTTTTTCATACGGCATTTTAGTGATGGAACCTCAGAGTGAAAGAGAGAGACAAATGCACACTGAGATTGAGAAGGGGAATTGCTTAGAAAACCCTTTTCTCATTTGATCAACTCTGATGGAAGAAAGTACTCACCCAGCAGTGTTTGTGTACACTCAAGTTAATGCAACTTGATGTGAGGCTTATCTGTGACTATTTTTGCTCAATGTACATTGGATAATCCCACCCCTCCTCCAACACATTTCTTTCTAATCAGCTCTGAGCAGGAAGACACAATACACACATCTGCGTGCTAGCTAAAGCTTTTAGACATGATGTGTTTTCAGTTCTTGTTATCAATTCAGCCCCTCTTTATTTCACTGCAGGAGGGACATTTTGAATCAATAGACTCTTCATTGTAATCCATTCACGTGTCACTGGCCAAGTGTGATTCAACCGGAAGACATTCAGCTGACTTGCAAGGGATTAAGCATGGTGTTAAAGTGATATGTTGAAGTAGAAACCCTAAGCCAGAGCTAGAGCTTCAGGGTTATGGTGATTATTCCCGTAGCTCCTTACCTGAAGGAGAAACAAGAAATAAATGATCCTTAAAAATGTCATATGATGACAAAAACATTAAAAGGTTTTGGATTGAGACCGATACCTGAAGCTGTGGGAGCTGGCTTTACAGTATGTGACCTCTTTACCATTTTGCCTTTGGCCACATCTTTAAGCTGGTAATTCCTTTATTCCCTTATGAGGGGACAATATTAATCACCCGGAAACAAAAGCATTCGAAAACCATCCTCTGCCAACTCTGGAGAAACTCTGTATGCCAATGAAAAGCAGTCCTTACAACCCTAAACCACGGTTTCAAATTATTCAGAAATACCTCCATGATTAATCCTAACAATTTACTGTTACGAGTATACAACAACAATGAAATTGTGAAAACGTTTCTGACTAGGCAATTTCAGATTTTCCCTCTGTAGCTGACCTGTCCGTGTGAATTGCCTCAAATACCTCCATTCGACTCCTTAGTTTACTTCTATAACATAGTGACATCACTATCTACCACTCACGCTTCCATTGGCTATCACTCCAGCACATTGTACGTTATAGAATAAGGGGCCATATATCTCCAAGCAGTTGACCAATCACAACAGAGCCGGTCAGCTAACCAATCAGAGCAGACTGGGCTCTGGTTTCAGACAGAGGGTGAAAAGAGGTGCTGCAGCACAGGCAATGTGAGATACATTATAAGTAGAGGCACACAATACAAATATGAACCTGGAAATGGGCATAATAGGGCCCCTTTAATAAAAGTTACTTTCGCAGTTGTCAGAGTGGAGCCTCTCTCCCCATCAGCAGTGACAAGCCTGTCTCTGAAAATGCCGAATATTTGGGATATTGGATTTTGGTGGTTGTTATGGAGACAAAAAGACTGTAGAGCAGAATGACAGGAAGCTATAATAAGATGGGAGGACCGAGCATAACAGCCATTCTGAAGACTGGAAGGGACAGTGCATGCATATTCATGAAGCTGTCTTTAGGACTGATCTGAGTTCAGTGTCAGTCACAGCCGGTGGTGACATTGTCCTTGTCTGAGTGGCGTCGACTTTGCTGTATGCTCAGTTTTAAGTGATGATTTGCCTGTGGTCTTCCACTGAACCCTGTTGTTGTGTAAAAGCTTCCTGTTTGTCTCTGTACTCAACCACAGTCTTAAACTATATCCAACACGCCATAGTTAGGAAAAACACAGGTCTTACATCTTAAGACTTACATTTATTGCAGAATGACGGGTAAAACTGAGAGAAAAATAACAGTTTATTACCTAAAGTTCAGTGATGCTTTTTGAATCTCTTCTTAACAACATTCATGTGTGTTGGATCATTCAGTATGCTGAAATTGCATAAAGAAATACAGGGAAGTTGCAGTTAGCATGATGTGGTGTTTATACCGTTAATAGAGTAACCTGCAAACAACACATGCAGTCATTGTCTAGCTCAGTGGATGTGGTCACCTGAACTGTTTTGCTTGTATGAGTGATAGATGGAGTCATTATACTTTAATCCCAATTTCAAAAACATGTTACGCACAATTAAGGTTACATTACTTTCTCAAAGTATCGGTCGCTGTGTTTGTGTTTCTGGCTAGTTTTTTAGTTTGACTTTTTACCTGTCCTTTACCTGTTTGAGTGTTATCAGCTCGGCCTCTCTGTGGTAATGAGTGAGTCAGCAATTTATTCTCACAGAATCTGGCCATGGATTTAGGGAAGGTCAAGGTGATCTGGGAGTTAGGTGAAACTATTTATAAAACTCAAAGATGATAACCAATAAGTGCTAATTATGATCATACTGTGTCAAAGAAATACCATCATTATAATTTGAAGATGTACAGGACAGTATGCCACAGTCATTTAGCTAAAAATAAAGTTAATTTTATTTCAAGCAGGTTCGGTATCCATATCATCTGTTTTAGACTGCACTTTAATAGAACATTTATCTCTGATGTTTTAATCAGACTTTAGAATCAAAATCACAATACATTATTTAGTTACTGTCCAGATGATTGCTAAAAATACCCAGTTTACTGCTTGAAAAAAAACAGATTATTGCTTGAACACAAAAAACATTAAAAATAGCTTTCACAGAAAACGTCCATGGAAGTAAACTGAACATTTCTGTTCACGCCACCCAGTAATGCTTTGTTAAAAAAGAACACAGACAGTCAATTAAAAGCCTGTTTACCGTCGTGTGCCAGTGGGGAACACAAACTGTTATTAAGGTGGCCGAGCAGCAACACTCACTCATGCTGTCCCAGTAAGTACACCTCTCGGAGGGGAAACACCAATGGCGTGCAGGGGGTGTGAGTCCTGAGGAAGGGAATTCACAGGTAGCAGATGGACCGCTGGAAGCAGCTGTTGTTTACCAGGTAGGAGGGAGGGATGGTGGTCAATTAAGTTCACATAGGCAGGGACATGTGTGCAGTGGCACCTGCAAACGGCACACTTTAATTGAAGGTCTTCTGACAGTGTTGGGCTGATACTGAGGATGCTGCCACAACAGAGTGGTGACTAACTAAGGTGCCAACGATTTAAATGTAGGCCCAGGAAATAAACAAATACAACCTGTATTCAGTATTTTGGTCTTCTGTTATACGTCCACTGAGCCAGTTATTCGCAAACTGCTCCATATGATCTGGTCAGGTCACCTGGAGTTGGTTTCTTTGGGCTGCTCACAGGTTTGTAATGCTGTTGGAGTGTGTGGGATGGAGCCATCTATTCATGGAGCCAAGTGGTGATCTACAATGAAATTATTGAAACATTTCCAGGGTAAAGGGTGTATGATCCTGCTGTTAAGTTTCACCTTTAGAAAATGTATTCCTGATCCTTTTATTTTATAAAAAGGGTCCTAACTGCATCACACCTATTGATGTTGCTTTTCATGGCGCTTATCACCCAACTATTAGCAGGACACATAGGCAGGGTCAACACTCATTACATTACATTGCATTTAGCTGACGCTTTTATCCAAAGCAATACTCATCACATAGGAGTGTGATTTCTGAACCTTTTACTGGGACATTTTAACCAAACTTTATTTTTCCATGTGTCATTTCTGACCATTATGATTTTAGTGATTAAGTTGTTTTATGTCATATGGTGACACCACTTGAAAAAATAACATTAGGGCAGGCACTAGGAAATATAAGATGATCACTCATATTGTAAACTGACCATTTAACAATATTTCCTGAAACTTTGTTGCAGTTATAACTTTTTCTTCCACTTTTTTTTTGTTTAGTACCCTACTCAACTCATTCCATACCCTGTATCTCGGCAATTAAGTTGTTGAATTAACTGATCACCAATATAAATGATGGCCAGAGCTACACAAATTAGATTTCCCTTTTTTTTTTTTTTTTTTTTAAACCTATCCCTATTTCCCCCTAACTAATAGCCAATTTAGCAGGATAAACTGTTTTCTGTGCCTGAGAGTTGCCCAGAAATGTTCATTAGATGTCATTAAAAGTCATTAAAACTGTGGAGGTTGGATCACTGTGCTCTGCATATAAATGAAGGTTGCATAAGAGACTGACATGATCATCACATAAAGCTATTACAATGTAATTGTGTCATACCAAGTGTTTATGTATTCACACTACAAGTGAACTGTTATGGGAATACTACTGAACCCGTGAGTCTGCATGTGAATTGTCCCTCATGCACACATAGACAAAGATCAAGCAACAAAACACAAGAAATATAAAAAACACATAAAAACACACATTCATACCAAGTTAGTCAGAATAATCCACAGTAAGCCATTTTCAAAGCCCCCACACTAGAGCGGTTTTATCACAGTTTTTTCGCTGCCGAACCTCAAAGAATTGTCTCTAGATATCCCATTTTGAAAGGCAATTTTGCTCTTTAAAAAGCAAATAAATATGCTCATAAAAAAGATCATGCCTCTTGAGATGACTGGCTATTTTTATCCATCAACAAGATGCTTTGTCCTCAGATGAATTAATGCAAAACATTCTTTTTTAGATCTGACACGGGGGGTGGGTTGGTTTTTACTTTTACTTTCTGAAGTTTCCCTTGGTTGCATAGCAACACTCATAAGGCCACCTATTATGTCTCCAAATATACATCAAACAGATCTTAATAGAGCAAAAGTAGGACACGAGTGAGCTTAGCAGTTTCCATGCATTGACAGAAAATATGTCCTCCCTTCACAGGCGGCAATAAATCCACCAACTGGATTAGAAGAACTGTCGCTGTCCAGTTTATTTTCAGCTCACAGGACATGATAGATGTTTGCATGCCACTCAACAGAGAGGAACATTGTGTATGAATCACAGTGACCAGAGAGTGATGTCTTCTGAAGAACAGTTAGGGCACCTACTTTCGTAACAGTGCTTTAATGTGGTCTCCTGTATTTTGGTAGAAATTGTCTTTAGATGTTTGTGGGGAGAATATACGTCTCAGCTGCTTCTTTAGTGATTTTGTCACAAACTAAATATGTGAATTGTATGTGCGAATAATTCTGAACATTTGAAGTTATTTGAAATCAAACAGTCTCCAACAACACCAAGTGAAGTTGTTTGAGGTTGTAGCAGGAACAATGTCATCTATAAATGTATTTATCTTTTAGTAACATGAGTAATTATTACAGTATCTGTTGTTAACTGCTGCTTGCGAGTGTAGGAACATGAATAATTCACATAAACAAACTATATTTGATTCCCACTGGAAACTTTTAGGCACTTATTGTTTTGTTGTATATCAAGAAATATCCTATCAAGAGTGTGAGCAGCACTGTTCCTCAGGCCCACTTGCATCAGACAAACTAACAAAATGCTCTTTCTTCTTCTCTCCCTCCTTCTCTGTTTCACCCTCCCTCTTCATTCTTCTTGGATATCGTCCTCTCTCTGTCTGTCCTCTGTTTCTTTTCCTCTCTGTCGTCTGCAGGATCCAGCAGTAGGTGCTCTCTCCGTCAGCAGCTGGGACTCCATGGCTGCCGCTTGATTCCCTGCACTGTGAGTTCACTTGTGTCTGTTTGCCCAGCTGTGTTTTGTATGTCCTCAAACCCTTCTTTTGGTTCTTTTTGTCAGACTTTCCAACCGGCAACACTTGGATTTATCCTCTAAAGTCGCTGCTTGGTGCCTTTTATGCATGCCATCGATTTGAATTGTGAACATACACCTTTTATGACTGTACATGTTGATGCCAAGAGAGTTGAGTCGCTCCCTGTGGACCAGAGTCATGCTGCGTTCGGTCTCTCCTGCTGCGCTTCATTATTCTGCTGATTCCACATTAGTATGGCAACACTAGCAAAACAAACACTGTATGCAAGAAGCCAGTGTTCCCAACGTAATGACTGACAGGCTGTGATATCCATTACAAGCACTGCATTTTTCCTATTAGTGATTTCAAAACAACTTACCCCATGCATATAATATATAATAATGGTTTAACAGCTGCAGTGGTTTTAATGGATTCTTAATGTCCTGAATAGCTAGATGGAGAGAGGAGAAGCTCTACAGCTAATGTCTGTTGTGGACTATTGATTGGATATTAGATGTTATGTCTGTATTTAACTTCTGTGTCCTCACACATGGTGCTTATAACGGCCATTTTTGGATTTATTATTTATTATTTATTATTTTATTTGGACAGAGAAATTAAGCTTAAATATTGTCAGAAGCCTTTACTGTTTAGTGGAAGCAATGTTTTGGTTCGATGCACACTTAAGGTCAGAGGTCAATGTCAACAATGTCAGTGAGAAATTGATAGCGTTCCTCACAAATATACAAGTGCAGCATTTAACATTTATTTAATTTATGATAATAATAATACACTTCATTTATAAAACACCTTTCAAAACATATGCACAAAGTGATTTCACATAAAACAGAACACCGTTAAAAACACATGATGATAAATAATTAGATGAACTAAACAACAGCATCCAAACACAGAGTAAAACAAATGAAAAACAAGTCACATAATAGCAATTCTAAAAAAGTCTTAAAGTGACTTAAAAGAGCTGACAGATTGTGTAAAGTGGCAATGATCAGTGCGATGTGATCAGTTTTCCTAGCCCGAGTTAAAGTCCTTGTAGTTCTGGATGAGCTGGAAAAAAGGTTAGGAAAACTATTTTAAAACCCAATGTGTTTCCCACTGAGGCCAATCACTTCCACATAGTTATTGCATTCGTTGTCAATATGACAATTTTAATTATTGCAGCTTGAAACTGAAAACCTTTTTGAACTTCTGAGCATTTATTTCCTACCTTTGCTAACATTGCCATGCACCTATTACCTCTCTAATGATCTCTGTTTCCTCATGCCCCAGTGCCAGCTGGGTAGAAAGCAGCCATCTGTGCTGTTGTGTCTCAGCAGGTTTGTGTGTGTGTGTGTGTGTGGTGTGTGTGTGTGTGTGTGTGTGTGTGTGTGTGTGTGTGTGTGTGTGGTGTGTGTGTGTGTGTGTGTGTGTGTGTGTGTGTGTGTGTGTGTGTGTGTGTGTGTGGTGTGTGTGTGTGTGTGTGTGTGTGTGTGTGTGTGTGGTGTGTGTGTGTGTGTGTGTGTGTGTGTGTGTGTGTGTGTGTGTGTGTGTGTGTGTGTGTGTGTGTGTGTGTGTGTGTGTGTGTGTGTGTGTGTGTGTGTGTGTGTGTGTGTGTGTGTGTGTGTGTGTGTGTGTGTGTGTGTGTGTGTGTGTGTGTGTGTGTGTGTGTGTGTGTGTGTGTGTGTGTGTGTGTGTGTGTGTGTGTGTGTGTGTGTGTGTGTGTGTGTGTGTGTGTGTGTACAACAGGTACTTGATGTGCTGCACTTGAACATCAGAACAACTACTTTCTCTTTGGTTCTGTTTCTTTAGCTTTTTCTTGAAGCCTTGAAGGCGCACACACACACATTCAATTTGAAGTGTATTGGAAGATAATAACGTGCAATTGTTTAGGACCTTATTAGTACAATGCATAGTGTAGGATGGACAAGAAATACATGGAAAGAAAGTCCTTACCATAGGTTTAAGGATGTAAAGTGCAGCCATATTTTTTTAGATTAGTAAACTCTTAAAAATATTGAGGCGACAAGTTTTATTTAAAATAATTATTTAGCCTCATTGGAGGATATGATGATTGCACATGTCCATTATTATTTCATCTCATGTAAAAGAACACATGTAGTCAGCAGAAATCACTGGCTGCCAGCGAAACTCCCCCTCACAACCAGGAAGTGTGTGAAATCCTATTTTTGGAAATGTTCATTTTTTAATGAGGCTCGATTTCACACACACATGCACAAACTGACATGGTTTCAGGCTGGTTTGAGAAACAGAGGAGGATAACAAATGCTTGTCAGGCAAAGGCAGAGGTGAAATTCTCTACAAAGCATATGTTCGCTCTTTCGTTCAAAGCGTTTGACCTGCAGGCAGCTTCTTGACTTCGCCCACTGAGCGTTTCACCTGGAAGTGTGAGTCACATGGAGGATGGCATTAGCTCTCTCCCGCTGCCTCCGCCTCCTCTGCTCTCCATTAGTTTCTGCTGCTGCCGCTGGTTTGTTTTGCACTTGGCAGTTAAGAGCAGGGAGGTGTTGTGTTCAATGTAATTGGATGATGTGGTACTGCTCTCCAAGCTGTTGATGCCAGCAGCCGTTTCTAGGCCCAACACATCTAATCATCTTCCTCAAAGCCTCTAAGAGGAATGACTGCTCCCATTGCAAAACAAGTGAAAACTGTCTTTCTGTCCAAAACTAGCTTCTTGAAAATACAGATTTGTGGGAGGGATTTGTTGTCGTTTTTGTTTACTATTATGATTTCTTTTATAGCTACCTGCCATCCCATACAAAAAAATAGTTTTTCATGATGTAGGTCAGGTCCACGCAGCTGTTTTGGCTCTTACCCCACTACTATTTATATAACCTCTTTCTGGAGTGGATCATTTTTTTACTTAAAGGTCACCTACAGTATCATGCAAAATCCACTTTTTCATGTCTTTTCTACATCAACATGTGTCCCCTCTGTAAAGAGATTCTGAAAGTTTCAGGACAAAAGATTCTCTCACTTTTTGTCCTGATCCATTTATATAAAAACCTGTCTGAAAATGAGCTGATCAAATTTTGGCCACTTTATGATGTCATAACGATGTTTTGGCTTGTGTAACCATTAGCCAATCAGCAACCAAGGTAACCCCCCCCCCACCTTATCACCTGAATCTCCTCCTAGAGCACCATTGTGTTGTTTGTAACCAAATATCTCTCAGAGGGGCGTGGGGAGTGGCTCCTTATTTTCATCTAAAGTAACAGACAGAGAATCAGCACTTTTGAAACAGGGCTGAAACAGAGGGGATTATGGGTAATGCTGCAATGATCTGTTTGGTATTTGAAGCCAAACACTTCAAAGACATGTTTTGTATATAACTGAGACCTATAATATATTGATGAAAAACAGTATAATAGGGGACCTTTAAAGTTTTAAGAGACAATGAATGGCAACTCATGGGAGTTAATCTTTGAAATGAAGCTGAAACTCATTATGGAGTACAATGATTTTATTATCTCCCTTTCATTGAGGGTTTTTTCCTTTTTTTTTTTTTATCAAAGTCTGTCCCATTTTGGAATAAAACTCATGGTTTCACATAACGCAAAAAGACAGCTGTAAATGTTTTCCAGAGTGGAATCAGACTTTTGGATTAGCATAGCCATTCTCCAGAGAAACAGACACAGCCGTGGTTAAATCATTAGTGAAATAAGCCTGTTCTCCTTTTACAGTCAGCCTAACATAGTCCAAAAGTGAAGATAATTTTTGCACTCACAGAAACACAGCTTCTTTTTAGTGGTGGTAATTAGGAACCGTTATCAAATCTGTTCCCCCCCCCCCCCTTCTCATTTCTCTTCCAGTGCAGCAGCGTAGCAGAAGCAGGCGATTATTCTTCCACGAAAGTAGGACATGATTCTCCAGCAGCTTCGGTTTTGTCTCCGGGCGCTTTCTGTTTTGTAGCTTCTTATATATCCTGCCTATATAATCTGTTCTCAGGCACATACAGCACTGCAGAAAGGCTCATTAAGGCCTGAGTAGTTGAATAAGTGCCAGAAGTAATCGTTTCTTGTAATGCATCTTAACATGTACGTAAGCGCTTTATATCTTCTTACCGTGTTTATTGGTACTGGTAAATAGAAGAAGACATACTTTATTATTTCCCTAGAGTTCACTTTTCACTCTGCTGTTAACTAGTTACAGTACAGACACACACACATATAGGGCCCAAAATACACACCATCACAAATACATGCATTTATGGAGAGGTGTCAGAGCAAAGAGGTTGCCATAGTAGCGCCCATGGTTTGGGTGTTCGGTGCCTTGCTCAGCTCAAGTACACCTCGGCAGGACCTAAGAGGTTAACTGTCACCTCTCAGGTACCAGTCCACACCAAACACTATTGTTTGTTAAAATATTTCGATACCATTGTAACAAAAACGTTATTTTAACCATTGTAACATAAGGAGAAGCATTGCAACAGATCCAGCTAACGCTAATGTGCTGCCCTTGTTCCTTGCTGGCTTCATTTTACATACATGAAACTTTTACAACATTTATTTTCTCTTATTGGCCTACTTCTCTGCTTGTTGTAGATCTTGAATAGAGTAAAGACATTGAGAAGGAAGCTGTCAAAATGTAAGCTTTAATATATCAAATGTATCGCAATAAAAGTATACTTTTTGACAGGAAGGGAACGTGCTGTCTGTGCTGCTACCGGCCGCTCGTGCAGGCAGTCTTGCCAAAATAACTTTCTTTGATCCCGACTGATTTTTGATTTCTGCACTTCCACCGGCGTCCCAGGAATATGCATCTCTCAGCGCGATGCTCTACTCGTGTGTTTGATGCGTGCTGCTGCCATGCTGTTGGGGAAACAGAGGGGAGGATGTTAAGTCAGGTGGGAGAAAACCTCCATGAGCTCTCCACAGTCATCACCCGCCCCCGGCTAATCACCGTGTCAGTTTTACACCAGAGCGCAAAGAGTGGGAGCGAATCAGCATATGTGTGTGTGTGTGTGAAAGAGAGTATTAGGGTGCTGGTGTGGCAGTGTGGGTGAGAGTGAGAGTGAGAGAGAGAGAGAGAGAATACTGTAAGAGACAGAAGAAAATCTGATGATGACATGCGTGTTATTTATAGCCCCACAGCCGGATTGTGCCTTTCTATAGACCTGCTGCTGTTGTGTGTGCTAACTCAAGTGTGCTAACTCAAGGTTTTCAGCTTGTATGATTTGACTGTGGCACATTTCCAGATGCATGACCAGCACATAAACACAGTGACTGAGCTTCTTTCAAATGTCTTTTTCTGCTTTTCCAGCAGTTGCAAGGAAGTTATAAAACATGCCCAAAAAGTGTTGCAAGGATAATTCCTCTGGGGTTTGTTCACTGAGCAGACTCCAGATCTGTTTCACCACCTTCCTCCTGACTGTGTTCTTTGTGGTTTATGTTAAAGGGACCTTTTTTCCTGGTTGTTCATAGTTGTGTTACCACAGGGGCTTCCTATAGAAGTATTATTAAGGGGAAAAAGCTACCATAACATCCACATGACTTTGGAAAGTGGAGATGTTTTCCCTTTTCACAAATAGCTCTGCAAATGTTGGAAAGTTCAGAGCCAAGTCTCTAATCTGGGATATCAGGTTGCACATTTCTACCTACTCCAGTGACAGAGACTTTGTGATCACTGTGGCAGCACTCGCTGTGATTTCCTGGCATACAAGGAGCATGTTGTCCCCATTCAGGATTGATGTGATCAGGTATGCACATATATACATGTGTGTCAGCAGGCGGGGAGCGTTACATAAGCAGCCTTGTGTTTGATTTCAATGGATCGTATTTAATGGCACCAAGTATACACAAATATCTGATCATTTCACATTGAATTGAGGATTTTGGATGTTGCAAATCAGGATATTAGATGCATCTATAAAATGGACACTTAACATGTGTGAGATTGTTTAATATTCACTTTTATTAAAAAAATATATACTCTTTTCTATAATGAGCAAAGTTAACATTCTTTAAAGTTTCGAGTTAAATTATATATTTTATTTATTACATACAGTATATTTGAACACAGTTACAGTACAGTGATTTCTTCAGGGCACCATCCATTATACATGTGTATTTCCATAACCATTCCCTGCAGCATAATTTGTCGTTTTTCTGTACTTTTAAGTTTTATTAAATGTATTTCTACATCCAGCACACTTGCAAGTTTAAGGAAAAGTACCGTAAAATCTCAGTTCATGTTTTTAGCGTAGGCGTTATGATACTCAAAAGCTTAACAAATGTTTCACGAGTCATTTCATTCTTGTGTGTGTGTGTGTGTGTGTGTGTGTGTGTGTGTGTGTGTGTGTGTGTGTGTGTGTGTGTGTGTGTGTGTGTGTGTGTGTGTGTGTGTGTGTGTGGTGTGTGTGTGTGTGTGTGTGTGGTGTGTGTGTGTGTGTGTGTGTGTGTGTGTGTGTGTGTGTGTGTGTGTGTGTGTGTGTGTGTGTGTGTGTGTGTGTGTGTGTGTGTGTGTGGTGTGTGTGTGTGTGTGTGTGTGTGTGTATAATGCATTCCCGCACATCTGGCTGTTTCTGCGCTGCCACTTTGCTGGTGTTTGTCTGGAGGCCGGCGGGTTGCCCCCCCCCCCAGAGACCTGCACTGGCTCTTTCCCAGGCCACACTGCAGCAACGCTCCCAGAGCTTTACAATCCCAAACACTGCTCTGGAATGTTGTTGCTTTCTTTCTTTTTTCTTCTTTTACTCTCCTTCATTCCCTCTTTGTCATTGACTTTCTGCCACTGACTCTCTGTCTCTCTCCTTCTTACCCCAATAGCCCCAGTTGAGCAATGCCTGCCCATGGAGTGTAACTGAAAACCTATTAAATTATATTGCCATCTTCTTTGCATGGAATATGTTCAGGAAGGGCCTAGAGAGCCTTCAGGCTTAACACAGTGGCTCTTACTGGCAGCCTTCTCCCTAAAGGACAGATTTTTATTTTTTATTAACTTAGCTAAAATCAATTAGGAAAACTAAACGTCCTACATTCCAGATACACATGCTCCTGCTACTGGAAACTTGATTTTTTTAGAACCAACAATAAAAAACAAATCAAAGTTTTGAAAGAGGTGGTAGGGTTACATTGTATATCCCCATTGGCCATGTTGAAACTAAACAGCTTCTTACCATCGTGTGGGGATGTGATGTTTAAGACCTGATGTTTAAGCTGCCAGCAGCTACTGAACTTTACTGCTGCAGCAAGGACGTTGTTTTGACAGTTTCGTCTTTTTCTGCATTCGCTATTCCAAGTCCAATCCGTCAGTAAATCAGCTTTGGGAGGTGATCTTATAATGAGGCCGTTTGGTGGTCACATCACTCATCGCTGTCTCTCACCACTACCGCTGAAAGGGCTTCTTCAGTCCATGTCTTTAGTTTGTTTACTCTGGGAAGACTTGAGGCTAGAACGAACTGAAGAGCATGCCTTGCAAATGTTGCGAAAAGAGCAGTTCTGAATACACACTGCAGGTATTCGTTCTGCAGTAGATGGTCGATCTTTAGCAGCAATACATTTCACCTGAGCTAAAACCTTAGTCAATAAAGAAAAAAACGATTTTCTTTGAATATAAAATAGACAGAATTGTTCATCTGACAGTAATGAAACTACATTTGAGCCTAAAAATCAATAGCTGGTTCGCATCACACATGCATTCCCTGTACATGCTTTCCAACACCTAGGACTTAAGAGGCATTCAAGTGACTGACAACTATTTACAATCTCTAACAAGAACGACACAAACAAGTTGTATTACTTCAGTTCATTTTGATGATGTATTCAATGTTAGAAACAGCAACACACAAATCATGCACAACCCAATATCCTTCATTCATACACACACACACACACAGACACACAGACACACAGACACACAGACACACACACACACACACACACACACACAAATAAATGCACAGAGCCTGCCGTCTAACCACTTAGTATATCACAGTGGATTCAGTCCATTACTCTCAGTCCATCTTGTGTTTCATTAATATGGATGAGCCCACGACGCAGCAGGAACACTGGAAAGGGCAAACTACAATGAAAACCATTTCTCAAGCATTTTAAATCCATCTTATGTATCATTGCATGGCAGAATTGTCTTTCAAACCACCAATAAGTACAATATTTGCTATGCCAGATTTCAGATTCAACAAAAAAAGCTGTGGAAGACTGTTGATGGCTGATAGATTATTTGTATTTCCATATGCGTGGAGTTGGATAGTAACATAAGCCACTGTTTCTACTGGTAATTCTATTTATGAAATGGGTATTATATCTGAGGACCATAACAGCTTCTGGAGCTTTATATTCTCCATCCATCTGTACTAAGTTGCTGTCAGATTGTTACCACATTGGCTATCATTACTTAAAACATATATCCAGAAATTGGCTCATAAAACGTTTCTTGGGGGAGCTGAAATGAAGTGGATCAGCTGAGTCCCGTGAGCCTCCTCATCTCCTCACCTCCTCTCCCTTGTCAGGCTTCCTCGGTGGTCTGTGTTGTCAGCTCTCTGACTTCTTTAGATTGTGAAACTAACTCTCAGGGGGAAATCCTGTGGATCACATACCATGTCTCTCAGTGCTACTCGTTTCTCGGGACATAACTCTCTTAGCGAAGTGTAGTTGGAGCTGTGCTTTACCCGACTGGCTGCGTTGTGAAGGTCTTCTTCCAGACTTGTTTTCTCTCTGCAGCCTTGTATGCAAAGCACTTATAACTGTAAGGCTGAAGTGTTCAAAAATGTTCTTTATTCAAGGTTTTCCAAATGTGCTAGTCGACAAAATGCTGCCTCAGTCCTTAGCCAGTGGATTTTTGGACGCATTAAACTGTCATTAAAAAAATAAATGTAAAGGGATCCTTCTGCGTTTCCGCTGAACCTAAAATCCTAAACCGAACCAAACTGTCACTGTGTACAGTTACACTAACTGTTGTTTAATCAATTGTTGCAAACACAAGTGTATATCTCGTAAAAAAGATCAGATTACACTAATTGGGGACGCCCCCCTGCAGCTACCTTCTGTAATATGAGCTAGAGGCTGATATGTGTGTTTATACAAGCTATTACAGCCAAAACAGGATCAGTAAATAGTAGACTCTATAGCAGACTTGTAATACTTATAAGAGAGATGACACAGAATGATATCCCAATCATGCAACTTCAAGCCTCGGCCTTGGTTATTAAATGGATAAGCCCATGCCACTTCATGTATTTGTCCTAGAATACTACTCTTTGTTTTGCTGACATGGCTCATGTTCATTTCCAAGTCTGTCTTTCACAAGCCTCTTAGCAGGGTTGAATAGTTTTTTCATCCCATTGAACCTCCACAGTACTCATTAATGAGAGAATATTTTTTATTTGAGCTGTTCATTTATAAGGAAGTTCAATTGAGCAGCTAAGTGACAGTCATACTTGCGGAAAAGCTTCTTGAAACTGAAGTGATGTGCAGTGGGATCCCTTTGGCTGAATCAGGCTTTGGACAGAAAATGACATTTGGTAGAAATTGGGAATGAACCAAGTCGGGAAGTCAGCTGTCACTTGAGGTGGCTTAGCCCCTGAAATGAAAAGCTGTTTGGCAGGTGCCAGCATCCTCTACACATACACACTAACACACACATAGATACTAAGACACACATGCAAACATGGCTCAGGAAGATTTGACTGAACCTGTCATTGTCACAGGTCATTCCACATTACCTGTCCTATACTGCATTCAGAATCTTTTTCAACCCCAAATGAAAGAGACTTGTTACGCGCCATTCAGCATGACTAAGGGAAGAGATTAGTCAATGCACCACTCACTTTACTCTGAGGTAGACATGCTTGAATAGCTTAGGGAGAAGTTTGAAGGTCGTCACTTTAAATCCAGGGATGAGCTGAGAAAATCTGAGGAAAAAAGGCAGTAAGTGCAGCCTTCCCTTCATTTACTGCTGTCAGAGCGAACTTCAACATAGTGCAGGTTTTCTGATCCTAAAACACCGACACCGAAAGTACTACGATATTTACACACAGACATACTCATTAAGCAGTGAAGTATGTATGGCTCATTTTGCTTCCTTTAACATCTTTGATTTAACACTGTTAGACCAAAATAAGGGTGTATTCTTCTTGAATAACTAATAGCAGACACTGTCTTACTGTTCCTTTAACAGCTTTCTCCCACTGCCTAGCCTCTCTCTCCGCACTTCCAATTTCAAATCTCCTCTACTCTTGTCTGTCCGAATGCCACGGCTGTCTTATCATTCGAGCCCTCTGCCGTAAAGAAAATCCCACATCCCATCTCCTCATGTTTTCAGCTTTCAGCCTCAGTTATTCCACGATTATGTCCCAGCCTCTCTATGAACGTGCTCTGGGTGGGAAATGAGCTTCTCTCCTGACTTTTCTCAGGGGAAAACATTGCCTCTCTGTGGAGAAGAGAATACGGTGGAACCTGATGTGAAATTCTAACGTGAATTTTCTGTCTGTGGCTTTGATGCTTCACTTTCTTTACATCCCCACCTCTCATTCCTATCATTAGTCATTTTTCTTATTGCAAATCCCCCCATGTTTAACAGTGTACCCCCCTCTTCACTGGCACAGTATGCATCAGTACCTCATATCATGCCCTATGTGAATGCTGTTCTCTAAATGCCACCAGTATGTTACATACTTTGTATCTGGAAACCATAAACCATGTGAAGTGCACCTTGTAATGGTTACAAAACCATATATCACAATTGTTTACCTGTTGGACATATAAAGGACTTGTTAATCATGCGGAAAGATCTGCCTGCCTGGTACTCAAGGTGACACCATGTTAACCCCCCCTAACCCCTCAAACCCTCCATCTCTCTCCAGATGGAGTGGTAGTTTGCATGGAGGACTTGGGTGCATGTCAATAAGAGTGGTAGCGATTCTACACGTTTAAATGCAACTTTTGATTTTGAGAACAGGGCATGTTCAAGCTCAAATTGGATGCTTATTTATCTTGAAGTTGCTTTCACACACCTATAGTCACCACTATCCAATCATCTATCTCCAGTCAAACAGCCAGACACCCTTCAGCCTGAGTCACGATCAATCTAACGCAGGTGGACACGGGGAAAAGATGGCTGAAATGCACCGGTTGCTAAATGTTCAGTGACATCCTCACAGTTTGTCTCTGACAGCTCCCAAAGGCTTTATCTCCCTGAGAGTGAGCAGTTCCCCGGCATGTCAGTTCAGTGAGCTACAGCTAATGGAGGGAGTGATGTACGAGGGCTCACTTGTGTACGATGAAAGGATGGTAAAATAGTTGGTGTCAAGAAATCGGCTGTTTATATTCAAAAGCGTTCCTTTGTGTAACTGTTATGTTGCAAACTGAGAAAGACAATACACTTGGTGCGATCTTTCCTTTGTTTGAAAGTATCTTTGAGCACTTTGAAGAGCGCAATATAAATGTCATGTCTTATTGTTATTTAAGCAACAAATAAAAGTACTAAACTGCTCTGTAACCACAGCAAACCCCAGATACAATAGTTTGGGATGCAGTTAAAAGACAATATTGAACAAAAGTATATACTTGAAGAGATGCCCTCTGTTTTTTCTGCTCTGTGTGATAGTCGGTGGTTAAATGGAGATGGGTGCTCATGCTGAGAGGTTATCTTTCTCGCCTCCTTTCTCACTGCTGGAAACACCTTATTGCTGAGGGCTGGTTCACTGCTGCTGTATTGATTTCTTGAACTATATCCTTATATTGAGGCACACACACAGTGGAAAATGTGTTGTGCAAAAGTCTCGCCTGGGTAGCTTTCAATAAATAAAGTTCTATCCGTCCTCAGAAGTTCTTCTTATCCTAGACTAGTACACGTCTGGGTCTCTCTGGTGGTCCCAGGGGGGCTGGTGTCTGGGTGGGGGTGGCACCGAGCAGCAGGTGGTGTGTGATGTCTCTCCTGGCACTGAACCAGGCCGTGTTTGCTGCGATCAGATCAGGAGCAGATGGTCACTGATCGAGGGACCAACACTGCATCTCGTCTTAGAGGCTAACTGTTAGCCAGCAAGTGCAGGAACATCAACAGGGACCAGTCTCATTTTTGACAGTGTTTCTATTTTATGAGGTAAAGTGTGTCGGTCTTTATCTGTGTGTCTGGTTTGTTACTTTCAGATGTTGGTGAGCAAGTCACAAGTGGCACCACTGGTTTCAGCATTTTAGAGGGAGTACGAGATGGTTTGATAATATCATTGCAAAAGATCCATGTGTTAGTGGAAAGCTGTATTTTCTTTTTTATTGCAGACAAAAGTTACTCATCAGGAAATAGATGTCCCGAGTCAAACCTTATTTTTAGTGTTCACAATATTTAAAGGGGACCTATCATGCAAAATGCACTTTTGTACGTCTTTTATACATGAATATGTGTCCCCGGTGTTCCAGGGAACTCACCAAGTGTCAGAAAACACAACCCTCTCTATTTTCCTCCATACCCAAATCTCTAAAAAAGGGGCTGCAACGGATCTGATACAAACTGATCCAGATTTGAACACTGTCCTGACGTCAGGACGGTGGCGCTACGGCTATTGGGCCAACTCCACCAATCAGGAGGAGACAGCCACGGCCATTGCCGTTCGAAAGCGCTGGAGACGTTGTAGTACATATGCCAGGCCTCTAGATGGTGCTGTTCTCACAGAATCTGCCCTTGCTAAAACAGGGATAAAAAAGTGCAAATTGAGCAAAATGAGGCATGGCTAAAATGCATGATCTGTTTGGTATTTTGAAGGAAAAAAAAGTATAAATATGCCTTATATAGGTATGGTCCTACACTATATTATTCAAATATAGCATGATAGGTCCACTTTCAGTTTGGCTGGTGTGTGTTCTTGCTGCTCAGGGTTTGCTACTATGTTTTGTATTGCTTGTTTGTGTGTGGTCTCTTTCA
The DNA here is from genome assembly GCF_902827165.1 of Trematomus bernacchii. Taxonomy (NCBI): domain Eukaryota; kingdom Metazoa; phylum Chordata; class Actinopteri; order Perciformes; family Nototheniidae; genus Trematomus; species Trematomus bernacchii. Next base: position 4,571,737 of record NW_022987778.1, read on the forward strand.
AGTTTGAGTTTTGTTTGTATCGATTTGCACGATATAGGTCTGCCAAACTTTTGTTGAAGTTCTGTCTGAGGCAAAGACATACACAAGGGCGGCATGTTCTCAATAACTGAAAAGCTGAAAAAAGCCTTAAGATAAACCGCCTAAAAAAAAGTGAGTGGGTAGGAACAAGAAAACAAGAGAGTGGGAAATGAGGAGCCAGAGGGGAAAAGACAAACCACAAAGAAAAACTTTAAAAGAATACAATTGGGAGAAACACAGTCAAGAAGTAAGAAGTTAGTAATCAGAGGAAAGGAGCAGGAGAGGAAAGGAACAGACAGAAAGACAAACTCGAGGGTAAGCGAGGTTAACTACAGGGATAATGAGTGAGGAATCTGTCAGCTGACCTTTCACAGCTACTTGCCTCAGAAAGATGTGTTTGTGTGCCCGCCAATGTGTGCTTCCTTTCAGCAGTAACACATATTCCATTCTGAGAATCCTTCATTGCTTTTTAGATGAAATAAAACAGGCACATGCTATCCTCCAAATGTCATTGAAATGCTTCCAAAAAGGAATAAAGGCTTCCTGACTCACATTAAGATAGTCCACACACACACATGTTCACACTCTGACACGAGCTCTCAATTCCCTGTGTGGTCCTTGTACTGAGAGCTGCTCTGTGCATGTGTGCTGAATGTTCAAACGTCATTATTTCTCCTCTCACTCACGCTGCAGGTGACCTGTTGACTCACCACAGGGAATGAGATCCCTCACACTGCACAGACATGTCACATCACAAGTAGATGTAAGATGTAGACACGGAAAAAATGAATGTGCCACACACTGAAAACTCGGCTGAAGACTGACTTAAAACATATGAATCTATATATATATATAGTCCTTTCGAGTTATTGCACGCCTTTTTTCATGTTTTGTTTTTGACTGTATTTATTGCTATTAACAGAAACAGACTGCATTATACTGATGTGCAGACAATTCAGTTATGGAACATACATTTTGTGTTTTTGCAGAAGAGTTTCCTGACACACAAATACACTTCTTACACACAAGCTGATCCACACACTGTTACATTTCGAACTTAAAGTGGACCTATCATGCTATATTTGAATAATATAGTGTAGGACCATACCTATATAAGGCATATTTATACTTTTTTTTTTTTCAAAATACCAAACAGATCATGCATTTTAGCCATGCCTCATTTTGCTCAATTTGACAATTTCTAGCTCTGGGCTGATTCAGTGAGAACAGCACCATCTACTGGCCTGGCATATGTACTACAGCGTCTCCAGCGCTTTCGAACGGCAATGGCCGTGGCTGTCTCCTCCTGATTGGTGGAGTTGGCCCAATAGCCGTAGCGCCACCGTCCTGACGTCAGGACAGTGTTCAAATCTGGATCAGTTTTTATCAGATCCGTTGTAGCCCCTTTTTTAGAGATTTGGGTATGGAGGAAAATAGAGAGGGTTGTGTTTTCTGACACTTGGTGAGTTCCCTGGAACACCGGGGACACATATTCATGTATAAAAGACGTACAAATGTGCATTTTGCATGATAGGTCCCCTTTAAATAATATGATGATAAACATGAAGTTTGACATCCTTTGTAGACATTTCGAGAATCAGTCTAACCAAATCTGACATCATTGTTACTATTCAATCCCGTGTTAACACTACATCAAAGTAAGAACATTTCTCTCTGAGCACAAATGATCTCATTTACGAAACACATTCATCTTTCATGCAGAGCAGGCGTTCCTTTCCCTTAGAAAGTCATCAGTCTTTTTTTACATATTGGATCTCTTTAAATTATCGACACTACTACCTCGGCCTCATCAAATATTCATGACAAGCAAGGCAGCGATAAATAAAAACCAGACTGAGGAGAATAACTAATAAGACTTGGAGAAGGAAGGTCTCACCAATGGAGACACATTTTAACCTGAATGTTTTTTGTATCTATAAAGCAATTATATACTAAATCAATGTTACTGATCAGTGTTAGAGGTGTGTACATGTTTCACTTACTATTTCAGAGTCAAATAAAAAAAAAATCTGGTGGAAAGGTAGAAGCAGAAGGATTGGAAGTGTGTGCAACTGCAGCCTGTTTCCCAATACTCTCCGCGCCTTAGTGCTGCTTCATATCTCCCCAATCAAATATGTTGCAGTCACGCTGTGGACACACGCAAAGACTGGATCAATATCACGCCGTCAATATAATAGCACAATCCCACCTAAGGGGAGCAAACATATCTCTATAATATTGCAGGGGTTTGATGCTGCATTTGTATGATTATGCAACACATTGTAGTTCTGCAAATGTGCCTGGAGGCTTTTGTGTAATTCATCCCTTTTCTATTATGTTGTGTAATATGTGTTACATAATGAAAGGAACGCAAAAATAGCAGTCCATTATTTGGCTGACTGCCACAAGTAGAAACACTTATATTGCAATGAGTAAAACCGCAGTTAGAATCTTTTTCATGTTCAAACTAAGACGATTATATAAGCAATAGGGGAGGCGAGGTTTCCCAACGCTCGGTATGGCGTCTGGAGTTATCATATTTTAATGATGCGCCCCACACTGTGAGCTGTGTGAACTAAAAATACTGGACTGCATGATTTAGGGTAGGATTGTTGGGCAGATGGGATGTGGCTGTCCCTAAGGTACAGCTGTCATTCCAGATTAAATGTTGTGGGGTCTTGCAAACATGGCACTACTATTTTCCATTCGACTTAATGAGAAACTAAAATATCTGAACATTTTTTTCTGGCTGGTGGAAGGAGTGTCATATCAGCTCTTTCTGTGGAGGGAAGGACAAATCAAAACAACAGAATTGAAATGGTGGCTGGGGGAAAAGTAAAATATTCTTTCACATCCGGCACTGGGGGTTTACTGCTGGTGGAAAAATGTAGGTGACACATACTGGATATTTCTTGGGTCTCAGAACAATTTCAGAAACACAAAGGCATGAAAACCGGAATGATCTTATTAGCATGCAGCCTGGAAGCTGCTTTTCATAATTCCATCTAGCTGCTATAGAGACAGAAAACACAATAAGGAGGCTTTATCTTGATTTCAAAAGAAAACTGTTCCCTCTGCTGTCTGTCGGGGAAAAATAATGGAGTTACAAAGAAAGTCAGTCTGGTCTAGATCGCATACAAATAAGTTCAGCTTTTTCTTAAAAGGTTTGAAATATCCATGTTAATACCACTTAAACCACTTGTTTTATGTCTTCCACTGCTGTCTTTTTTTTTTACTCGCAATAAAATCCTAACTTAGTCCAGCTGTGTTTCAAAGACACAATGGGTTCATGGGGTTGACAAAATGAGTGTGGATGATTTAAAATGCTGCTTTTGTTTGATCTAAGGAGCAACACGTACATAAAGAGACAGACATATTGGACCCAGTTATTCATTTTTCTCGAGCTGTACTTTCATTGTTCCGTGAAGTTTTTGAAAGTCTGCCAACAGAAATATTCAGTGCTTACGTGTCCCATCACCACAGGTTATGAATATAATGTTATTTGAATTACAGTCTTTGTTTCCTGTGAGGATGAGGTCGATGTGGTGTAACAGGATAAAATCCCCCCCCCCCCCCCGCCCATCTCAGCTCGGTCAGCAAAGTTTGATTCAGGCGTTTATTGTGTCTCGCCCTGGGCAGATCCAGGGTGTTGTCATGGTAACATCCTTCCGTACAGGATCCCACACCTATGACCTTGTTAGATAAGTGAGAAGACCAGAGCAGCCCTGAAGTAAATCAGAGCCTTAGCTCCAACTATGTGCAACATGTGCAATATATATATGCCCTTAATAACTGTGCAATATATACCTGGCTGCTGCTAAATCCTCAGAACTGTTACAGGATGTGTTTTTTTTGTAAATTGTGCAACTTTTTTTATTATAGTCTTTTGTTATCTTTAATATGTATGCATGCTACTTAGGTAACAATGTACATTTCCCCTCTGTGGGACTAATAAAGGTATTCTGGTTCCAGCTTTATGTGGTGAAATTAAGTTTTGGGCATAAAAGGATATAATCATCAGGCACAGTGTTGATTAGTATATAGCAGAAGAGATGGAGGTCAGTGTCTATAAGCATCTGAATACCATCTTTAAATGACTGTATGGTGGAGTGCAATGTCTGTGACAACTATATGTTTATTTGTTAAATTATCATTTTTCAAAGTCATACAATATCTAAACGTCCCTTTTCTGTGACGTCACACACTACATTGTGTGTATTGACTGGAAGCCTTTACATGTCAAACAGAGCTGAATACGGTACTGTATCTAACCCAGCCAATTTATAGAACATAGCGTTATTCACGAAACTCACTTTAACTGTAAAAGTTTGAGCATCGTGCCACTTATTCTCCAGTTGATGTTAATGTGGTTTGAGAGCAACGTTGATTGAACGGCTAATAACTGTTCCACATACAAATTAAATGAGTGTCTGGTCTAACTTAAACTGGGTTATTTTGTGGTTTCCTGATGTCACAAAGTATGACGTAGTGGGCCAAGAAAACAGGATGTGTTTGATATGAATGTGCTGTTGCCGATAACCTGTGGCCGTGCATGCGCCCAAGTGTTTTTTCTTTGTTGCTCTGCAATGCACATGCATATTTCCCAGCTTTTAGATTCAATGTTTTTTGTACATTCTTATCCAATAGTGTAGAAATGGTATCCACATATTGAATACAACTAAACTCTGGTTTGGTTGCAAATGATTTCATTACTTTAAGCTCTTTTCGTACTTTAATCTGGTCTTCAACAAATGAAAAGTCAGGTGATTGACAGTTTAGGACGGTCCACTGTCTGGCCTAAAAACACATTGTGTTACGTGTGTGTTTGGGAAATAATTTCTGGCTGAATTGTACTTCAATTGTGGTGATAGGAATGAAGCGCTACTTGTCGTTCATTGTTTATCCAATCCGAATGGAAGCCCTCACAAACTGTTGCCCACTATGGTGGAAATCTCTGAAAAACCATGCCATTTGTAAAACTTCAGTGCATGTGAACTCAGCTGAAATGGGAAAGGTTCCATTTTCTAGTTTGTAGGATTTAGGAAAATGAGGTTTTTGACTCAGTAGTATCAGTACCTTTATATCATGTAAGCCTGGCTGAGACAGCCAACAACAAGTCAGGACAGCCATACAGAAATAAGCTCTCTTAATCCTCTTCACTTCTGCACCTCTGCTTTTCAAGTCTTTCCGATCCAGTTAAGGTTAAGGAGGAGGAAGCACACTGCCCCACAGGATAGATAGGCTGCTAAGTAGAGAAAGTGTGCCACCTAATGGAGATAATGTAGCACTGCCTTCCTCATTCAGTCTCTCCCTCACACAGTTTGTTTTTGTTTCTCTCTCTGTTCCCAAATGTATCCTCTTTACTTTAGTGCAGCTTTGTGTGATAAGTATACTATATTATACTATATATAATATCAGTATGTTGGTCCTGTATTGAGATATATGCAAATAACTTGATCCAATTCCTCCATTCAGTTTTTTTGCATCATGGATTTGTGGCAAAAATACATGTTTAAAATTCAGTTAACAAGTAATTCAAATTAAGTAACCTTTTATTAATACCTTTTTTCTTGTCCTCTTTCTCAGGTCCAGTATCCCACACGTTTGAGGCTTGGATAGTGTTCATCCGTGTTGAACTACAGTCAGTTCCTGCAGCCTGTAGCTTCATGGAGGGGTTTCCTGTCCACTGACCTCACGGGACCAGCAGCCATGTCCGCTTGCAGCACCTTCACAGAGCACGTGTGGAAACCAGGCGAGTGCAAGAACTGCTTTAAACCGAAGAGTCTGCACTCTCTGTCTCAGAGTGGTGGGAGGAAGCCTCCCTCTGAGCAGAGGCCTACTACAGTTCAGCAACAGAATCCACCCCCTGCTGGGGCCAGAGCCAACCCTAACTTAACCATCAACTCCCAGAGAGCTGGCAGTGGTTCTGCGCGCACAGGACACGTACGTCCCCCGGTGGCTAAGAAGCCAACGATTGCGGTTAAGCCCACCATGATGCTGCCCTGCTCCTCTGCAGGATTGGATTCAGATGGCAATTTACAAAGACCACCACATGTGATGGAACAAGGCAACATTTCAGCCTTCACAGTTTGGAATCGCAATGGAATGAACCGTAAGAGGCCTGGTGGGCCCAGCAACAACAACGAAGGAGAGGATGGCAGTGAGGAGATTGAAGGTTATGGACAATTTAGCCCAAGGACCCCCAGTGGAAATAACAACAGTGGACTTACAGATGTCCTAAAGGAAATCGCTGGGTTAGGCCCTGGCTTTAGCCCTGGCTTTAGCCCTGGCTTTAGCCCCACAAACCCTTCTGGTTCCAAGGACTTGTTTTGGGGACGTATTAGTAGTTCATACAGACGCTCCTTGGAAAGAGGCCTTCCAGCCTCAAGCTGTCGTGCCATGGGAAGCAGCGGCTGTGGTGGTGGTGGTGGCACTCCTCACAAACGGGTATCCCTTAGCGATGGCTCTAAGGTCATCAGCACAGAGGGTGGTCGCTATTGCTACCCCGAGTTTTCCAGTGACGATGATGACGAAGAGGATGATTATGATGAAGAGACTGAAAGGGATGATGAACATGAGAGCTGGGATGAAAGTGATGAAGAGTTACTAGCCATGGAGATCCGTATGCGAGGCCAACCACGTTTTTCTATTTTCCGTGCCGCTACATTGTCTCCGGTGCCCTTTGCTGCAGGTAAGAAGTGGAATACTGTGCCACTTCGCAACCGCTCACTACAGCGGATTTGTGCAGTGGACTATGATGATAGCTATGATGAGATCTTGAATGGATACCCATCCCTGGACTCCAATGGGGCGCTTCTTCCCTATCTGACCCATGACATGCAAGGCAGTGGGTTCCTATCAAACTCAGAGTCTACCACCTCTCCGGAATCATCCTCATCGCTACCAGAAGATTCTCGAACAACTTCCAGCAGTGGGAGCAGTGCTCCTTGTGCTCTTCGAAATGGCTTGCATTCTCCCATATCTCCTAAGGCACCTGTCCCCTGCACTTCGCCTCTAAAAAAGGAGCCCGTCCAGAAAGCACTGAGTCCCCTCAAGGTGACTGAAACACACAAGGCTGTCCTGGCCATTAGGTTAGAAGACCAGGAAGGAAGAGAAGGCTTGCCTATGCCCCAGGCCCTTCCAGGTCAACCAGTCACCATCAGCTTTAGTCCCACAGAGGAGCAGGCTAAACCGTACCGTATAGTGAATTTGGAAAAATCCCTAATCTGTAAGCCTTACACTGTAGTGGACGTGTCAGCATCCATGGCCAACAAAGAAGAGAAGACTTCAGACTCTACTCCAAAACTCAAAAAACTGTCAATGCCTACCAGCCCCACATCATTCTGTAACGCTCCTAAAGGTCATCCCCTCTCTCCAACCTCCCCACTTTCTCCTTCTTCGCCTGCGATGCCAACATCCCCCACATCTGTAGGTCTGCCAGGTAACTCCCGGAAGAAATCAGGGAACATACGCTACCAAGAAGTGTGGACATCAAGCACAAGTCCTCGCCAAAAAATACCTAAAGTGGATCTCGGGGTTAGGAATAATGCTGGCCCCTCCATCACTACTCAACACTGCAGCCACAAGTCAGCTCCCACTTCTCCCATCGCTGGGCTACCTTCTTCACGAACTGTCCCTGTGAAACCCTCCAACTTCTCAGAGATTAAGTTTAACAGTTTCAATAATGCCGGCATGCCTCCTTTTCCTATTATTATTCGAGATGAACCAGCTTATGCCCGCAGCTCCAAGAATGCCGTTAAGGTACCTATTGTTATCAATCCAAGTGCATATGACAACCTAGCTGTGTACAAGAGCTTCTTGGGACTCAGTGGGGAAATCCCACAGCCAAAAGCGGTGGGCAGTAGAGTGGCCAGCCATACCTATGAAGAGATTGGATCCTCTGAGAGCGTCCAGTCCTCCTCCACAGAGAAAACTATCTCTGGTCGAGGCACATCAGAGCGAGCGTCTTCTGAAGAGACAAAATGTCCACCTGAGGCAGCGTCAAAAGCCCCAAATGTCCAACCTAGAACCACTACAGACTCTAGCACTGTGACAAGCACTGTGGTGAGCTACACCGTTGGCGCCCTCTCGCCCACTACACAAACAAATTCCCCTGCATTTCTTTCCAATACTGCAAACCTACCTAAAGCCAGCCCAACTGCCAATGCTGTTACACATGCTTGCAAGACAAGTGGAGACAATAAAGATGATCATACAGACTTAGCTGTGTCTTCTGTGGTAGTGGTAAGCCAAAGGGAGGAGGCCAGTGCTGTGCTTTTACAGATTGTGGCTTCCATTCATCCTCCCTTGTCTCCTCCAGAGTCGCCCTCTGCACAAGCCTATACCGACGGTTCTGAGGAGCTGTATGCCCTCCCACCTGATGCCATGAAGGAGACCCTCACCCGACCCAAGTCTCTCTTTTCAACAACCGATGGCTGTCTTTCCAAACCCAAGAAGGAAACGCCCACAAAAGTGTTATCTAAATCCCAGAGTGCCTCTGCTGCTGTCCCACTCTCCAGCCCCCGGTCAGAGCCCAATGCCCCCTTCCCTCCTCCTAGATCTACGTCTTCCCCTTACCACGCATCTAACATCCTGCAAAGACATTTTGGCAACTGGACCAAGAGCTCTGCGTCCAGTTCTCCTGTACGACCAAGTGAAGTTGAAGCGAGTCCAGGTGCAGAGGGGAGACGTATTTCAAATGAAAGCGCCAAACCCAAGCGCTGGATCTCCTTTAAGAGCTTTTTCCGTCGGCGGAAAGACGAGGATGAGCAGAGAGAAAGGGCGGAGAAAGAGAAGGAGAAAGGGAAGATAGTTGGGCTTGATGGAACAGTCATTCACATGCTTCCACCACCACCAATCCAACAGCACCACTGGTTCACCGAGGCCAAGCCAGAGGATCCCACCCAGAAGCCGACAATCATCTTCACCTACAAACCAGAAAATGGCAGCGCCCCAGATGAAGAGGAGGGAGAACTACGAGTGGAGGAGTGTAGAGAAAATGCACTGCTGACATCTGATGAGAGTAAGGAATGCAGAGCTCTGAGCCCCGGGCGAACAACACCCTCTCACAACACTGGAAGTGATGTCATCAGCAAGGATCTCAGGTATTTGTCTAAGATTTGTTCAAATACTCCTGACACCACTGTTTTATTTAAGAGATTCCCAATGACCAAAGACTGCAGAAGACTCCCAATTAATCTCCAACAAAATAGACGTAGTCATGGGAAACTTGTCTCTTTGTAATATTTAAGGATTAATTAGGGTCAAGTACACACTTGTAGATCAAAACCTGTAGGATTGTGGCCCCAGAACAGAATGAAGTTATGATGCTCTGTAGAAAGATTAACCTGAAGTGATTTCAACAGAAAATAAGCTAACAGGGATTTAAAGGGTGAATGATACTTTGAGCTGCTGTCAGAAACATATTGCTTAAAGGTAGGGTAGGTAAGAATGGAGAAACCAGCTCGAGTGCGCTAGAATTTGAAAGTACGCAGCCGAAAAAAATCTGCCCCTTCCTTCAGACTTCCTTACAGAGCCCCTCCTCCAACACACACGAACGCGCACATGACCAATGAGGGCACGAGATAAGTTTGTGCACGAGATGGAATGCTGACAGGCAGGTAGGCCATCCAGTTATTTCAGCCGGGCCGGCTCAGATGATTGGTCGTGCTTTTTACAGCGCCACGGCTTCCACAGATGAAATGTTTTTATGTATTTATTGTCAAAGCATTTCATGTATTTATTGCTATCGGGATGTTAAGAGCATTCCATGGAATATAACAAAAGGTGTTTCTGAAGTGAATTACCTACCCCACCTTTAAACATAAATCGCTTCAACACATATTTTCATTAGGACCTGTAGTTTAATGATTTGTATCTATCTAACCACTCATATGTTCCTATATAACCTCTTGCTTATCTAATTAATGATTTCACATCACTGCTCTTATTACTATCACCCACATGGATTCCCACAGAGCATTCATGGCACCCAGCTTGAAATTAGCATGCTCCAACTTTGCCAGCTGCTTCCTCCAAAGAGCAGGGATGTTTCTCCCCCTTCATACAGATCCCTTATTACAGATTCTAGAGGTGTTTGATCTTAATGTGGCATGTCTGCTCAACCACTTGCCCGAGCGACTGCATGGACTGTACAGGTCTCTTCCTTAATGCCATGTATTACCTGAGCAGCAGGCCTCTGTGCTCAGCGGTCCTCCCATCAGGCGGGATCCTCAGTGTGTTACAAGTCATCCAACATCACTGGGATCAACCTTTGCTCTATTAATCACTACTTTTAGATGGCATATTACCTTTAAAATATGCAGACGCCCTCACATACAACCACACTCACTCACAGTGATCGTTGTACTTGGTCGAATAGTCACAGTATTATTCATGATGAGTTCATTATCGGTTTGTGACCTGCTGTTGCCCTTTGTGTTTAACTTCTGGGGGTAAGCTTCCTGCAGTGTGACTAATGGTGCCAGATACAAATAACCCAGATGTGTCGGATACACTGTATTTCCTGTTCTAAATTAAAAGCTGGTTTCTGCTGAACATGACTTGTTGTGCCTTAAATTAAGCTAAGTGCTTAGAAATGCTCCTAGATTGCAATCAGTCAAATGGATGCTGATGTGGGCAAGAAAAAACAACATCATTTATCAGGAAAGCTGAATAGTGAAAGCACTAATAATGTGAAAGTACTAATCACTTAAAACACTGTGATGGAGAATGCACTCATTCATTTTGTGTTAATCAATGTTTTAGCAAACAATTTACAAGCTTACTGTTTGTTGATAGCAGAAAAAATACATTTGGCCTTCAGATACGCCATGTACATGATTGGATCCAGAGTGAAATAAACCTTGTAATCAGGCAAAGAAAAGTCACTGAAACGAGACAGTGTGCCGCCTCCGGACTTTTTCAGACTTGTATTTTTCAAATGTAATTTAAATCTAAGTGTCAAAAAGCATCCCAGAGCAAATGATTAGGAATTAGAAATATTAAATAGATGCCATACAGCATAGCTTTGTTCAGTTCTTCTTCATCTTCTCACCTTCAAATGTTGACTTCCAACTCATGCTGCCTGTATCTAGCATGGATTTCCACCATCACCGTCTCTATTACAAGTCATTTTTTACCCTTTTCCATGCCTTCCATATCGCATATTTCTACTTTGAGCCCATAGCACTGTGAACTCTGGAATATTTCTGTCCTTTATTCTGTCAAGAGCTCGTCCCCATTCTGTCTCATTTCTAGCTACCTTGCTTTTTCTCCCCTCACAAAGTTTCAGCTCTAGGCACCATCTTTTACTTCCAGAAGTTTCTTTCTCTTCCATCACTTACAAGTAGTACAAGAATAAAGTATTTCCTAGTTTTGCTATTAATGTGAGTTATTTAGGTAATGTTATGCTCAAATGGGGTATATGACGGTGTACTATAACTATTTTAAAGTGCATTACCCAAAAGTTTTATGCCTTGATTCAAAGAAAAAAAAATGTTTTCAACCACTTCCTACCGAGGATAAAAATGACTAAAATTACGTTTGTTAGTCTGCGACCTCAAAGGAGTTTTTTAACATCAATACAGAGTTTTGTTTTCCTAGCTGATGTTGGCAATAAAGACAAACCGATGCAGTATTACACATTCTTAATATTGCTTTTTTTTTATATTGATTAATGCACACTAGGGAACATCGGTCTCTTCACAAAAACTGCTTTTTGACATTTTTGATTTAATAGTTGAAAAAACGCTTATTACAATTTTCTTTTTTTAAATAGGTTAGAAGATACATATATTCTATCTAGCCACAAACTTACTTCACTGTGGTTTCAGATTCAACACATAACACTTTGAAGTATCTGACCTTTGGTCTAGCGTTTCCTATTTTCTTTACACCTGCCACTTTTCTAGTGACCTTGTTGTTTACAGCCCTAACTGTGAACGTGTCAATGAGTAACTAAGTTATTCACATAGTGTGTTGGTAGTAGCTTACAGTGTTACTCCCCTGTGTATTTGATGTTTATCTCAGGTATTGGCACATGGATTTGAGTTGACCCATAAACAGAGAATAACTAAACCACTCCTGAGTTGGTGAAATGTGGTTTACACGCAGACATTTAAGGAATAGGACGTTGTCTTTAATAGATAGTGTGATTGTTATTAACTAGGTCTCTGCAGTTAAAAGGTTTTATAGATGTGTTGTTTGTTAAAAGCAATGATTCTGCCTACTACTGCAACTCAACAGCCTTTCTAAAATTTGGATTTTGTCCAACCAAAATTGTTTCTAAATTAAGCAGTCAAGCTGTTCGTCTGGACACAAAATTACTTTTTTTCAAATGTATTTTGTAGTAAAAAAATAATAATTTTCAGTTACTTACCAACCTGAGCTGTCTGTGGGTAAACAGACCAGCAGGTCAGTGATGTCATGCCTTACAGGTCATTCTGCAGACCTTTTGTTTTGGTTGGCAGGTGAAGGGTTAATCCTTGCTGTTTTTTCTTTTTCTGAGAGCACTTTTATTGGCTAACCATGGGCGTGCTCTTCAATGCTAGCAAACACTCATTACCTTAGGCAGGTGAGAGCATTCAGAGAGGGAAAACAGAGGCAGACAAGGAAGGGACATATGCAGGGAAACACTTTCTGGATTCTTTGCAACCGAACAGCCTGCAACCACTGCTCTGCCTAGGATGTGAATTCAACTTAACCTTGCATTCAAGGTTTCCAGATGGGAAGCTGTGTGAGCCAGTACAGTGGGTAAGAACTACAGCCCTTTTCTTTCATGCACTTCTGTAAATACCTGTGACTATGCAGGCCATATTGACTTAGCAGGGAGGAGAGGTTTCTTCAGTATATGTTATATTTGTTTTTAAGGATCAGAGATTGTTCATTTCTCAGACAGAAGTCTGTAAAACCGTGAAATGCATTGCAACAGCTTTGTGCCGTCTGAACAAGTCAGGTCCTGACATTGAAACGTGTAGCAGCCATAAAGGTATTTATTGTGTCAAGGGCCTCTCAAAGTGTGTACTAGCCACGCTGGATGTTGTGCTAGAGATAGACTTCTTTGTGATCTATATTCTTTTGATTCGTTTTGTAGCTGACTCTAACCCATTAATAGTCTAGTTTGCAGTAAAGGATTGTTAATTGTTTTACCCTTGTGTATAACACAGTGCAGTTTTGTTCAGTTAGTTAAAACCAGAACCATTAAATGATTTATGTTCACCGCACATGGAGGAATAAAAGAGGAAACTTATACAAGAACGGGAAACAGCAGATTTCTTTCATGGCAAACTTTCTGCATTCTATTTTAACACACTGCACTTCAGGACATGCTATTTTGTATATTTAACTCGTACTTTACGCCTCCATCTTTTCACACTTTACTTACTCTTCCTTCTGAAATGCTCACAACAATTTGAAGGGCCTTTTATATCAGCTGTCCGCCGCTGCCAAGTGCTAAAGTAACTCAGAGGCTATTGATCGCCTCTTTTTAACAGAGACACAGAGGCCTTGTGGTCTACAAAGACAGATCATAAACTTGTCAGATCAGCAGTTTTCCTCAGACACAGCCCGAGGGCCGCGACAGACTAATGGACAGCTGGGGGTTTACTTCGAGTGCCCACTTTGCTATCACTTCATAATGAAACTATTGCAATAACACTACCAACATTTGTGTTATTACAAAAGAACCAATGGACAGATTAACATTGCATTTGAATTGCCACAAGATCATTTTATTAGATTTTATAAAAAATTGTTTACAACTCAACACAAAAATGTTTTCTTAGAAAAAAGTATTATTTGGCCCAAATGTACATGTAGCCATTAACAGTTTGGTTCTCTTCATGATATATTGCTCTTTTTTTCTAGGCACAAAAATGGGTTCAGTTGACCATTTAGTGTTCTTTGAGATATCAAATGACCTAAACTTCAATTTCAGGAAATCAACAAATATCTCTTTTAATATCTGAGTCAAGGCCCACATGAAGGCTTTAGCACTTGATTTGAGCCTTTCAACAAATAAGTGCAAATACAGTCACTGCCCAGCTTTTTGGTGTAAAATCTAACTCTTGTGTTTCCTAGTGCTGGACACTGTAAACAAATGTGCTAATGGCCACAAACATTCACTTTGACAAAGCCCTCTTTGAGCTCTGCTGTCTCATGACCTCTGCTGTTTATCAACAGGGACATTGCCTTTGTTCACATCATTCATTAGTCATATGGGCAACATGTTTGTTCACACTTCCAGTCATAGGAAATGATACATCTGATTCAGACTCGACAAACATTACTGTCAACCTGCCCCACCCATGACGACACCTGAGGCTATGAAAGCAGCTCTTTGAACTTTTTGTGACCTTTTTTTTTGGCTGTTGATCAAAACTCAAAACCGCAGCGACAGAACAGGGAACAATACGCCGCCACAGCAATCTGAAACTCACTGCAGGGCCAGCCACTTGATCAAAAGCTACGTACTTTCTGCATTACAATAGGAGTTCAAATCTACTGTAAGTTTAGAATGTCACCCGACCTGGGGGGGACAGCAGGTAGCCCGAGGCTGTAATGCTTTACTCAGGTCACATTGAAAAGCCGCGTCTTGTGAACTGTTATAACATCAGGGGGCACTACCCAGGTTGCTTTGAGTATCTTATTAACTGTGATCAGACATGCAGACTGATCACAGATGGCTCTCCATGAAGCACCAGCTGCCGAGGTTCATTCAGCGAAGAGCAGCGAGACACGGATACCCAGGTGACTGCGAAACAAAACATTGCTTTTGACTTGATGTCGTATTGTAAACTTTAATTAAAAGTTAGGCTTTGTTAAGCAACATGGCTTTTAGCTCTATACTTTAGCCAGTTGTCTTTTATAATTTGTATTCTGTAAAGCAAATTGTTATTGTTTTTGCATTTCATATGTTTGCTATATTGCAAAACGTTCCTAGATGTGCTCTGCTGATTATTCTTTTGTGATGGAGGGCTATATCAAGAATGAACTCAATGCGTTTATCAGCTCTTGAGGAACCAATGATTGTATCTACATTTGTATTTGCATTGTCATTTAGGGGATAACAGTTAGCCGGTTAGCTTGCGAAATATTAGAAATTGTAAAAAAAACAGCAGATGAGCAACTTTCATAATAACTATACAACAATCGGAAGACACCTTGGTCAATATTTGACAATAAAGACTCTACCGCGCTTTTACCAAAAGTTTATAAAAATATATTTTGTCTTCATTGATACATTTTCAGTTTTTTGCAAACATATTGTACTGTATGTACATTCAATTCAATTAAATTCAAAACCTTTATTTATCCAGGTGAAATCCCATTGAGATCAATGATCTCTTTTTCAGGGGAGACCTGCAGATTTCAATTCAATTTTACTCACCAAAACAAATAGTCTGTTACATTCAAACAAACATGTTGAATGCGTTTCCTTCCTGATATCTTTTTTAAAGTATTTTTCAGAGTTACATTTAAGACATCCATGTTTACTTCTGGACATTTGGAAATAGTGGGAAACCATTGTATTTGAACGGCATCACATTTGCTTGCTTGTCAGTTTTGTTTGTCTCATAAAAAATGCTATGTGGCATTGCAAATGGTCAATAACTTCACATAGTACCTTTATGACATGACATACAGCGCCCCGTGGGCAATTATGTTCCTGTCATTACCTTACAGAGACACATACTGTGGGGCCTATCTGCTGTATAACTTGCATCACATGTAGCAATGAGCTTCAGTATACGACAAGTCTTATCATAGCTCCCCCAGGGCTTTCACACTGTGCAATCCCAACACTCTGTGATACCACAGCCTGAGATACTGTGAGATATGACCCACATCATAGAGTCTACAACTGAGCCACTGTCAGCACATAATGAAGTGTAAGGCAACATATACATATTCATCATAATGTTCATCTACTGCATCTATTATATATTCATCTGACGTAAGTCATCGTGAAGAACAGCATTACTCTGAGACATAAAACACAACAAATCATAAAGAGGACAGTCGTCGTGTTTCATAATGCTACAATTTTTTTAGAGGAGACAGTTTGCATTAATTTCAATGCACTTTAAATATGTCTGTCAGCTGACAAGGATATATTCTTTTGTCTAATCTTGCTAAGTTTCAGAATGCCTCAATACACTTCTAAATCTGTGTTAACTATCCTATTCTTTAAACAATCTACTGTGACAGATTAAACGTTTCCCACCTCTTTAAACACAAATCAAAGACACCCATTGTCGCAGATTGGTTTTCAAAACATAGTGTTGTGTTACCTATAAAACACACCGTGCTTCAGAAACCCCCCATTTAGAGCCGTGACTGATCTAATTCATCACTTTTTGAGAAGAAAGACTTGAGTTGATGAAGTGAAGTCTTTTCATATCCTTTGATGTTTGATAGTGATCTGTAAGACAAAATGAACGCTAACCAAAGCTGTCTTCAATAGCATCTCGTTTTTCATCGATCAACATTACTGTCTCGGCATAAGAGCTTAGTGTTATCACTTTGTTCTGTTTTTATTTGTTTTGGCAGATATTTAATGTCAAATTGAACCCTATCACCAACAGAAAGATGAACAAACTCAATCGGTTTTAAAAAATAACAAATTCCGATTGATCGGAACTGTCATTGCGATTACAGAGGGATTGATCATTAATGCATTGCTCTTTTTATCATAGGAAATACAAGGAGAAATTATATTTTGTGAAGTCTGTAGAATGCGATTTATAGGCCTAGAAATCCCTACAGCTCCAAAATCCTTCATTCCAAAAGGTCTTTGATAAATCTCTAGCCTCCTTATATTTTAATATTGCACTATTAAAGGTCACCTATTATGCAAAATCCACTTTTTCATGTCTCTTATACATAAACATGTGTCCCCTCTGTGTAAAGAGATTCTGAAAGTTTCAGGAAAAAAGATTCTCTCTCTTTTTGTCCTGATCCATTTATATAAAAACCTGTCTGAAAATGAGCTGATCAGATTTTGGCCACTTTATGATGTCATAACTATTTTCTTGGCTTGTGTAACCATTAGCCAATCACCAACCAAGGTAACCCCCCCCCCCCACCTTATCACCTGAATCTCCTCCTAGAGCACCATTGTGTTCTTTTTAACCAAATATCTCTCAGAGGGGCGTGGGGAGGGGCTCCTTATTTTCATCTAAAGTAACAGACAGAGAATCAGCACTTTTGAAACAGGGCTGAAACAGAGGGGATTATGGGATGCTGCAATGATCTGTTTGGTATTTGGAGCCAAACACTTCAGAGACATGTTTTGTATATATCTGAGACCTATAATATATTGATGAAAAACAGTATAATAGGGGACCTTTAAGTCAATATTGCTTATTCAATAACATTTCAAATAATTGTGCAGCCCAGGAAAATATCATAGATCACGAACATGGTAAGAAGGAAAGCAATACTAGTTTAATCCAGCTGTTCTTTATAACTAAATTCCTGTCTCTCTCATCTGCAGCCAGGTACCAGTCAGTGGCAGCGCTGCCAGGGATGGGGGGGGGCCAGGCGCCTCCCTGCCTGCCAAAGTGAATCTGGGGCTGCTGCTCGGGGAGGGAGAGGAGGGTCCGGCCAACCAGGTCTCCACGGCAGCCTCAGCCAGCGAGGGCAGTGCCAGCCTCGGAGAGCCCGAGGACGACGGGAATCACTCCCCCGCCTCCAGCCAATGCAGCGCCACATACAGCAACCTGGGTAAGAAGAACACAGCACATATGCATTGTTGGGTTTTAACTGGTGTATCATACAAATGAAAGCATGGTTTTAAAATAGCACTTGTACAGGGCTGTGTAGGTAGGGGAACCCCAAAGTCTCCAAGCTCTTATTGTTCAAAAAAGCATGTATTTTTTTGCTTAGGACTACCCTCTCACAAAAATGACATAACAGCCACTACTTTACAAGTTTACTGATTTTAAACAAAATTAAAGTCATAATGCTTCCACATAGCGTTTATTTATTTGTTATTTACAGCAAGCATCTTCACTATACTCTTCAAAGCATTGAAACAAAGTTATGTAGTTAGACCCCATAGTCTAATTCGCGTTAGATTGTTGTATTGATTTGTATAATTTGAAACTGAGCACAGATTATTTTTAAAAGCACCACATTTCTCCTTACAGATGCTCTGTTTGCCATTTCTGTAAGACTTACTTTAGTCAGCGGGTGAATTTTGTAAGAATATGTCTCTCCACACAATTGGCAGTTCACTTCACTGCTAAAGGGCTAATTATACTTTTCTTCAGCACCTGCACCTCCACAAGTGACAAGTCGTAATTTATTCCCTGTTGAGCTCTAGATCTCAACACATCCATCCTGTAACTTGGGATCTAGAATACTTCAAAATATTGTATGTTTATTAAGGGTGAACATGTCCAGAGATTAGTTCCTATTTTTTAAAGATCAGAACCATTTGTTTCTGGCTATTCAAAGAAGTGGATCCCTCACTCACATAAATCAACATTTATGTACATGTGTTGCTCCCTCTGTGTCTCATGCCATTTGTGTCGTTCTCTTGTTGGGTTTCTGAAACCATGGGATGATTGAAGCTTTGGAATTAGGGCTGCACTATTAGCCACATTACAACAGAACGTATTGCATGACTGACCACGGTGCTGCTATTAGTGTCATGAAAGCTTTTAGCCTCAAATGAAATCTGAGACTAATTATTATCCTGTCTTTGTTCATGACATTCCTAATTGCTTGGTCTGACAAGGCATTTCTTTAAGTCCACCACCCCCAAATGTCGAGCAAGACAGCAATTTTCAGATTGTTTCTATTGTGGACTGCAACATCACATTCCTGAAATACCATGACAACAAAGTTCCTCCATTATATTCTCTGTTTGGGGGCCTGTTTGTGACTAGTTGACAGTAGACGTGACATTTCGTCATTAGACTTTGTCAGCAGCTGAGGACCAGCTTTTGATGTGCAGGCTTTTTGAAGCAAAGATAGAAGCAGCAGCTATTTTTGACACAGCTGTCAAACATGGCTGGCCACTTAACACATCAACCTAGCTCTGTTGGTGAAAGAACTTCGCTTGGATGAAGTGGTGGTGGGAAAAAATGGACGTGGATAGTCTGGGTTTGTGGAGCAGATACAGTACTAAGGTCCTTCATATGTGTGATATTTTAATATGTGGCTTTTGTGAAGGAATTGACTGGAGAAACTGTGTTTGTGTTTAAATGTCAATGTTACACTAGTTTTTTATGAATATCCGACTGATGTGCAGGCTTTTTGAAGCAAAGATAGAAGGAGCAGCTATGTTTGACACAGCTGTCAAACATAGCTGGCCACTTAGCACATCAACCTAGCTTTTTTTGGTGAAAGAACTTCGCTTAGATGAAGTGGTGGTGAGAAAAAATGGACATGGAAAGTGGATAGTGTGGGTTTGTAGAGCAGATACAGTACTAAGGTCCTTCATGTTTGTGAGGTTTAAAAATATATGTGGCTTTTATGAAGGGATTGACTGGAGAAACTGTGTTTGTGTTTTTTTATGAATCTGACTGCACACTGGCTCTTCTGGTGGATATATTTTGAATATGTTAAAAGCTCTCTGGACGAGTTATAATGAGCTGCCTGCCGCCTGATTTTACTCGTCTTCGTGCTGCTAATAAGGAACGTGGCAGGAGGGCTTTCAAACATTGTTCAGTAACACTACACATGTTCACCGTAGTGTGTGTGTGGCCTTTACGATTGACAACCTTGTCTCTGAGTGGGATTGAAGTTTCCAATTGTGTCTTGTCTATTGTCAGATGAGCACTAAAACTAGTGATTTGCCTTCGCTCTCTGCTGTACACTTGCTTCTCCAGTAATACTCTCAGTTCGCACATTTCAGTAGAGAATCACATCCTCTTAGAGTCTCTCTCTCAGTATACGGCACACTGGTGTTTTAATCAGAGCATCAGGCAGTAGGAGGCAGAGCGCTCGCTGCCTCGCTCACAGACAAATCTCCAGTATTGGTGGGAGCGCTGAGCCTGTTGGCACCAGCAGATTCTCAGAGATGGAAGCAGGGAGGGATGCTTCACTCTGCTTCACGTTGCACACCATTTACCTTAAAACTTTGAGGCATTAGTGGACTTGAGGTAGGCTCGTTTTTCCTCCTTATCTTTCAGTAATCATCTCTTTCACCAGCTGTCCCCTTTGTGTGTCTCTGTTTTCTTCCTGCTCACCCCCTTGCCTATTTATATATCTCTTTCTCTGTCACTTCTCTCACTTTTACCATCTCGAGCCACCCCCACCTCTGCTCTCACTTCCTTTCTCCTCTCTTTTCTTCTTTATTCTACCCACCGCCTGCATCGTGTTTTTGAACCATGAGGACTGAACAGTAATCACTGGGCTACGGCAACAAGTTCCTTCATCTGCTTATCATATATTGTGCTCCAGAGTTGCAAATGGGATTGTCTTAAAAACTGGAATTTCTATATATAGCAATTTGTCTGAGTGTGTTTTTCAGATTTGGATTAAGGTAATAGAAAGCCAAAGCGAAGGAGTTGTTTCAGACACTTAAGGCTTTTGATCACGAGGAGAAGAAAATACAATCATCCTTTTAATCCGGATAAGATTCTGGAGAGGTTTTGACACTCTTTTTCCCCATGGAGAAGGACACAGGTCAGAAGTTCAGTTGAGCATCACTGTGTTGTAAATTGAAAATAATGACGTTGTTTTCTGTTTCAATTACTGCGCACAACTTTTCAGTCACAATATTTTGAGGTTTTTGCTTTTTAGGATGCATCATATAATAATTTATCAAAGATTGGATACCAGGTTAGATTTCGTATTCCTTAAGAATAAGCTAAGAACATTTTGTATTATGTTTAAAGTGGACCTATCATGCTATATTTGAATAATATAGTGTAGGACCATACCTATATAAGGCATATTTA
Organism: Trematomus bernacchii; assembly: GCF_902827165.1. Taxonomy (NCBI): domain Eukaryota; kingdom Metazoa; phylum Chordata; class Actinopteri; order Perciformes; family Nototheniidae; genus Trematomus; species Trematomus bernacchii. The sequence goes on from NW_022987778.1 coordinate 4,592,670, forward strand.
TACTTTTTTTTCTTCAAAATACCAAACAGATCATGCATTTTAGCCATGCCTCATTTTGCTCAATTTGACAATTTCTAGCTCTGTTTTTGCAAGGGCTGATTCTGTGAGAACAGCACCACCTACAGGCCTGGCATATGTACTACAGCGTCTCCAGCGCTTTCGAACGGCAATGGCCGTAGCTGTCTCCTCCTGATTGGTGGAGTTGGCCCAATAGCCGTAGCGCCACCGTCCTGACGTCGGGACAGTGTTCAAATCTGGATCAGTTTTTATCAGATCCGTTGCAGCCCCTTTTTTTAGAGATTTGGGTATGGAGGAAAATAGAGAGGGTTGTGTTTTCTGACACTTGGTGAGTTCCCTGGAACACCGGGGACACATATTCATGTATAAAAGACGTACAAAAGTGCATTTTGCATGATAGGTCCCCTTTAAATGCCCTTTGTTAAACCCCTAGGGATTACAATGAAAAGTGTATTAAAATAGAAATAATGGAACACAGTTTGTTAATGTTTGGTAATGGGAAAATACTTCCCAACTATTTATTCAGTATAAAGCAAAATAAGAGGAAAATAAATTACAGACGTCCAATTCAGGCTCTGAAAACATTTTGATGCCCATTTGTTGTATATCAAATTGAAAAATAACAGACTAAACTATATATTGATTGAGCAATTGAAAAAATAATTAGCACATTACTTAGCCATGTGGGGTTTTCTGTCCCCCCCCAGCAGGTTGTTTAACCATCACTTTTTATTTCTGAACATTAAAGTATGACTTTTTTACATTCACAAACTGAGTTAGTCTGATGTCATTTAGTTACAGCCACACTGCTGCCATAGAAGTTGCCTCTGACTTGAAGAGGGAGGTTGTTTCTTGGATGGATTACTGCAGATTGGTGGAGGAACACATTAAATACACCCGTTCCAGGGAGGATTACCAAGACTCATTTACTTCATCCTGACTGCTCTTTCTTAAGGCTCCGTCTGCTTTCTTAAAAATGATGTCAGCGTCAAGCACACGTGATGAGTCACTCGTAGCGTTTAACAAGAATCTCTGAAAGGCATTTGTTCGAGGGAATGCCTTCATCGTAGGGATGGAAGATCATTTGGCAGACATCTTAAAACACTCAGCAGCCTCTCATCGTGATCCTCCTAGAAACTGGGGTACTCCCTGGTGAGTTTGAAGATGTGCATTAGGGTTGTCTGTGACCTCGTACACCCGCTCAATTACTGTAAAACTATGAGGCTGTTATATTCCCACAATGCAAGTGGCACGGCTCCTTCGGATCTTTTCATATTGCAGCTTGTCTCTGACACATCTGCCTCTGTGGTCCTTCACTCAAGAGAACATGGAGGTAGTCTAATCAACCCCTCAACCCTTCACTTCCCTCCCACCACCAGCAGCCCAGAAAAATAAGGTCACTGATGGATGCGCTCTACGCTGCCTCTTTAAGCCTCGCTGCTGAACACAACTGCAGATTGAGCAGCTGGACGGTTGGAGGGGCGACTTGAGCCCAGCTGTCCTGCTCTCTGGCTTGGATTTTCCTCAGGGCCATTAGTTCTCTCACGTGCCGCAGCATAAATCCTTGTGTCAGCCTCTCGTCTGTAAGAGAGGCAGCAAGCCAGCGGGCGGCTGGAAGCACCATCAAGGTTCAAGGTTCAAGGTTCTTTATTGTCAATCTGACATAGCTACAGAGTAATTATGCAGTTGAAAATCTTATGTCACAGGCTTCTCCAACAATGCAACATAATAACATAACATAATAACAATAAGAGCAAGAGCAATACAAAAATAATAATAGTTATAAAAATGAAATAAAGTTATGATGTGGAATAGTGCAGTATGAGTCTATATACAAGTTATTGGAATGATATATATATATTAGGTATTAGATACATACTACTGAGTAGCAGTTGAATGTTTGAAGTTGTTTCAACAGTTCAATTTTTTAACAGTCTCACTGCCCGCGGGAAGAAACTGTCTCCGAATCTTCTTGTCCTTGCCCGGATGCTGCGGTAACGTCTGCCAGACGGCAACAGAAAGAACAGTTTGTGGCTGGGGTGATGGGGGTCTTTGATAATCCGTAGTGATTTCTTCCTGAGCCGCTGGGAGTAAAGGTCCTCCATGGATGGCAGCTCCGTCCTCCATGTGGCAGACAGGGGAATACTGGTGGCAAAAGAGAGTAGGATACATTCAGTGTCGTTTTTATACTTTCAGCTTTAAGACTTCTGATCTGACTTTTGGAAGGTGGCATTCAGTTATTCACATTTGATCAAAGAAATGTATTAACATATCCAATTTATTCAGTTTTGACGGCAAAAATGTTAAAAATGACCCTTTAGATCCTGAAATGTTTGCCTTTTTGGACCAATATTTATTCAGTGAATATTTTTATGCCACTAATAACGGTAATAATGGTGATTTAATTGCTGAATCTGCCGTGAAAAATATTGATTTGAGAGAAATGCAGTGAAGTGCACAATATTCCCCTGAGTAATGGTGTGGAGCAATAATGTAAAGTAGCATAAACTGGAAATACATAAGTGTATATATGTCCAAGTAAGTGAATTGTACCCATGTCCAATGTGGAAATAAATGTACTTTTCTGTTCACTAATCACAGTATGTTACTTTCCACCAACGCAAGCTGCCTAAGCGGTCATTACATTATCTAAATGTATTAACGATAAATCAGATGTATTAAAGCTGTATTTCCTTTTCAAACTACCATGTGGGTAGCACTTTGGTTTCAGCATTCTGAATCTGACTGATTCTTGTTCATCCAATAAACATTTTGTTATCTTTCTTTCCTCTAGGTCAATCCAGAGCAAACATGATCCCACTGAAACAACCCCGAAACATCAAAGCATCCAACGATACGTTAGCCTCCATCGATCTGGACAGCCTTGCTGACCAGCCGGCCCTGAAGGCAACACCACCCCCTCTACCTAAGAAGAACGTTCCTCGCTCCAATACCGAACCCAACCTCGCCGGCAAAGACTCTGTCCTGAGAGCGCGGGCTGAGGCTCGCCCTGGGGGCACCAACCTGAGTGTGGCCAACCCCATCTACGACCTGGACTCCACGTGGGAGACGGCCAGCCAGAGCTCCTCCCTCAGCTCCGAGCCTCATCGCGTCCACGACCAGGAGAGCGGGGACTCTCTGGAGAGATCAGCTGCTACTAACAAAGTCCGCCCCACTAACAGCGTGTCCTCTCTGGTTCCTCAACCTGCGTCTGCTGCACCCAGCGCCACGACGAGCAGAGAGAGGAGGGCCTATCTGAGCACAGAGTCTCTGGCCGGGAGGGGTCGTTCAGCGGGTCGAGGCGCTGCTGCTGCTGCTGCTGCCGGAGGCTCCAAAGCCCAGAGACCCGCTCTGTACCGGGGGTTGGACAGCTGGGACGAGGTGGTGGGGAGGATCCGGGGGCTCCACACGGACACGCTGAGGAAGCTCTCAGCAAAGTGCGAGGACCGCTTCATGGCCGGTCAGAAGGACCACTTGAGATTCGGTACTGACAGCTGGTCTCACTTCAGGCTGACCACCGGGAGACCCTGCTGCGAGGCGGGGGACGCTGTGTACTACACCGCCTCCTACGCCAAGGACCCACTGGTCAACTACGCCATCAAGGTGAGATATCTGACCTGTTTATAATATAATAATAATAATAATAATAATAATACATTTCATATATATACCACACTTTCTGTTTCGACAATGCATAAACAGTGTTTGTCATTTAGAGTTTGAAAGCAACATATATGCATACAAATGAGACAGTGTTCTGTACTGATTGTATGTACAAAGAGAAACAAGAAACACAAACAAACAATAACAACGACTAAAGTAATCCCCTACATTCACTGCCAGTGAGCCTCATACACACGAAAGCACACTTTAAAAACAACGTCATCACAAGGTGCTTCACAATGCAATTATACATTTTATAATTCTGCCCGACAACAACATTGAGATCGACTCCATCCGTTTTAATTCACAGTATAATGCTGGTATAATATGAATCTTCAAACATGCTTCCTCTCGCCTCAAGGCCTTTAGAGATTTTCTTAAAGTCCAGTGTTTACTGCAATGTCATTATACAGAGAATCATGCTCACTTCTCCTGCCAACTTTAATCTAATAGAATCCACATCATGTGTTTATTTAGCAGATACATGCTGCATCACTGCAACAATAACACATCTTTTAGTGACATCAAATCACTTACAAGATGACGGAACTATGTTGGTGATCATTAATCATTTCAGGTATGTTTCATCATTGACTTGCTCCAGCTAATCAAATGAAAGGATTGACTTGTTTCTGTTTTATAACATTGTAATTGTACTATGTTTTGACATTTCATAAGCCAATCATTAATCAAGGAAATCATTTGCAGATGAATCAATAATAAACCTAATTATAATAAGGAATCAATGTCAAACCACTAGATTTGAATAATAGAGTTGATTGTGTCCAGTTTATGGTACTACTAGATGCCCGAAAGTACCATTACTACGTATTACTACAGCTTTGAACTACACATACTATTGAAAACACAACTTAACTAACGTATACTTTGTCCCACTTTCCAATCAAAGCAGTTTTATTTTGCAAACCTATACATCTTCTTGCTTTAGGCCAGACTAAAGCGAGTTTTACACTGCATGCTTTGATCAAATCATGTAAGAAACTGCTTTTTTTTAGGACCTCATTAGTTTGAATTCATTAGCGTGTGTTTTTTGGTATTTGGCTTTTGCTTTCTCCCTGCGTTGAGATGGGCTAAGATGAAATGGGAGTCTGGTCGTTTCTCCAGTTGCCTTGGACACAATGAATCCTTGTATTTTGTTTTTGTGTTGAGGAATCTCCTCCCACTCTCTTAACCGAAGGTGGAGGAAAATGTTTGTGCGGAAATATTGGCACTTAATCTCCGAGCCTTCAGGGCACAACCTTGTACAATGAAACCTGTGTGTGCATGTGGATCTTTTTATTTTTTTTCAAATGAATAATTGTGTGTGTGTGTGAGCTTGCTGCAGGAGCTCTAAAGCTAAGCAGATATGGATGAAGGTTGCATAATTTACACCAAATGATCTGCGCCCCACAGCACTTCAAAGCCTTCCTATTATCAGCAGGCCTTCAAGAGAAAGTCTTGTTTTTTTTATGATGCTCATCCATAAAATGAGGCAACCAGGAGCAGCATACTGGTCCTAGCCTCCCAATTAATCCTTCCCCAACTCACTACTTGAATGTGCTCTTCCTCCTGCCGTCTTTCACACCCCAAGTGTAGTTGATCCTTCTGCAAATTAGATTTTTCATGCTGTGCTAATTATTCATAATCCACTTTTAGCATGTCTGTGTGGAATTCAGCACGTGAGTCAGTGTACCTGAAAGTATCTCTGAAATGTCAGCGTTAAGGAATCAGTAAAGTAAAAGGATTACCTGTTAACCTTGGTGTTACAATCAGGAATACTGCTTAGAAAATCTGATATATAATCGACGAAAAATGTACATATTTGTCCTTAAGCGTCATCGGGAAACAGCTGGAGTCTCGGAGCCAACATGTCTGAACAAACATCAGTAAACATGCACATTCCTAAAGCGTTACACAGTGCGTTTGGGAGAAAAAGTTCCTAATCCAACATGACAATTGAATGCACTGTATATAAATCATGCCCCATCACTGCTTTTTCTATAGCAGTCCCATTGTAAAATACTTTGAATCAGATTTGTTACGAGATTCGATTCGACTTTTAGATAAACAATTTTTGGGGAAATGAATACATTTTCTAATATGTAAACAAATGACCATACAGTGCACCTTCACAGACACACAACGCCATCATTAGCACTGCACAACATCAGAAATAATAGCTCTAATTCATATTAAACCTGCTCTCATTAGATTCATTTAGTTTTGGCCCCACAGATTCGTACTCTGAATCTAAAAATCTATTTCAATCATATTTTAGTCATTCAAATGTGTGCTTTAATTCAAGTGAAACATATTTGGTGCACAGGTTGAAGTGTGAATAAGATCATTACTAAAAAAGAACTCGCACCGTTCAGCCGAAAATATCTTAGTAATTATCTCATGACTTTTCCCGCTCTGCTGGTATTTTAGTAAATGTAGTGACGTGTGCAGAGACGATCATCACTCCTCTCCTCTGTGCTGTGATCACAGTGCAGACACACAGAGAGCTGCTGACTGTCTCTGAGCTCCAGACAGACGCGGTGGTGACAGCCTGAACTCTGCTCGCTGTTACGCTCCGCTGTAAATATTATTTGCGGAAATGTTCCAGAGAATTGGAGCAGGGCGGAGAGTTTTAAAACCTAAAACACATTTGGTTTCGCACTTATTGTGCATTCTCTGCTTACGTGGTGTATTTTGTTCCCTGATATTGTCTCCCTGTGAAGCAATTTCTATTAATTCAAATGTTATTTGGAATGAAAGATCTATAGTAATTGCAGAGGTTTTCACAAGTGCTTGGAAAGGAAACATTAACATGCAGCAACATCTATCAAATTAAATTATTGTTCATCATTAAAAAAAAAGCAAATGTCCTTATGTATCTTAACCCTTATTCATCTCACCTCCTTACTCTGTGGCTCTCAACCCCTACATGTAGATGTGAATCTTTAAAACTGGTGCAAAATATGAATGTCATTTTATTTTCAATTTTAATAATTCTCCAGAGCAGCTGTTTATTTTAGAAAACACCCCTTAGAGAGAAGGAATTTGTCTGGGACTATTTTTTTCGGAGTATTTGTACACATTCAGTGCTCGAGGGATAATTGCAGTGAGAAGGGAGGTGTGTGTGCGACTGACTGAATAAAGGACAGCGCCTGTGTTCATGGTAATAAAGGGAAATGATACCCAGTGCAACAGTGTGGCTCATTAGTGCACTTTTTATAGTTATTGGACAACAATGGAGCTCCATGGCACACGGTAATAATAAGTATCAGGCTGTGGAGACACACATTGAAGTCGGGTCTATTTTTTGCCCTTTCATTGGATCATTAGGCAACTAGACTAATACAAAATATCTTTAATATCAGTATTGGTAGTTTGGTAAATTGTATTTCTCCTATATCTTCATCATGAGAGGTTTTACAGCTCAAACCTTACATATATTAAAACCTTGTCTTTATTATGTTTATTTCTGCAGATCTGTCGGAGCAAAGTGAAGGAGACCCAGCAGCAGTTCTTCCACAGCCTGGCAGTGAGGCAGAGCCTGGCCGTGCACTTCAACATCCAGCAGGACTGTGGACACTTCCTGGCTGATGTGCCCGGCCGCCTGCTGCCCTGGGAGGAGGAGGAAGGTTCGGAGGTGGAAGAGGATGAGGAGGAAGATGTGAAGGAGAAAGAGAAAGACATTGAGAGTGTTACCAAGACAACAGACTCCAAAGCTCCAAACGGTAAACTAGATGAAACCCAAGCAGCGGGTCACATGAACACGGTGGGCCGCCTGAGGAGCCGCGTGGTGGTGATCACTCGCGAGGTGCCCTTCCAGACGGTGGCCGACTTTGTCCGGGAGGGCGTGGCGCGACACACCCACAACCCGGAGCTGTACGAGCGGCAGGTCTGCCTCCTGCTGCTGCAGCTGTGCTCCGGCCTGGAGCACATGAAGCCTTACCACGTGACGCACTGCGACCTGCGGCTGGAGAACCTGCTGCTGGTGCACTGCCAACCTGGAAACCCCTGGAATACGGACCCCCTGGAGCCCAACAACAACAACAGCAGCAGCAGCAGTGGGGGGAGCAGCGGTTCTGGTGCGACCCCCGCCGGTGCCGCTGCTGCCGCCGCCAACGCCACCTGCCCCGCCCGCCTCATCATCAGCAACTTCTCTCAAGCCAAACAGAAAACGGCTCTCGTGGCCTCCGACCCCGGAACGCTGCGCGACCAATCACGCCTCGCGCCGGAAATCGTCACAGCGACTCAGTACCGCAAGTGTGACGAGTTCCAGACGGGGATCCTCATCTACGAGATGCTGCACCGGCCGAACCCCTTCGAGGAGACGCCGGAGCTGAAGGAGCGAGAGTACACGTGGGCCGACCTGCCGCCGCTGCCCGTGCGCTCGCTCTACTCTCAGGGCCTGCAGCAGCTCGCCCGCCTGCTGCTCACCGTCAACCCCTCGGAGAGGATCCGCATGTCGGAGGCCCGGGCCTGCCTGCAGTGCCTGCTCTGGGGCCCCCGGGAGGACCTGTTCCAGGCGCTGGGCTGCAGCAGCAGCTCGGGGCCCATGTCGGGGGCGACCTCCAGCCAGCGCGAGGCCACCCTCCAGAACTGGCTGGACCTGAAGCGGACGCTGATGATGATCAAGTTTGCGGAGCGCTCTCTGGACGCGGCGTGCGGCGTGAGCCTGGAGGACTGGCTGTGCTGTCAGTACCTGGCCTTCGCCTCCACGGACACGCTGAGCCGGGTGGTGCACATCCTGCAGCAGCCCCAGCCCCATCCCCAGTCCCAGAGCCATCAAACACAAACCCTCCACCCGACGCAGCCACTCTGAGCTCCTCCAGCCAGCTGTTACTATGGCAACAGGTCCAACTTCCCCCCCCCGTGTGGCCCCCTGTGCTCAGGCTAATGTGTGATGTAAGCGTATAGTCAGCTTTGTTGTTGCAGTGCTCACATAAAACTCCTGGGCTGGGTGTGTCTGTGTTGCCTTCATGGACACATCGCTCCACAGAGTGAGGCGTTCACATCCATCACCATCACGGTTATTCTGAGCGCTCATTAGCAACAGCGGGACGGTTCAGAGTCCCGCAGATGAAGTGGCTGTCTAAAGCAAACTGAATCATTATTATCAGGTTGACGTCATTCTGGCTCCTGGCAGCGACTTCTCTTCTTTCATCACTTCATCTGTTGCTTCAGCCCGTCACATCTCAAGTGTTCAAACGCTAAAAGTTCCAGATTGAAGAGATTTACCAAATGCGTGAGGGGCTTTTTGAAATGTTTCAGTCCTTCAAGACTACAGATATCATGATATTTTAAATAGTTTGCATGGCAGCCGTCTCCACTCCATCAAATGGAATAAAGTGGGGATGTTATATTGTTACACATCAAAACTCTATAGTAATCATCTAAACGTCAGAAAGCATCAGAAATTGAGATATATCTGAGATTTTCAAAACACCATTTTCAGAAGAAGATAAAGAGAAAACACATATTTGGGGGGGAAAACTAATCAAAAAACATAAAAATGAAATACGATTTACCACTGAAGCCAAAGATCTGCCACAAATCATCCACTTAGATAGTTTAAAGATACTTCGACACATTTTTACAAGAGATGTTCATTTCAGTTTGTTACATAATGCAGTCCGACATGACAATAACTAGATTGGGTTTTAGCCCCAAAAGAACAGCCGTGACTCAAATCAGTGAGATGTCACTCTTTGTGGTGAAACGATTACAAAAGCCAGTGTGGAGTTGAACGATGTTGTTCCATGCCACACTTTACACTTTGAACGAGGTAGGTGGTTAACACTGAGCTAATTTCGGCTTATCTTTCAAACACTTTGAAGTGAAAATGGGACACAACTTCTTCGGCTGTTAGCTTGCTTTCTAGTCGGAGTATGTGCAATGACTATTTTTGTTTATTTCCTTTGGAGATAAGAACATTTCAAGCAGTCTTTTACTAACCTTCCATTAGTTCTGTGGCACATAAACTGATCCATTTCCTGCAAGTGAACCGGACTTCTTACGGTGGATGGGAGACAGGGATGTTTCAGGGTCTGTTGCGTTGTTTTTGTCAAGTTGTTTTCGGACGGTTCTGCGTTTACAGATGGCATTTTGCACATTCAGTGTGAACGTCCTCGGTGGAGACTGAACACGCGAGGGTGCAAGAGAGTTTGAGAAAAGTTCCCGGGGGAATTTGAGGAACTGGATTTGTTTTTGCAGCGTGTGGAATGTAAAGGTTTTGCGTGGACTGAAACAGAAATTTTTTTGGACCTGGTCTCATCTGCTTCGGAGACTCGCTCATCTTCCAGCTGAACCGCTTAGTTTCACATATGAAGAAGAATCATCCACAGCCTTGAAGAGAGAGAGAGACTCGCCTCCATTCCTCCTGCCTTGTTTCCCGTCCACTTTCTTGTTATCCTGCCAATACTGTACGACGGCATTAATGCTCACTTCCTGTCACTCAACGGATTCATTCTGCTTTAATTAAATGAGCTCTGTGTTATTGATCAGTACCTTTCAGCTTAGAGTCAGTGGTAGTAGTAGCCTATCAAGCCACCATGAAAACAACTCATTGTATCCACTTTTTACTGCGTTTATGGTGAAACCCCCTGAAAAGCATCGTTAATTCACATATAATCTGTACTTGGTGTTCTTTTCTCTGGTTATCTGCAGCTCTTTAGCTTGTGTCCTGAAATGTCCTGTGATCCTTTTTACTGCAGTACGAGACGGTCCACGGAGCGCAAACGAGACAAAGCAGGTGTGAGTGTGTTGCTGCATTTAAAGGTTTTGTGTACTAAGGAGTGTGTGTGGACAGCACTGGTGGCTGTCCTTGTATCTAGAGATTTAAGCCTTTATATAGTATATATAGTATAAATATATAACCTTTATCTATTTTAATCCACACACTATTTTGTCGCGTACGGAGCACCTCTTTGTCTGTCTTTTAGAAAGTCTAATTATCATTTTATTCATTTTGAAAGCTTGACTTTCTTCGCTTGTTTTGAAGGGAGGGAAATCATTGTCCTACACACAGGATTCATTCACACATATTCTTCTTCAAACACCTTACATACAGAACAATGTACAGTATTTTTACCCCCGTGTAAAGTTTAGGAGATGAACCACTTTGGGAAGAGGCTGGAGAATGACTTTTGAACGCACCATTCAACCCGACATCATCAGCTGTTTCTCTTTCTCTCTCTTTGCATTGTTGATTGCCACTGAACAGAAAAACTGAAGCTCTCTAAGGCTTTCTTTTAAAATGTGTACAGTTTGTCTCCTGGCCTGCCTCCATTTATTGTTGATCAAGTTAACCAACAGTAACAGAACAATAAATATATGTTTTTATAAATACACTTTGTGCCATTGTGCTTGATTTATTTACCCCTCTAGAGAATAACTGGAGTTTTAGTACAGATTGTAAAATAAAGGAGTGGTTTGAAGTAGGTCTGCACGATTTGGGGAAATAATCTAAGTGCGATTTTTCTGACAGATATAGCGATTGCGATTCGCGATTTTGTTTTTAAGCAACCCAACGGAAGTTTATTGTAAAATGCGGCCATATCTCCGGCTAGGAAGGTCGTATCAACGTGCTCCCGTCTCTAGCACCCCCGCAGCCCGAGCTACGAGTGAAAGAACTAAACTTACATGAAACTTCCGTTGGGTTGCTTTAAAGTCAAGCTTCAGTTTAAGATTCACCCTGTAATAGATGTATAACATGTGATGGAGCATTACTAACCTAACTCAGATGGTTTGTTTCACCAAACCATCTAGGAAAACTGCATTGGAAGCCATTTGGAAAGGGCAGGCACTTTCAAAAATACTAGGCAGGTGATTGGATCAATCTGTCTATCACTTCTATCATGGGCCACTTCTGATTGGTTAACAGTGGCTGGTACATGTGGAGCACAGCACTTCTGATTGGTGTGGATGACTGACACACAAGAACAAATAAATAAAATATTTTAAAAAGAATAAATAAATAATAATCGCAGGCTTTGCGATTTCATAATCGCATCATTTAAAATCGCGATTTCAATTTAAAATCGATTAATCGTTCAGCCCTACTTTGAAGTAGATTAAGACAGATTTGTTTGTGATATTTGAAGACTGTTTCAATTGTATTACGTACTTAAGTTATATTGTTAGGATTATAAGCAGTATGGACAGTGACACCCTTGGTTTATATTCATTTCGGACAATCTTTAGCATCAGTCTACTAAAGAATATGAACCCTCCTCAAGCCCTGGGCAGATAATGAGCCTTTAATTATTCATGGTGACCAAACTAAAACTGGAAACAGATTCATCTTCTCAGAGGTTTTGAACATATACCAAAACCACTGTGAATGTTTTAAACCAAAGAGAAACCTGCAATGAATTTAATTTGGTCTTTCTTTGTGAATTTTAAGAAGATGCTCATGTTAAGAGTCTTTGCTGACGTACCTCAAAGATCTCAAAAATGTTCTTTGAATCCAAAGAGTTTTGCTTTGATGTTTCTGTCCACATAGATTGATGCATCTTTTTCCAAATATTTGATTCAAGATTTAAAGATTTTTCTTTGATTAAATATCACAAAGCAAATCCAAAGCACAAACATTCCCAGAACATTTCATCCCAGTGAAATGATGGACTCTTTTTACATGAAACTAAAGCATGTTGTTGAAGTAAATAGTAGAGAAAAATTCACCAGGAGAGTTTTCTCGACTAATAGAATGAATTCTGGGGGTTGGAGCTTAGACTTTCCGACTTTCAATTTAAGGACCACCCTACGTGAGGCTAAACTTCAAGGTTGATGAGGGAGGGCTAAATGTTGTTGGAATTTGAATAAAATTCACCAGGAGAGTTTTATTGATAACGAATTCCGGTGGTTGGAGCTTAAAATAAATGAATTCGAAAATGTACATGGCACTAAGTTGTTTTGTACATTATTCTTTTTGGAACGAGATGTATTTCTGTGCCAACACTACAGCAGCTCCACCACCAGATGGAGACATTTAAAAGGTAAAAAATACAGAATGCACCATTCTCCTGTTGTTGAACCTCATATGAACTGACTAGCCTAAATGCATAAATGTTAAGCATATTAAGTCTTGTAAGGACACATTTATTTTCATTTTCATTTAATCGTTTATTTGAATAGGGACAATGCACATTAATGAACACTTTAGACAAATAATGCTTCAAGTTGAAATATTCCGGATTTTAGCTTTGAGCTAATTTCCATCCGTAGTCCCTGATCTTTTAAACCAAAAGATAAGATGTTGTCTTGACACCGATTTTCTAACATTCTTGGTCCCACTCCTCTTTGTAATCTAAAAGGAGGAAAGAGGAAATCCTTTCCACCTGCTTCTCAGTGTTTCATAGAAAAAATCGATTATGAGGATGCTTTTTATTTGTATTTCTGTCCCTTCAAAATGAATGTATTTCACCTTGCAGATCAGGGAGATTACCACAAGTGGAGATTGGGTTCGCAGGTGAGAGGTTTGTTTGATCAGACTGCACCACTGTTGGCAAACAAAGCTGAGTTTTAATCTCATTATTCCTGTTCATCATGCTCTGTTTGTTTTTCTGTCTTCATCCGCCATCCAATGTCACAGCTGCAGAACATGGCCCCAGAGGAAGAGACAGGATTCTCCACAGACACGCTTTAAGGCACATCAATCATCCAACATCAAAAGAAAAACATAGCCTCGCTGTCTCTGCATTGATATAACCTGTAACCAATTACAGTGTAGGTTTTCCTCATTGTGCCTTAGTGGAGAGAAACTCCCTCTGGAGAGAACTTTGGGGTTTTAGCCTTTGCAGACAATGTACATGCGAAATAACCAATAATACACTACAGGAGAAGGGGAACCCCAAAAAGCTTACTGTATGTTGCCTTCAAAACATATCAACCAGAACTTTTTCTCATAAATTACTCAATTAAAACAAAGACATTTCCCAATACTATAATACATTGTGGCTTTATTGATGCTAAATAATGCATCAGTGCTTTAAGTTTCAGTAATAATTAATAACATTGTGAATATCCCTCTGCTGATGTTTATCATCATACAACTCGACTAGTGATCTATAAAGCAATCATGCATGATTTATGAATGAATCATTAACCCCTTTATATTAGATGCCTCATTAGAAAGTGGCACTTTGAGATTTTACTTAAGCATTCAAGTGTTATAAGTAGGCCTAGTGAAGAGTACTTTAATGTACTGGGAGAGTATGAATAGATAGCCTTCAGAGGTGTTATCATCACTGCATCTGAATCATCTGAACTGCTGAAATAATGATGAAGAAGAGGGGGTCATGTGGGCGTCAAGTTAAGGAGAGATGATGAGTAAGAAAAGTTTGAATGTTCCTGAATCACACACCTCCCACCCCAGTTCCCCCCCCCCCCCCCCCCCCCCCCCCCCCATGCACCGGTTGCATAACACCAAACTGTGTGTGTGTGTGTGTGGCAGCAGGCAGGTCTCCCTCAGTGCTGCTGTGGAGCTGTGAGGAGGAGGAGGAGGCGGTGGTCGTGTTATCGAGCGGCCCGGCGGTGGAAGTTGCGCTGCAGGGGAGGGACTTTCTTCCTGCAGTCGGTGGGTCGGGGGTTAGCTGCGGCTCGTACAGAAATGCCTCAGGCAGCAGCTTTTCAGACTCCAGCGAGCAGCAGCAGACGGACACATCCGAGTGGAAGATAAACCATCCTCCTCCTCCTCTTCTGCTTTCTCACCATCCCTCCTCACACTCCTCCCTATCTTCCGGGGGGAGTGTGGACTCCATCCCCGGGATAGAGAGCCCGGACCGGCACCGGTGCCATTGTATGGAGAGAGGCGCCTGAAGAAGGGAGAGCGGTGGAGTTGGTCTATCCCCCTCCTCCTCCTCTTCCTCCTCCTCCTCCTCCTTCTTCTTCCCTACTGCACCAAAAGAAAACTCCGGGTAAGAAATGCGTGTTCACTCAGCTGCAATACTGCTCCGTGCGCAACATGCAACATGCATCATGGCGAGACTTGGCACTTGCATGCGTATTTTTCTCCCCTGCTTTTGTATTGTTAGAGAAGGGATTTAATTAAAGCATGAAGCATTAGCTGAGGCAGACGGGGTGGCTTTTTTATTTTGGCACAACGTTTCCTAATCCGCGACTTCAATCGTTTCTCTTAGGCGATTTAAATATTGTTTCGCATCGCAGCTCCACCTGAGCTTTAGGAGCAGGTTATCGGCTATGGGAGCTTTGTTCAGGGGGGGAAAGTAAAGATAGGAAACATAACACCAGGGTGCAGGAACTGTCATTTCAGCACCACTCTGCTGAACTCTAACTGTGGCCTTACAAAAAACTTAGTGCAGGTTTGATGAGCAGCTTTAAGGATGTGGGAAAGTCAGGGTCAGCCAGGTTTGTGTTTGCAGGATAGACCCTTAGGCTAAGGGTTTGAATAAGACTGGGTATTACTTAAGGGTCAAGGATACAGAGTGTAGTAGGTTTTACAGAGTGTAAAGCTCAATAAATAAAATCAACTTAACTGTAAGATGGTGTTGCTACCATGTACCAGGATCAGACTTTTTACAACACCTAATTTTGCTGAAAATGTTTATCTCCAACAGTTGTGTAAGAACCTTGCGTATAATGTAGTCTGATTAGTGTTTAGAAAGACCTGACTTGGTTTCCAGGTCAAAACCACGTATTTGTATGTATTCGTTATGCTCTTAAGGAGTATTTTATGCAATTGTTTACAAAGTCAAGAAAACAGGAAATGCAGTGCGAATGATTGAAACGTAGATCTCTCCCATTGTCAAACTGGGGTTGTGGTTTAGTTTGATCAACACAAGTCTCTTTAAGCATTTCAATCATCTGAATAGATCTTGGTTTAAATGACTCACAACTAACGCGTTATGCAACCTGTGACAAGGGGTCGTGAGAAGACATTGATTTGCTTTAAAGGGTCACTATAGCCATAAAAGGTTGTGAGTCATTATCTCAGTGCTTTTGATCCGTGCTAATTCGATGAAATGTTTAGTAAAGCTCAAGAGAGTTTGTCCTTTGTTGCGTTCGGTTAGCAAAATAATCAGTCCGCCTATGACGAATTCAGAGGTTTTTAGATTCTGCGACTTTCTGAGCTGGTTGTGGTCCAATTTCCTGAAACTAAAGTTGACTGATTGTCCGTCTAACACTTTCTTGGCTTTGTAGACGTCCTGTTTCCCCCTGAATACCCACACTCATAATATGTATACATTTGACCTCTTGGCTCCCTTTCTGTGTTCCATCTAAAAAATGAACCGCTGTGTACTAATTACCAGGAGAGCTTTCTACATCAATTCACAGTGTAAAGATGTGTGGGAGTTGCCTTCTGGTCCTTTAAGCTGTGGTTAATTGAAGCACATTCAGAGTCCTCTTTGCTTCAGACATTTCAAACTAAAGAACAACACATTTTTTTAACATGATGCCAAAAGTCTGAGTCCTCTCCGGCTCCTCGAGTGTGTTCCCCGGAGCTTTCTAATGGTAATGGAAGTCTGTTTGAAGTGACTTGGCAATAGAGGTAAAATATCCTGGTGTGTGTGTGTGTGTGTTTTTGTGTGTGTGTCTCACTGGGAATCTCGCCTCCTCCCCGGCGTGAAATACGACCTGCTCAGAATTCAATCCCTTCTCCAGCACTTGCAATCATCTCAGCCATTCGTTTAACTCTCTTTCTCGCTCTGTCATTGGCTTCCCCTGCTTCCACACACAAACACACACATACACACCACACACACACACACACAGCTTCCCCCTCCGTGTGTCCTTGTTGAACTCATAAGAAAAGTGTTATTACATTTAGTAAACTGAGAGCACTTTGATGAACCCCTGAGATGTGGCTCTGTGATTCTACTGTAGCGGCTGTCTGCCGTTATTAAAAAAGCCTCTCTCCTCCCATCGACCTGGCTTACACCTTCATTTATCGCCTCTAATATTTCCAGAATGGATCATGTAATGGATTGCCTCAGTTTATGGAGGAGGCGTGTGGTCAGAGCAGTGTGCTGCCAAATGCAGCTACAGCTCACTTCTCCTGGAGATGCCTCGAACGCAGCAGGCTGGGGAGCAATCGTAAAATAAAATATGGCACGATGAATCATATTTATGAGAGAGAAGTTAGCAGAAACTGTTGTTTATATCCTCTTCTACATCTGTATTGTAAATATGTAGCTAGATCTGGTTGCCTTAGAGTGGCTCTGGCCAAAGATAAGAAAAAACAAATGAATTACATGCATATCTAATCGGTTTAATCCAAATAAAATCCAAAGTGCAAAATTGATCATTAGTTATTTTACAGGGGGTTATGTACCACTCTATGTCTTGGCTTGGAGCGATCTCCAGCCATTAGTCGTGTAAAAGTCGAGCTTGAGAGATGCTAGTAGGCAGATGTTGTTACCTTTGAGTTTCCACTCTTCATGCTAAGCTACAGAAGCTAACCATCAACCGGCTCCACTTCATATTTACCATACAGACATTAGAGTGGTATTGATTTTCTCATTTTACTCTTGGCAAGAAAAAAAAAAGTGCATTTCTCAAAATGTCCTTTAAATTATTCCCAATTCCCAAAGTTGCTCATCTCATATGGCTGAAAATACTGTTTTGATTTCAAATACACAGTCTCTAAATACAGCACATATTCAGTACATGTGTGTGTTCCAGTAATTTTCAATATCTGTGTAAGCAAGCATGATAAATAGTTTGTAATAACACTTCAGTTTCAACAGCCGCACCACAGCAGGCAACCAGCTCTGGGCCTGATGCTCATGTTCAGGTTCCTATTTGTATGTTGTGTCTCTACTGTGACATGTCTCCATGCTTTAATGTTCAAAAAGCTCTTTATTTTTCTCGTACTGCCTGTGCTGCAGCACCTCTTTCCACCCTCTGTCTGAAACCAGAGCGCTGCTCTGATTGGTTAGCTGGCCGGCTCTGGTTGGGATTTTAGCCTTTGCAGACCATTAACATGCACACAAATCTATAGAACACACTACATGAAAGGCAAAACCCCCCAAAGCACAATAGGGCTTAATACATTTCCTTCTGTCCAATTTCTGATTTGATCATTTCCGAGTAAAGATTAACCTAAGTAGAAGAGTTGAAACATAAAAAACTGTTACTGTCCCAATACATTTGTATCTGACTGCAGATACTTAATAGTTAATCAATAAAGCAGTGGCTTGGTTTCAAATCACTGCTCTTCCCTACTTTGGAGAGTTTAAGCTTCCATCCAGCTTGAATGGACCTTTTTCCCAAACATTAAATTGGGTCTGACAGATTCTTTTGAAGCACTAAGTGCTTTTCCTGTCCTGTATTAGCCTAATTGTCAGGTTGGTAATCTACTGTACTAAGTAGTAGGTCTAATGAGTTTGACACTAAAGCTCCAGGAAGACATTAAAAATGGCAAAAGTGATGACAAATCATTGGCCAAGTCCATCCAGGTGTGGAAATAAATGGGAAACTGAGGAATTTCTTAAACTACTTTTCTGATTGTAGTCGGATGCAACCATGTGTGAAACCATGAAGAAGCTGATTCTGAATAATAACACACAGTCAATTAAACCAAACAATTAATCTATTTACATTTTTCTGATTAAATTGTGTTGTAATGCTTTATTTAGTCAGCAGGCCTTTTACCGTAAGCTGATCCCAAACTGCAGAAAGAGCTTTTCTCCCTCTCTGGCAAAGAAGAAAAGAAAATATTTAACGGGCAGATTTTTGGAAACAAATCAAATTCCCGTTGTTCGAGTTGTTTAAGTAGCACTCTCCTGAATAAAGAAAGAGGGGAAATTATGCTCTGCTTGCTGTCACACTCAAGAACAACACTTCTGTTCACTTCATTTTCTGTTAAATTGATTTGCAGACATCATCTTTTGACAAAGAAAATTCAAGTGCCTTTGCTCTTTTCATTGTTACGTTATCATACAATTAAAAGTATAAAGAAAGCGTAATCAGACAGTATGAAGATGACTTTTGTAGGGGCAGGTACAATAAGACTGTAAATAAAAAAAGTGCCATGTGTGGAATAAAGAAATTAACAAAAATAACTTTGGTGTTCGGATCTGATCTTTTGCTGTTTCTCCAAAACCGATCTACACACTACATTTGATGAAGAATGACTCCTATATTTCAGAGACATCATTCAGATCAACTTCAAATATAACCTTCTTAGCCCAAGTAAAAATAAAAATGTTATCCAATTAAGTGCGATGGTTAAAGTGATTGCAATGTTGTTCATGGTCCCATGCAGTGGATTAACTTCCTCTAGGCCACCATAAGAAATGTTTTGTAATGATTGACATTTCTTTGCACCTGTTGGATGGATTGATTTGATATCCAATGTATGCATTCATGATACATAACTTCTATGTTTAATTAATAACTCTTCTATGTATTGACTCAAGTCGCAATATGTTGCTTAACCTAAAGTATTATTGTTGCCTGAACAGGTTGTGAACTTCAGGGACTCACACAGTTTCTCTTATCGCTTGTTTTGCTGGACATTCATAGTAAAACACAAATAACATCTTTTAGTAAGATAACATACCAACCACTGTATGAGAATATGTTTATGCAGTTACAATGACTTAACGTCAGTGTAGTAGCATTGTCATTGCGACTATGCTAGCATGCATAGCATTTTCCTCAAAGCTAGCATGTCTGTAGCCTCCTTATTGAATGTCCTTTGCAGCTACTTCAGCATTAACGTGTGTGTTTCAGTACATTCGCTACACTTTTAGCAGCCTTTAGAAGTTGAATGTTTGCGTTCAGGGTTTGTTGTTCTAACTCTGAGTGATTGAGCGGATTAGCCGCATCGTGCTGGCGCCATCGCTGACATTTAAAAGCCGGCGCCAGCTACTTCCACTTACCCATGCACCAAGAGCTGTCCAAACCAGGAAGTCAAAATGAAGCTGGCATGGAAGCTGTAGATGTGTGAGGAGGGAGGACAGAGAGAGAGACAGATTGCTGTGTCGTGTTATATCTGGACATTTCACAGCGAGCAGCAGTGAGGCAGTCCATTTCATTATGAGTCATTGGGTGAGAAGAAAAGTAGATTGATCAGTTGTTTGGAGAGCGAGCTGACATGCACATGACCCGGCCCCCCTCCTTCCTCTTCTTCTTCTTCTTCTTCTTCTTGTTTTTCATTTCCCAGCTGCTCTCTGTTTCCTTATTCTTTATCAACACAGATACTAACTTCTTCTTTATTTTCCTGCATCACTTATTTCGATGATCAAATTATTGTGTCGCATTTGTCCTTCTCCTTTCTTCTATTACCCCTTTTTCTCTCTATGTGTGTCCATCTGTATGTGAGGGTGTGTGTGTGGACATAAATCAATGTGTCTGTTCTTATTGATCAGACCTGTTTAAAGTTTTGCAGAGGGAATTTCTTGTTGTCTTTGTTCTGGCTGTTAGCGGCTCTGGCATATTTACATCCAGTCTGAGCTGATTTCTGAACAGGTGCGTTGGTTTTGCTGTTCGTGCCGGAGCTGCTTTACGTTCAGCCGGAGACACGGAGGGGGCGGACTGTCACATTGATTTCTGTTGGCGACCCTGCAGAAACCAAGGAAACAAATACTCTATTTCCAATGAGATACATGGGTCTGACTTACACACTCAGTCTGGACAAAGAGCAGTATTATGCTAGCATGAGGGATTACTGCTTCTGAAGTTAGAAAAACACACAGTTTACTAAATCCACTGCTGTCTACCATCCTGGCTTTATAACAACAGGTGGACCTGCATCAAGCTGTTAGCAGGAGGAAAAGCCGAGCTCTTGGCAATCATTTTTGTTATGTAAGAGGATTATCTTTCACTCAGGTGTAGAAGACACAAGGTACCAAAACCAAAAATAGAAATGAGATGGAGAGAGGTTTAACATGTTCAATTTCTATCTGAATTAAAGGTGGGGTAGGTAAGTTTGAGAAACCGGCTCGAGATACACTTTTTGTTATATTCCATGGAATGCTCTTAACATCCCGATAGCAATGAATATCTCAAGTGCTTTGACAAAAAATCCATTAAAAAAAGTCATCTGTGGAAGCCGTGGTACTGTAAAAAGCACGACCAATCATTTTAGCCGGCCCGGCTAAAATAACTGGATGGCCTACCTGCCTGTCAGCCTTCCATCTGTGCACAAACTTATCTCGTGCCCTCATTGGTCATGTGCGCGTGCGTGTGTGTTGGAGGAGGGGCTCTGTAAGGAAGTGGCAGATTTTTTCCGGTTGTGTATTTTCAAATTCTAGCGCACTCGAGCCGGTTTCTCCAAAATTACCTAGCCCACCTTTAAGGATTAAGACCCCTTTTAAAAACAGAATGAGAACATATTCTTTTAATCATTACTGATCATAACAAATGTTTTTTTTTTATGTATATTGGGACCCCAGAAAAAAGCACTTTATGGCAACAAATGGGGATCCAAATAACCAAATAAAAAATAAAATAAAAGCCCTGTTTGATCAACAACCTTTACTGCAAGTCTAAGCTGGTTATTTGATGTGACAGTCCATACTGCTTCAATTGTGTAAGACATTGTATTTCAATCGATTTAGAATTATGTGAACACAAGGCAGAGTTTTTTTGCAGGAAGAAATAAGCTTTCCTCTGAACTATATTGAACTAGTTTGGTCAATTTTCAGATATAAACCTGACTTTTCAACCTGTAATGCAGAAGAAAAATATTTGTCTTGTTTTGGCATTTTAGTTTTGTGCATGAAAGGTTGACTATGAAATGTCCCCTGTGTTATTTTGCCTTCAACAGCCTTATTACAGTTCTGGAAAATGTCACAAGCTCTCTTTGAAATCATTACTCACATGCCACTTACTCATCACGGCCTGTTTTGCAAGCTGACATCGCAACAAGATATTCATTTTATTCATATCTCAGTAATTAAAACATCCTCAACACAAACTGCTCTTTATGCGCACTGGAGCAAGACGTTGTTTCAGGCTTTATGAGGAATGTTATTAGGCACAGCACTTCTTAAGCAGCAGTGAGATACATCTGAAGAGATTTGAGATCATGTGGGCTTGATGATGACACTTCAGTGGGAAAGCTTTCATGCAAATGTTCACCTTTCCTTTCACAGCCGTGTTTTAATGAGCTGTTAGCCAAAAGGAAAGTCTTGAATCTAAAAGAGAAAAGATTACTCATCAGACTATTGATGAATGTGGGAGAGAAACTCACTCTAGAGGCAACTTTGGGATTTTAGCTTTTACAGACCATTAACATGCACAAACACCTATACCACAAAGGAAATGTTGTGTCTCGTCAAATGTGTTAGTTATGTTTATGTATTTTGTCTGTCATTTCCTGTTTTATTTTTATTTACCTCTAGTTTTACCTGTTTTCTTCCTCCCCCTGTGTGTTTTTCCCGCCATCATCAGTGTCTGCCCCGCCCCTGATTGTTTCCACCTGTTCCCACTCACCTCATGTTTAAATAGTCCTGTCTCTCCCCTGTCCTGTGTCAGTTCGTCTTGTTTCTTTCCCCAAATGGTCATGCCAAGCCTCAGCTCTGAAAGGATCGCTTTCACTCATGTCAGGTTTTGTTAAAGGTCCCATGTCATGGCCATTTCTACTGATCATATTTCCATTGTTGAGGTCTACTAAAATAGATTTAAATTGTGCAATTTTCAAAAATCACATTGGTTTCTCATCCAGCATCTCTGTATAGTATGTGTATTCACCAGGTATTCACTCTCTGTCCTAAACGGCTTCTTGGAGCTCCTGCCCCCCCCCCCCCCTCCCTGTGAGCCCAGTGTGCTCTGGTCGGGACGTTGCGAGGCTCGCTGCTGCGAGGAGCGGACAGGTTTCCGGGTCGGCGATACAGCGAGAACAAGCGAAACTCATCCAGAGCACACACAAACACTCACAGCCGAAGTAAAAACAATAAGTGTGGCTTGATATTGAGTAAGAAAAAGGTTTATAACGCTGTGAGAATGGGTCTGCGGAGAGCATTTCTCCACGATTCCAACTCGTCTATTACCAACGTTCAGGGAGCTCTATGCAAGTTAGCCAAGGGATCCTGGTGTGTGAGGTGCTCCGCGGATTGGTCCATTTGGGCCAATCCGGTCATTTGTTGTTGATTTGGGTGTTCACACGTCACAGAACCCAGGAAGAAAACAATGGAAAATGAGAAATCTCCAACGAGGCGTTCTGGGGCAGCATAGACAGATATTTTCTGTGTTAGAGTTTTACTCGCTACAGGGTGTACTTTGAGGGTTTTTGACTCTGCAGACCGTTTACATGCATACAAACCTTCATAACACACAAGGGGACGGGTAATAAGCGGAAAAGCATGACATGGGCCCTTTAAGACCTCTTTTTGTTATGCTAGTTTTTTCCTCCTTGGGAGCGCCTTTTGTTATTTCCACCACCTACTCTGTTAAGAGGGATTACCTGCACTGTGAAAAATAAATATACCTTTTTTTATATTCAAGACTTTGTCTCTGGGTCGTGCATTTGGGTTCATCAGTTTGTGTCGAGGTCCTGACAGGAAAGGGAAAACCCCAAAAGGCACAATAGGTTCCCTTTAACACACTATCTGAAACACTTCTGCTCATGTGCTTTGTCTGTGCCTATGCTCATGTATGTTTTCTTTTAATGCCATCAACCTGTCTGGGACTGCAGATGAAAAATGCATGTGCATTGTCCCTTATTAGATATATAAATACAAGAAAGAAAGATGCTATTTGTTAGTTGATGATAGTGGAAATGGGGAAAGAGAAGGTGGAAGGCAGCAGCAAAGTTCACATCCTAAATTATATTATTTTCTATCAGAAGAAAGTATCATATGCATCTTTTTTATGATTGACAACTCAAACAATATCTGCTTTTGTAACAAAAGTGTGAGATTTGAGTATGATTGCACTTTGTTGACTGAGCTCATGATGTCCAAATCCTCCATGGCACTGAACTGAAACAGACTTTTCAAAATGAGTGTGCCTTGTGTTTTAAAATACATTGCTTTTCTAGGCATGTTAGACTTCTTTGTGAGTATTCTGCTATCTTAAGCCCGCTGAAGCGCCCACGCTGCCTCATTGTTATTTACTAAATCTGTCTTGCCTTGTTCTCTTTTATCTCTCTTTGTCTCTTGTGTACTTCCCTCCCCATCTTTGATATTTGTTCTTTTCTTCTTCTCCCTTCTTCTAAACCTCCTCAAACCTCAAATGTTAAGCCAGTCCAAGCTGATGCTGAGTTTTTTTGGGGGGGGGGGGGGGGGGGGGGGGTGTTGTTGGTGGTCACATATCCCTCCCTGTGAGAGATTCCCATGCTTTTCTACGGGCACACTAGCAGCTGTCAGTGGCCCTGCACTGCGTCAGCCACTTTAATTGGCCCGCATGGCTGTGGTCCGCAAAGCGCTCAGCATAATTGCGTTTACAAAACCCCCCGCCAGCCCCCCCTCCAGTCTTCTTTCTATATCATTAGTGTAATGCTCTCTTTTCCCTCGAGATATGGGGATATTCCAACAAGTGTAGGGAGCAGGAGGGGAGGTTGGGCGGAGGAATGAGTCACACATGCCAGCGCCCAAAGTCTTTTTATATTTTGCACTTTGCGGAGGAAGAGAGCTGCGCAGGAAGATGTGGTTCGGTTTAGTCTTTAAAAAACAGCCTCTGCTGCTTCTTACAATCATTGTGTTGTCTCAAGCTGTGTACCGTAAGCAGAAGTAGGGAAGTGATTAAATGTATGTTTCATCCCAGCAGTAAGATTAGAAACTATAGTATGTCTTCACAATACACACACATTCAATCTATGCTGCTGTTAAAAGGTCAGTAGTCAGATTTGTAGAATATAATAATAATAATAATAATAATAATAAAGCTTTATTTATATAGCATTTTTCATACAACACATGCATCTCAATGTGCTTTACAAAATGAAACATCACAAGGTAAAAACAAACAACAAGAAATTCTCCCCAGACCATCCGTCAAGAACCCCACAGGTACATTCAGTCAAATACAACATTTTATCAGGTTAACAGACACAAGGAGGTAAAAATAGAATGAAATAAATAATGGTTTCTCTCTGACAGAAGACACAAGACAACTGAATTGATGCAACAATATAATATGAGAGAGACAGGTTCATCTCTAACAGCCCTTGCTGTTTCAGACAAATTACTGTGTATGCTTATCATCCAGGAAAAATAAGTAGTAGGCTATAATGTTGCCGTACACACAGTTAACATCTTAGGAAGGATGATAGATGTATGAAGTCTTACAGTTCACAACATGTTGTCTGTTTAAAAGGGTTTGGGGAGTTTTACTGCATAAAAAAGCTATATAACATTTTGAAGGCTCCAGAGTGAGCAGGAAGTCTGATACATTGGCTCAAGTGATGTCCTTTAAGTGATGTCAGCGTCAGTAGAGATTAAAGTCTAAACATTTAAATATGAAAATAAATCTCGGGAGCCGAGAGAGTGAGCTTAATGGACATCTGTAGCGGATCTTTACATAAGGCAAGCAGTTAGAGGCTACTAGCATTACTCCCCCTGAATCCCTGACAAACTATCAGCAGTCGAGTTGCATTGTGGGTGATAAAGGCACCAGGTTTTAATGAGGAACAAGAATGCATGGGGGAACAAAATAATATATTTGTCTTGATCGTTTTTATCATCCAGTCCAATGTGAATCCAACAATGTTAGCTACGTGAAATGCTAATTTGCTGGAGTACACTTTTAGACCAATGCCAACGATCTTACATTAACCTTAACCAGGCATTTTTATTGTCTAAATCGCATGTGTCAAACTCAAGGCCCGGGGGCCAAATCAGGCCCTTGGTGGTTTTAATTTCGGCCCGCAGGATAATTTCTAATTACTATTAGATCTGGCCCGCCGGTATATTGCACGCACACCTTCACTCAATCCTGAGGGTTTCCTCCGCTCAGAGCCTGACCCCAAACATTGATGAACTTGCACCCAAGAGGAGATGCCAAGTATCTGGCTTGAACTAGCATCACGGAGCCGCAAACTGAGTTTCAATGGATGTTTCCTTCTGCACTTTTGTTCTTGCGACAACAGGGCATGTTTGGTTTGTTCTTTGAGGGAAATAGTTTTTTTGAAGCTGTTGTTGGCCTGTGGAAAAATGTACTCATAATAAATGACTCTGATGTTTAATGTCTAATGTTTAATGTTGTTTTTATAGGCAATAATTTAAGCTTTGTTAGTTCCAGGTTTAATATGTGCAATAAGTTCATTTCAATACGTTTTGCAATAAACATTGAACCAGTCCGGCCCTCGACTAGTACCGATTTTTTTATTTTGGCCCACTGTGTATTTGAGTTTGACACCCCTGGTCTAAACCTAACCAAACCACAACCAGAAAACCCTCACCCTTCCCTTGTTGTGCATGCATGTTATTGTGCATGTTCCCATCCTGTAATGTATCTGAAGCAGCAGGATGTCAGGAGTCGTTAGCTTCCCACGGCATCGCCCTGTGGCCAAAAGCAGTTCAATTTAGCCGTGTTTACTGAGATGCATGTTGAAAGCATAGATTAGAAGGTTAAAACATTTCGGTTTTTTAAAAGCTGTTGCTAATACTTAGTATTAAAACGTTATTTAATTATTCTGCAAAACATAATTTATTGTTGTAATTGTAGCTTAATATTCAATGTTTTTTAGAGGAAAGTCACCCAAATGTCATTATGGATGAAGTTTTCTGTTATATTTTATAAGGTACAGTTTTTTTTAAGACCAAATCTTTCTTGTGGTAGGCTATCTGACATTAAAGGCCACTTGAACATATTGTTGTTTTGATGTTTTTCCAGGCTGGCTGCAGCACCATGTCCTCCGCTGAAAGTGGGGATCTATCAGGCTACCATCTGAGCGGTGAGTAGTTTCAGCTTATTTGTCTCTTTCTGCATTGTGTCCTTGTGTCGGTTAATGCATATTGTTTGATCCACATTGTTGTAAATCAGTGAGTGTGTGTATCAGACTAGAGAGACGAGGCTGTGTGTACCTTAGCTTCTGCTCTCAGGTTGCTTTACAGCTATTGCCCTTTTTTAAACAAGCTGCACAACTCCTCTGACCTGCTCTCCTGCTGAAAGCCAGCAAAGTTACAACACATTTTGACTTGCCCTATAATTGGCTTATGTCTTGTGTTAAAAAGCAGAGATAAAGCTGTCAGTCTCCTCCCACAGAAGCAATTTATCTTAAGTCAGCTCGACACAGGCTCGCAATCTTTCTCTTAAACGCAACATGATGCTCTGACGTTTAATTCAGAGAGACTTTTCAATTTGTCACCTTCTCCCGAACTATTACATCAAACGTCATGCATCCCTTAAACTCCTCCAGTCATCTCAATGCTCAGTGTAAAATAACAAGACCTGACTGCGCTCAGTGATTGTGAGTTTTCAGTGCTGTAGAAGTATTTATATCCTTTGTTTGAGTAAAAGTACAGCTAGGTTAATGTTAACATGTTCCATTTTAAGTAGAAGTACTACATTCAAAATCTAACTTAATTAAGAGTGCTTAAAGTGTAAACATTTAAAAGTACTCATTCTGCAGAAAAAAAAAACCCTCCATATGTGAATAAAACAAGGTAAGATGACATTATAAGATTATCAAGTATAATTTTACTGTTGCAGACAACATTTGTTTCACACATTATTCATGTTTAGGACATTCTTTCTTAACTTTTTGTGATATATATGATAGTTTAACTTTTGTCTAACTCAAACAGTTTTTCCACTGGTTTGATGGATGCATTATGTTAAAAGTTTATCACGTCCGCTAAATATAGCAGAGGAAAAATACACAATTTCCCTTTGAAGTGAAGTACAGTAGAAGTATAAAGGAGCATAAAATGGAAATACTCATGTAAACTACACATATTTAAAAAGTGTAAGTACTATAGTTGAGTAAATGTACTTACAAATGTACTATTTTCCACCACTGTTTTTGAGTTTGTGAAGACTCCTACTTGTGTCTTTATATAAAAAGTTTCTTCCAACTTTCTACACTGCGTTTCTCCCAACTGTCAACCAGTGATCAAACTCCCCCATCAAATATTTAGTTATGGGGCCAAACATGATCTTTTATTGATGAAATGGTAATAAGGATCACTTATTTTGTGTTTTTGTTTCAGTGGTGCGTCACCCGCACGGCTGGGAGGTAGGGATCTACGTGGTGGGCTTCTTGGTGCTGCTGTGCGTTGCCGGGATCAACATCTGGAAGTTGTGGAAATCTGGAACCTTCCCTGCTCCGTCCCCTTTCCCCAACTTTGACTATCGATACCTGCAAGAAAAATATGGAACGTCCTTCTCAGAAGTCAGACAAAAGGTGCATGCTCGTCTGAAAAAAAACATCTCATGCTTTTAGAGAAATCAATTTCTGACTTCTTCATCCCTTACTTTTCTCCTTTCTGAAGCGAGTGGCTGCCAACAACCACCGGCGGACCTCCACCACCTCCAGCCGCAAACCCAGCCTGGCGTTTGGGGAGACCCCGGACGTCCTGAGGGACCTGGGCCAGCTGGAGCTGATGAGCCGCGAGCTGGACCCCTCCGGCCTGGCCCAGCTGAACCGCTCCATCTCCACCGACTCGCTCAGCTCCATCTCCTCCATCGCCAACAACTTCGGCCATGACTTCACGGTGGGCCAGCTGGAGGTGACGCTGGAGTTTGAGCCATCCAGGCCGCCGGGCCAGGGGGCGGGGCTTCTGCACGTCACCCTGCACCAGGGCAAAGACCTGCTGGAGAGGGAGGAGGGAGACTTCCCCGGCTGCTTCATCAGAGTCTCCCTGGGACCAGACGAGATCAACCTGGGAGTCACAAGGGTGAGGTGGCTGTGGGCTTTTGGGTCGAATGTGTTTGTAGGAGCCAAAATGCTGTGGTAGCCTGTGTTTATAGTTATAATATCTTCATTATTTGTTAACACCACACACACACTTGTAATGGGTTGTTTGTTTGTCACATGGGTGTGGTTAATGGTATTTAGGACACCTGGTGTATGTAGAGGTTTGGTAGCATGACAATGGGGGTGAGCTTAGCTCTGATATCTTTTGTTGACCGTATGATTCTGTTTGTTTATTGTTTTGATTTACAATATTAAATATCCTTAAAACGTTGAGTTCAGTACAGACTTTATTATTTATACGCGTCACAACAATGAGTGAAGTTTAGCCTCAGAGCGGCCGTATTCCATGGGAATATAGCCGCCACAGTGTTTGTACTGGAATGAAAAGGAGAACCACTGAACAGGCATTGTTTGTTTTTTTTCATTATGTAAAGGCTTTGAGCACGGAAATAGTAGTTTACACACAATTAGTGGACCAGCATTGTCTTCTAAAAGGTTTGATCCCATACAACAAAATTGCATTTTGTGGAAAATGTATTTACCTAAACAAACACTGTACTTTCAGCCAGGAGACAGTGTGAAGCCAAAAGTCAATGTTCAGTGATTAGGATACACACAAATAGTGTTGGATATTAATACCAAACTTAATGGTTATCCATCTATTACTTCTACAGATCTTTCAATCTGGACCAAAGTAGTGGAGAAAACCATCCATACGCTATCCTCGCTAAAAGGGACTTGGGAAAACAATCTAAAACTAAAATATTTTACTTTCACAGTGAAAACTTTCAGTCGTGATCCTCCGGTCTGACGGTGAGCCTACTTCATTTGTTTGAGTGGAGAGACCCCTGGGAGCGGGATGTCGTCAGAGAGACTGTTTTCTCATCAGGAGGAGATGTGATTGATTTTAGAATTCACTCAGTCTGGCATGTCACCTGTAACCTGCGTTAAACTGCAGTTTAGATTACAATGATATGTATAATACATGGTCTACTGTCACATAAAGATTCTTGGTTTTTGATTTGTTCTTATTTAACTTAGCTCTAAATGTTTAAAATTATGCTGCTAGTCACAAAACCATGCTTTCTGTATGTATAGAAACCCAATATGTAGCATATTTAGGTAAAACATCTAACAAAAAATACTTGTGGTAAATGACTCTTACTACTTATCATCATTTGAATCACTCATTTCGACACATTTCATTTTTACAATGTATTTTATGATTAAATAATTATTGAACTGCCTTTTGTTCTTTAATTTCAGCCGTTAAATTGATATTAAAATGTCATGAAGAATTTGTAATTCATTGTACTGCATCAGTTAGATTTGTGTCTTTTCTGAAGCATTTTCTAACTGCTTTTTAGCCATGACTCATTTTGCTCAATTTGACATTTTTTAGCTCTGTTTTTGCAAGGGCTGATTCTGTGAGAACAGCACCATCTACAGGCCTGGCATATGTACTACAGCGTTTCCAGCGCTTTCGAACGGCAATGGCCGTGGCTGTCTCCTCCTGATTGGTGGAGTTGGCCCAATAGCCGTAGCGCCACCGTCCTGACGTCAGGACAGTGTTCAAATCTGGATCAGTTTTTATCAGATCCGTTGCAGCCCCTTTTTTAGAGATTTGGGTATGGAGGAAAATAGAGAGGGTTGTGTTTTCTGACACTTGGTGAGTTCCCTGGAACACCGGGGACACATATTCATGTATAAAAGACGTACAAAAGTGCATTTTGCATGATAGGTCCCCTTTAAGTCAAGAAATGTCTTGGTGATTTTTGTCTTCAAAAGCAGTTACACTTTAACCACAAGGATGGTTTACAATAACCATGAGTATTTCTCTTCTAATAATGCATAATTTCTAACGACGATTCTTTGATCTCTGGTTGCTACTTCTCTTGGTATTCTCCACTGAAACATGTTCATAAAAAGCTTGAATCTGACATTAGGTGACCTTCTCTCAGGAACAGAGAGCTCACAGTCCTCCATCTGCTCCACCTGCCACTCCCCTGCTGCTCGTAGTGAGACGCCGCCAGAAAATGCTCTAATTCCTGCCTCGCTGCGAGTCCTCTTCATCGTGTGAATGTTGTAGTTTACAGGCCGACAGCACACAGACTCACCAAGGCAGCAGGAGAGGACTCTTTAAAGTAGAGACACTACATACCGATATACACCTGAACATCAGCAGGAGAGGACTCTTTAAAGTAGAGACACTACACACCGATATACACCTGAACATCAGCAGGAGAGGACTCTTTAAAGTAGAGACACTACATACCGATATACACCTGAACATCAGCTGGAGAGGACTCTTTAAAGTAGAGACACTACATACCGATATACACCTGAACATCAGCTGGAGAGGACTCTTTAAAGTAGAGACACTACATACCGATATACACCTGAACATCAGCAGGAGAGGACTCTTTAAAGTAGAGACACTACATACCGATATACACCTGAACATCAGCAGGAGAGGACTCTTTAAAGTAGAGACACTACAGTACATACCGATATACACCTGAACATCAGCAGGAGAGGACTCTTTAAAGTAGAGACACTACATACCGATATACACCTGAACATCAGCAGGAGAGGACTCTTTAAAGTAGAGACACTACATACCGATATACACCTGAACATCAGCAGGAGAGGACTCTTTAAAGTAGAGTTTCTGCAGGTAATGCATATGTAGAGTTTGAATCTTAAAGCTTTATATTTGCTCAGTGAGACGTAGCTCTGGAGCATGTTGGGATGTCGTGTTAATGCTTCCAGGCGGGGTGTAATAATATTGGAAGCAGCGCCTTTTGTGGCTCCCTCTTTAATATGTCGACGAGTGGGGAAGACCAAAGAAATGCTGACATCAGCTTATCTCGCCCTTATGGTCAAGCCAGCCTCTCCCTCTCTCTTTCTCTCTCTCTCTCTCTCTCTCTCTCTCTCTCTCTCTCTCTCTCTCTCTCTCTCTCTCTCTCTCTCTGTTTTTCTTGTCACTGTTTGTTTGCTCTTCACCCTCTTTATCACTCCCTCTTTCTTCCCATTTCCCCTATTCTCTATTTTCTTCCCATTGATTAGCTTTCACTGCTACTTGCCCTTTGTTTTGCCTGTGATAATGTGGATGCCACTCTCCCTTCATTCTCCCTTCCTCTGTCTACATGACACACATACACACACACACACACACACACACACACACACACACACACACACACACACACACACACACACACACACACACACACACACACACACACACACACACACACACACACACACACACACTCACGCTAGTCTCTGTCTGAGATTGTATTGCCTCATTTTCACCCAGCACATCACCATTCTTATCCCCCCTGAGCGATAAGCCTCAGTGCAGACACATAAGACATATTGTGGATGGAGAGCATGTCTGTACGCTGCGCGCTCAGAGAGATACAGCCTTCTTCCGATGCTTTATATCTTAGCGTACATATTTGTACAGCAGAATTAGCTTTTCTAGTATTCTGAAGGTGTTGCATGTACGATTATGGTGCTATTCATCTTTTTGTTATGAGGCGCAATTCAAGGTCGGCCTCTCGGGCTGATCTGCACCCTGCGCTCTGAATTCGGAATCATTTTATTGTATAAGGAGGTCTATTTTTATCAAAAACAACTCCACACATCCAGCTTTTATTTTCTCTTTCTGTATTTCACTATATTTGTTTTAAAGTATAGTTTTTAGCAGAAATGTTCTTCTTTGTATTTTACACTTCGAGAACAACCATGGTATGAAACATAGCTATTATTAAAGCCACTCTACTCTACACGTTTAGTTATTGCCTGGTTACTTCCGACCCTCCATTCAGAGTCGCTTTAAAGTAAGAAGCCCTGAAAACAGCCTTAGCATCACATCCAATGCTCATTCACCAGCCAAAAGTAGACATGGTATACCCTGCTGGCCTTAAACATGTCTTATTGATTTTAAGAAAAAGTTGTAGTTTGGCTGCTAAGAAATTAAATGGAATTGTACAAAATATTCAGTTTCCACATGGTTTTGAAGCTGTAAGACTAAAAAAACAACACAAATGTTGTCTTCAATTTTACAGTATCCAGTATATGTGTTAGCAGCAGAGTGGAGGAATGTGTTTGGAAATGTGTCATGGTGTGAAAAGTATCCGCCAGGACCTTGCACCTTAAATGTACTCCATGAACTCAATGAAAGCAATTCAGACACTACATTTTGATCAAGGAACTTAGAAAAGCGGAAATGTTACTCATTATGTCAGACATTCTTCTGGTAAACTTTTGTATACATTTTTTATACACAATATACATTTTGCATATTTGGTTTATTGTTTCTCCTGATTTTGACCTCAGTGCAATTCAATTCGACTCTAAAAAGAAAGCATTTTTACCCGACCAAATTACCCAGAATTTTTTTTCCAGCCGAGATAATTTGTTTTTTATTGCCCAGATTGATCCAGTTCAAATTGTATTAGACCAGAGGCCTGTACTACGCATCCAGTTCAACATACCCTGGATATGTTTGAGTTACCCGGCTTACCTAATCCAAAACAAACGCACTCTCGCTAAGCGGTCCTACGACGCTGGTTATCAACTCGTTAACTCAAGTCAGCTTTGCCCTATCTAGTTATGTGCGCGTTCACATAAAAGGGGCGGGGTTAGCAACATTTGACCAATCACAAACATGGACAAGCGTACTGACAGCGCAGCGTCATACTTCCTGAATGAAAAGAAAACTATAATATTAGACAAATATGAAGAAGTTAAACTTTAAACATCCATGACTTAAACACTTAAAAGCAACATAGTTGCACCTACGAGGTGAATACAGCTGGTAAAAAAAAGTGTTTGAATGCGTACATTAACAGGTTTATGATATCACTGCCCCGTCTAAGACACGAGTGGATCTGACTTTAATTACATTTGACTCGAGTGTCAACTTAATGTGTTGCTTAAAATAATACTTCTGCATACAGTATGTGACACTGAGTGTTGCACGGCCAGATACGGCTCAAGAAGCTGACTCAGATAAGGAAATATATGATACATTATGATATGATGTGATATGAATGATAATGGGACACATCGACGTCTGCACTCACAGTGCCGCGGACTGTACGTAATGTTACTTTGATCCGGTTACTTATGTTGTGGCAGATATTTAAGTAAGCTTTCTTAACGCTAATATTATAATAGTCAGATTGCTCTGAAGATGGGAGGGGATATTCTATTCATTTTCACGTTCACACAGTCAGTTGATTTTTGCCGGCCGTCTTTCCTGCAACGGCAATTTTTCTGTATTTCCTTGTAATATGACTTGATCGCTTTAAACTCCGCACACTGAGCTCTGATTGGTCAGCAGGCTTTCACTGAGTTGATCTCTTAGCCTGCAACCTAACCTGCTCCGGACCAGGTTGTGTATGTGAACGTGCACATAACTAGATAGGGCAAAGCTGACTTGAGTTAACGAGTTGATAACCAGCGTCGTAGGACCGCTTAGCGAGAGCGCGTTTGTTTTGGATTAGGTAAGCCGGGTAACTCAAACATATCCAGGTTATGTTGAACCGGCTTCGTAGTACAGGCCTCTGGCTAGCCGTTCAGCATAAGTTACCATGGAGATCTAGCCCGCTAAGAAGTGAACCAGCGTCGTAGGACCGGAAACCCAGAGTTTTCCCTGAAGTTAGCTCGCCAAGTGAAAATCCGGCTTCATAGTACAGGCCTCAGGCTTGCCGTTTTGTCCACAAAGTAATCACAGGTGCAACAAAAGCATCAACAGATTGTTTTATAAACAGCTCTGTTCAAATAAAAAAACGGTGCATACAATTAAGTTTGTGTTGCTTACAGCATTACAAATTGGTCTTTTTTTTAAAGAAAAAGAAATGATGCAAAATGACATTACTGAGATACCGCCAGTAGCTTTATGGGTTTATGTTGGCCTCCTTTGTATTAAGGGTGAGAACACACAGGGTGAAGGGTGAAATAACCCCTTTAAAAGTACTAATAGATATAAAAGTTTGATTTAAAGTCGGAAGTGGTGTGAGTCAGGAATAGAATAACAGATTTTAATGCCTACACAACATCTTCTTTTTCTAAGTTAAATTATTGCCTGATTCTTGTCATTCATCTTAAACAGTGATTTATGTGCAAGAGTTTTAATTACATCTGTGTTGATTTGTGATAATAATAAGTAGCAATCAACTTACTGAAACTCAGATGACCTCCCTTTAAAAGTCAAATATCTGGGAGGTGAATCTAACAAGTAATACATATATACATTCTAACATTTGAATCATTTTTTGCCTCTCACAGATCCAGGCGAATGCATACACAGTGCTTTTTGACGAGCACTTCTCCATCCCCATGGACTCGTCCCTGCTGGAGGAGTACAGTCTGCGTTGTGCCGCCTTCGGTATCGATGCTGAGGAGAGAAACATCAGTGCGGGGGTGGCAGATCTCAAACTGTCCGACCTGGACCTGACCATCAGACCGTTCAACGCCTGGCTCTACCTTCAGGATGTCAACAAGGTGAGTTTAAAACAAATGGCATTAGTATGATGGTACCATGTACTTGTATATAGATACTTCTTGCACTATTTCTATTTTATTTGTATTTACTTGCACTATTTTATCTGTTTTATTTGTTCTATGTCATATATGTTGCACTGTTGGAGGAGCCTGTGTGACCTAAGTTTTTCATTGCCATATCTACACTGTAGCTAATGTACACATTTCCATAAAGCCTTGAATTGAATGGAATGATTACAGATCATCTAATTGTGTCTATATTCCAGTATGACATGTTCTGCTTTTACAAAAAAAATAGCTTTGAGGTGTGTGAGAGCCCCATGCTGGACATTCAGCAAAACTACAAGTTGAATGCAATAAATAAGAAGCTAAGCTGTATCCCAAACAGAACTGATCTACCAGTTCACTCTCTCTGTTGAGATCAATCGACTGCAAACAACCTTGCAGGATCATTTAAGTCCTTACAAAGACTCCATCAACCTCATTAACAAAATGACTTTTTCACTCACTTTATTTAAATCAGGAACAGTATCCATGGCCTGCAGTATGGCAAGGGAAATATTAAAGTTCTGTAACATGTTTAATTATCATAAATACTACATTAAGCAATTTTGAAAAGCTATTAAACCTTGCTTCATTAAAACTGCATTTAGATAATGCGCAATAAAACAATTCAACAGATAATACGGATCATTAAAATAAGCACATTTCATTACATTTCCTAACAATTACATTGTAGAATAAAAAAAAAAACGTAGATAACTAAATTAAACATACACATGAAATGTTATATAATCTCTGCCATGCTCTTGTGACTCGCAGGCCGTGGATGCCGTCGGGGAGATCCTGTTGTCTCTCAGTTATCTGCCGACAGCAGAGCGCCTCACGGTGGTCGTGGCAAAGTGCAAAAACCTGCAGTGGACAAACAGCAAGAACACTGCAGGTTTGCCGGTTTTCTGTGTGTGATTTTGCCCTTTTTTGTAAATATGGATGAATGGGAACTACCTGAGTAATGGTTACACTTTGTATGAACTATAAATAAATCTGTCTGTCTTTAAATACATTTTTTAAACCACTCATAACCTTTGATTAATAACATTGAACACACATTCAGCAGTAACATACACTTAATGTAATCTCCCAGAGGATACATTTATTTATATCCAGACAGGCAGATAGGACTTAAATGACGTGTTTATCACATTAAATGTCCAGATTAGTGCCACATTTTACAGATAAAGGTCACTCACATTATCATCTCCAGAGCTAAGTGTGTCTACAACACTGTGCTTCTAATTGATTGTTCTTTAATGAGCAGTGTTTTATTGTGTGTGTGTGTGTGTGTGTGTGTGTGTGTGTGTGTGTGTGTGTGTGTGTGTGTGTGTGTGTGTGTGTGTGTGTGTGTGTGTGTGTGTGTGTGTGTGTGTGTGTGTGTGTGTGTGTGTGTTGTGTGTGTGTGTGTGTAAGTTTTAGAAGCTTTAGATGCACTCCTAATCATATATGTGCACTCTCGTTATCAGATCCGTTTGTCAAAGTGTATCTCCTGCAAGACGGCAAGAAGATCAGTAAGAAGAAGACCTCCACCAAACGGGACGACACAAACCCAATCTTCAACGAAGCCATGATCTTCTCTGTGCCCTCCCTCGTCCTGCAGGTGATATTGCACCATGATTACATTTTATTAATCTCCAAGAGGAATTCAGGTCATGGAAAAAGATTAAAATGTGATAACAAGAACAGAATAATAAACCAGCAATGAAAATAGATATCTCACAACAGTTATTCAATTATTTAAAAAAAAAAGCATGAACCGTTGTGTGGTTACAATACAGGTGGTTTGCACATGCAGCTGACAAAAGCCAAAAACAAGAGAGAACATTTTATCTCAAAAGAGGTATTTGTAAAAAAGGACATACCTGAAATAAGGACATTACGACATTATAGATCGGTATATTTTTGTGTCATTGTGCTCAAAACTTAAGCAATGTGAAACATAATCTTATATACTATAATAATACAATAAAGCAAAATTAGAACAGATACAGAATGAGTACCAGGACTAAAGCCGCTCAAAAGGTCCACAGAGCGATGTGCTCAAAGTTCAAATTAGCGATGTGCTCAAAGTTCAAATTATTCTAACTTTGACCTCGACTCCTGCTTTTTTGAATACTTGAGTATTCAGGCAGAGGGTAGTAGACCTAAATCCTTAGAGCAGTAAATATAAGTATTAATATAAGCATGAAAACATTGTTTAAGTTTTCCTGCTCTTAAAAAGTGTATTTTGAAAGCATGGATTAATCTATTAATGATTTCAAGCATTAGGATATTACTGCTCTTACACTTCTGGCTATTAACTAAATGAGCCAAACAGTAATATAATTAAATGCACATAAAAGATGATGCGATTAAATGCCAAAAACAATAAGAAATAGCAAATATTGTTAATACACATTCAACCAACTCCATAAAGATCACACTGCAGAGAAGCTGCTGAGTCATGCTTACACAGCAGCTTGTGTAACCGTGTTGTTCTGTTTGCAGGAGCTCTCCCTCAGGGTGACGGTGGCCGAGGCCACAGACGACGGCCGGGGCGAGAACCTGGGTCACGTGATCATCGGCCCCGAGGCCAGCGGGATGGGCATCACCCACTGGAAACAGATGCTCGCCACGCTGAGGAAGCCCGTGTCTATGTGGCACCCTCTGCGCAGGATCTAGGCCTCACACACACACACACACACACACACACACACACACACACACACACACACACACACACACACACACACACACACACACACACACACACACACACACACACACACACACACACACACACACACACACACACACACACACACAACCTGTTTCAAGTAAAAACACTTGCTTCTTCACCTCTCCCCTTATTGGGTGCCAGGCGGTTTCATGTTTTAGTAAGATAAGAGCTTTGTGAGTATCGAATTGGAGTAAACAGCTTATCTTCATGTGAGGGGGAGGAATCTGAAAAAGCCAGTGTTTGACTCTGAACAGGGTGTTTTTATGGATCCATGGATCAATTATACACATATCTTTCCTTAGTATTCTGCTGTATTCTGGCCTGGGTGCATTATGGGTAAGGCTGGCATTTAAGAAGCAGCATTGCATATTCCAAATACAAGTGCAAATCCCAAATTTCACAATAAAAGTAATTCGTTTTTGTCTTACTCCCCTTGGATTGATAATCGAGCTGAATCTCAATCTAAAAAAACAGCAGAGGAGACATGAGAAGTGGATATCTATTAAATTCTCAAAAATCCAGATTTGAATATCCTATAGCGTGGACTTTGATGTGAATTTTAATTATTGAAAGGAGCCCAGCCTAGGCAGACGTAACCCCCTCTCTGCATGGTGCCTACTCTGGTTGTAGCCTTTTATAGTGAGCGACTGGACAGTGGAATTAAATCTCCTCTCTTTCAGGAAAACACTCATTTGTCTTTTCAAACCAGTCATTGATTGCGCCTCCTTGATTGATTTCGTAGCGGTTTTTGAGCCGAGCTAGCTCTATTGGATTTGCTTGTGTCATTTGTTGATAGTGAGATTGACAAATAATAGAGGTTTTGGTAGTTTTTTTTGGTTTGGTATGTATATTATTGTGCTTTTGAAAAAAATAAAATCCAGGTACTCTTATCCAGGTGAAATAATTGTAATTTGTAGCAGTTGTTACAGGGTGGCCAAATCAGATGTAATCAGCATTTAAATATAAGTTTACATTGTTCTATCTTTCCCATGATTAATGCAATACAACTTGCATACGCATAATTAACAGTGTAAATTGTGTACTTCAACATTATTCTCAATGTCTTTTAATTACTCAAAATCTGGGTGCAACTCATCTTTTTCATAGTATTACAACTTTATTAGACTCCAAGGTCATTTCCACAACACTCTATTTAACACTAATGTTGTTGCTGAATTAATATCAAAACACCTCTGGGAATTTAACTTGTGATGTAAAGTATACTAACCCTTTTAAATGGGTTTACAGTTCCTTTTGTCTCAGAGGAAACACCTTGATATTCTGAATTAATCTGTTGTTGTTTTTCACCAGGCACTTGTCACACTCATTTAAGCTTTCGTCATTAAGCTAGCTGCAAACGTCTCATTAGCACTGAGGGCTAACCTGGTTAAAACCCATAGGTGCCACTTTGTAGTTTTAAGCCTGAATGGTAATATTGTAAAAAGTGTTGCTATTTAAATGATGATAGAGTGACAGGGGTCTTGTAAAAGTCAAAATCTCAAGGTAGCTTTAGTTATCTGAGATATTCTCTACAACATTGTGCAATAGTGCTGTTTTATTGTAACTTCCGAATGTGAAATATCATCTGAAATATCTGCTAAAAGCATCATCAGCCTTTCGCACTGTTGTGATATTTGTTTTATTCCAGCAGAACCTAGTCTACACTTTTAGTCAAGTTCTCATTTTATTCTTCAATTCACTTTTAAAAATCAATCCAAAAATTACACATCTGTGGTCATATAAAGGACAATATTTCCTACTGTGCCAAATAACA
Source organism: Trematomus bernacchii (assembly GCF_902827165.1). NCBI lineage: Eukaryota > Metazoa > Chordata > Actinopteri > Perciformes > Nototheniidae > Trematomus > Trematomus bernacchii. The sequence continues at coordinate 4,632,180 of NW_022987778.1, forward strand.
AAGCAATATTTTCATTTACAATCAGCATTCGCATTCAACAAAGCTGTAGCCTACATTCAACCATGCATGAAGTTATTTAGCACTTGATGTGAATGTGCCTCAAGAATACAGTGTATTGTGTGAATGCTGTTTGAAATAAAAGCAATTCAACAGTAAAAGTCTGCTCATGTGTTTATTTAGTTTGATTGACCTGGAATTTCTGTAATCTGAGAGAAGGATTGTAGGCCTGTTTGTAGCTGTTTGAGTGAACTATGTTGTATATAGGTGCTGGTCAACTGCTTTGGGCTATTTTTATTGAACTCTTTTGAAATATGCAGCAATAAAACACAGTGTTGGAAGGAGTATTGAGTATTTCATATTTCAAAATTAGTAAATGTAGCCAATTTACTGTGCAACAATAGCCTGTTATAAGTAAAATAACGTTAGTTAAATAAAAGGGAACAAGTATTACCATTACATTCAACTTTAAGTACCAAAAGTAAAACTTCTCATTTGCATAATTTCCAAAATAACCTAAATCTTTCAGCTGGTAACAGTGGATCTAATTTCAATTAATACAGCTGCAGAGCTTAACCTGTAACACATAATTATTTATTAGTTACTTTATATTTTGCTTTTCTAATTTAAGTCTGCAAAGTGCCCGGGAGATGTAGTGGAATATAATTATAGAAAGGCATAACATATATTATGATACTCAAGTAAAGTAAAAGCACCTCAACTGTACTTCATCCTTGTACTAGTACCGTAAGTAAATATATCTATTAAAGGTAGGGTAGGTAAGTTTGAGAAACCGGCTCGAGATACACTTTTTGTTATATTCCATGGAATGCTCTTAACATCCCGATAGCAATGAATATCTTAAGTGCTTTGACAAAAAATCCATTAAAAAATGTCATCTGTGGAAGCCGTAATACTGTAGAAAGTACGACCAATCATTTTAGCCGGCCCGGCTAAAATAACTGGATGGCCTACCTGCCTGTCAGCCTTCCATCTGTGCACAAACTTATCTCGTGCCCTCATTGGTCATGTGCGCGTTCGTGTGTGTTGGAGGAGGGGGCTGTAAGGAAGTGGCAGATTTTCTCCGGTTGTGTATTTTCAAATTCTAGCGATCTCGAGCCGGTTTCTCAAACTTACATACCCTACCTTTAAGTTAGATTCCAACATTGGCAAAGCGCAATATGACATGATATTACAGAGGTACAGTAGATTCTGCTTGCCTTTATCACCTGATCTTCAAGACAGTCACTTTTAGGACTTGCACAATGAAACAATGGTTTGAAATCTGAGCAAGAGGGTATTATAAAAAGGTTTATTGTGTTCATCATCTTTGGTTTGGTGCTTTATCATCTTGTCCTAAAAGTAGGTCAGCTTCCTCTCTTCAGCCAATCAGAAAAGAGGGTTGAGGGCGGGGGTGGGGCCTAATTGAACAAAGTCCAGGAAGAATTGCTCGAGAATGATCGGGGACAACAGCGATAACAGTTTCTCCTGCAACATCTACCGAGCATTTTGACGTCTAAACGTCCTGTAACTCTGAGCTGTCAACATGGCTGACAACAGAGATAAATCTACCGATCAAATGAAGGCATGGAAGCAGAGTAGAGGCTCTGAGGTCTGTATTTTGTCCGCATTTTGTTGTTGCTGTTTAGCGCTGTCTTTCTTGGGAGAAATGGGTGAGAGTTCATTTAGGGTAACCAGCTAACAGTCATAAGCTAAAGCTAGCTTGTCAATGGAGCTACTTTGCAGATATTTCCAAGTTATTTAGTGTTCTTAAATGTTTATTTTGGGGCAATGCAATCTCTGTTATTGTAAAGGCTGACTTGCAGACCTGCCAGCAGTCGTTTGATAATGCTAAAATAACGTCAAATGTCAAATAACGTGAAGCAGAAATGACACCACCAACCGAGCTTATTAGTCACCAAATAAACACACAAAAGGCTTTAAAATGTGTAAGGAGAGTACATTAGTGTAATGATGTAAGGTAGGTCATTGTCCAGGGGCATGTTTGTGGTTGAACTTCACCCCTTTGAGTTATATAACCAGAGCATATCAGAGCAAATAGCTTGGTGCGTTTCCAGATAGTCCAGGGGATGAGGGGAGGTGAAGAAGTCTGGCATGTTAATATACGTAAAGTACCAAAAGTAGAACTACTAATTATTGCCTATTTCAGAATAATATATAATATGTTTTGATTATAATTATTGATGCATTCAAATGTTGTCAAACTGGTAAAGGTGCAGCTAGTTTTAATTATGCTGCAGGGTAGCTTGTGAACTTTACTACATGTGTAAAGTGTTATTTAGGTGTTGATCATATTGTTTACCATTAATCTATATGTGCAAAGTAACTAAAGATAATGCATTAATGTAGTGGAGTAAAAGTACACTATTTACCTTTTGAATTGTAGTGTAGCCATGCACGAATAAGCTCTCTTAACTGTTTCTAATGCGATATTTATGTCGTAAACAAATGAGTAGATTTCCCGTAAATCACAAAATGTATTTCATAAACACAAATAAAGACACAACACAACATGTCTCGTACAGAGAGACATTAACACGTCCACAACGGCCCTCTGGGAAATGGATACTTCCCCCCCCCCCAGCAATTGATCTGCTGCCCTGCTGAGACCACTTGAGCGTAAAGTTACCTGTGGAGACAAGGGAGAAAGAGAGACACCACAGCACATTACACATCTACTATCACCTTAAGTAACCCTTATTGTCTCTGTAATGTTAGTGTGGTTTGTGTTTTTATCTTAGTACAGTTTCAAGGGAAGTCTGATTGTTGTCATAATAAGAAGAGTGCTTCTAGAGTTTTTTCTATAATTTTGCAGCTGTGAAAACAATGAAGAGGGAACAATGTAATCTAGCAGGTTATGTGATTTTAGCATATGGATTTGGTGGATCCTGTTTTATATTTGTATTGTTTCTGTTGCAACACTGCAAGCAACAGTGACATATCAGTTGCAGAAATGTGCATGCAGCTGCTTGCTAAGATACCAACTTTTTCAAATGTTGTGTCTGTCGACTTATCTCTAATGCATCTAGTTGCCTCAGCTCTACGTAGGAAGGAATTAAAATAGAGACAATGAGATAGTTAGTTGATTTAAAAGATTGGCCGGTAGACAGAAATGAATGTGCAACAGTTTTGCTTCAGTTATTTAAGCTAAAGTGAAGTCAAAGTTTGTGTCAATCTTTCAGTTTGTGTGTAAAGAAATACCGTTTCCCACAATCCCAAATACAAAAATACAAAGCTAAAAATGAAAAAAGAACTGGCTTCTTCTGGCTTCTTCAATGTAAATGTGCGTTGCTTATTTTGTTTATATTTAATTTATATATTACAAAAGTTGTTACCTTGGCCTCTCCAGCCTATTATAAATTATAGTACGATTTGTTTGCAACATTATTTGATTCTTAATCATGCACACTTGTAACAAAAGTACTTGTAAAAATGAATGTGTTGGTTTATTTAGTTTTAACATCCAGCACTGGGCCACAGGTTGGATTTGAACCTCTGCAGTAATGACTCATCCTTTAATTATTTCTCACATGGATTATTCTTGCAACAGAGGCCCGACACTCTGACCACAGGGGCCGGCCATCCCATAGGAGACAAGCTGAACCTGCAGACTGCCGGACCCAGGGGCCCCCTGCTGGTCCAGGACGTGGTCTTCACAGACGAGATGGCCCACTTTGACCGGGAACGCATCCCAGAGAGGGTGGTGCATGCCAAAGGGGGGGGTGAGTGTTGGCCGGGGAGCAGACTCTCCTTTGTAACGAAGTCTGAGAAACTTCAGCAGATTGATATTAAATATTGAAGTAGTGGTTTGTGTTTCTCAAAACTCAGAGATCTAGTATCCTGTTTCTTATTGCAAAAAGGATCTTCTTGTTTCTTCCACCTCCTCCTTGTGTACTTCTACAGGATATGCTGCCGTACAAAATCATTTGACTGTTTAAACAGGGTTAAAATGGTGTGATGTTTCAACTGTTTCTGTGATATAATGTAATCTTTATACTGCAGTGTTTCCCCTAGGTTTACTGCTTTGGGGGGGTGCTGCCTGAGCGGGGGGGGGGGGGGGGTGGGGGGGCGGCATTGGGATATATATTTTTTAAATCCTCTGGAGCAGAGAGGAGCTGTGGATTATTGTTATTGATTAATGCATCAGTGTTTCTTAGGGTCAAAAACACTAAGCTCACAACTTAAAATGAGAGCATTTAGTTTATTTAATAAAAGAGCACATGTTCAATGTGAAAAGTGACAGTAGATATAGATTAGTTGCAATTTCGTGCTATATATATATATATATAGTCCCTCCAATACAATGGTAGGGGAAACACTGTACTGTATACTGATGCGTAGTTTTCATGTAAATCTAACTATAATACTATGATAAACACAAATAAAGGCATAGCACAACACTATCTCAGCAACAGGATTAAGTTGTTTTCAGACGATACAAGTATTTCTACATTTTAATGATTTGCAACTAACACGCACACAAGAAATGTGCAAATCTGGCTGCATAACCTGCCAAAGTCAACTGAGATTACTGACCATAAAGTAGGCACAATTCAAATCAAGGTCATTCATTGGTAGATTAGCTCCAGAAAAATGCTAATCCGTGCAAGGTTTTCAGATCTCGGTCACAGACTTTGTTAAGTAACTTCTTCTTGTTGCTTTTCTCCAATCTATCGTAACATGTGCAATCAACTAAAGAGCTTTGAACCAGACTTGTTCAGCTGATATATGAATATGAACAAATGATGACCGGTCTCATTATTCTCCCTCCATGATTCAGGAGCCTTTGGTTACTTTGAGGTGACTCACGACATCTCTCGCTACTGCAAGGCCAAACTGTTTGAACATGTCGGCAAGACTACACCTGTCGCTGTCCGTTTCTCCACTGTGGGTAAGAATAACCATTTCCTCTATTGTTTCAGTCTTACTTTATGCAAACAGATTTCCCCCAAAAAAAATCAAACTCATATATATTTATTCAAACGACAGAAACAGCATAATCTATTATTTCCCATAAAAACGCTATGTAAGAAATGCTGCTCTAGAATAGTTATTACTATTTTATTTTACTTATCTGTCTTGAAAAGATGACAGTTTTACAAAAGGAGATATAAGAAAATATGTTATTCAGATAGAGGTTTATTTAATTTAAGTATCTTTTAAGTAAATATGAAAAGAGTATTACAGTTCGGTCCACACACATTTGATTCGGTTCTATTGAGATAAGTATGAGTGGCAAGGTGCATGGTGTCTTGCAAGGGTGTTTTGGATATTTGCCCTCTTCCTATCAGCCCCTTGAACTCAGTCTGATGAGTCTTTTCAAACCGTTGATCTATAACACATGAGAAAAAAAAGCTAAATATTTCCACTAATGGCTTAATCAACTAATCAGTGAAGCCCTACTTTACTTTAAAAAAATAACAATGGCTCCGTCAGTGTCTGTTGAATTCTGAACTATTATTTTACTAATTTATGAGTTAACTGTTTTTCTTGTTTGCATTTGATTTCAGCTGGAGAATCGGGATCAGCAGACACCGTGCGAGACCCCCGAGGATTTGCAGTCAAGTTTTACTCTGAGGAGGGAAACTGGGACCTGACGGGCAACAACACCCCCATCTTCTTCATCAGGGACGCCCTGCTGGTGAGTGTCGGTGGTGTGCGAACCAGAATTCACTTCAAAATCTTTTATCAGTGGGAGGACTACAACGTTAATAAATAATGGTTTTAAAGGTCACCTATTATGCAAAATCCACTTTTTCATGTCTTTTCTACATAACCATGTGTCCCCTCTGTGTAAAGATATTCTGAAAGTTTCAGGAACAAAGATTCTCTCTCTTTTTGTCCTGATCCATTTATATAAAAACCTGTCTGAAAATGAGCTGATCAGATTTTGGCCACTTTATGATGTCATAACGCTATTTTGTCTTGTGTAACCATTAGCCAATCACCAACCAAGGTAACCCCCCCTCACCTTATCACCTGAATCTCCTCCTAGAGCCCCATTGTGTTCTTTTTAACCAAATATCTCTCAGAGGGGCGTGGGGAGGGGCTCCTTATTTTCATCTAAAGTAACAGACAGAGAATCAGCTCTTTTGAAACAGGGCTGAAACAGAGGGGATTATGGGATGCTGCAATGATCTGTTTGGTGTTTGGAGCCAAACACTTCAGAGACATGTTTTGTATATATCTGAGAACTATAATATATTGATGGAAAACAGTATAATAGGGGACCTTTTAAAGCTTTGAACCTATCAAATATATATATATATAGGAGTAGATTGCAGAAAGAGCTTCACCCAACCACATTCCTCTCGTCCCACATTAACTTGCCTCTTTTTTCTCCTTGCAGTTCCCTTCCTTCATCCATTCCCAGAAGCGCAATCCCCAGACCCACATGAAAGACCCCGACATGGTGTGGGACTTCTGGAGCCTGAGGCCTGAGAGTCTGCATCAGGTAGCTGCTGCTGAGCCCCTTGTTGTTTTTGAGTCTACAGAGGATTATTACAGAAAGCTAAATTCCTCAGTTGAAGGCACTTGACATGACTGTTTTTAATTAAAGTAAGTATTTATACATGTAAAGTTTGCAGGACTCATGATCGTGTGTCTTCTGTCCTCCTGCTCAGGTGTCTTTCTTGTTCAGCGACCGAGGTTTGCCTGATGGTTTCCGTCATATGAACGGCTACGGCTCACACACTTTCAAAATGGTCAATACCCAAGGAGAGCCTTTCTACTGCAAGTTCCACTTCAAGGTCAGTCAGAACCCAGGCATAACACTCATTTATCCTTTCACATTGGGGTTCTTCCTGGGGTTTTGGCATTTCATAGTTACAGGAAGTCATATTTGTTGTTGACATGTTGATATGTTGTGTTTTTTTTTTAGACTGATCAAGGAATAAAGAACATGTCAGGGGAGGAGGCAGAGCGCCTGGCTGCCAGCAACCCAGATTATGCCATTGGAGATCTTTACAACGCCATTGCTAATGGAAACTTCCCATCCTGGACCTTCTTCATCCAGATCATGACCTTCGAGCAGGCGGAGACCTTCCAGTTCAACCCCTTCGATCTCACCAAGGTACCACATCCCTCCACAGCAGAACAAACAAATGTGTTAGGTTTGAGACAAGCAGTTATTAAAAGCTTCAGATGGAGTCACTTTAAATCCTCTTGTAGGATACTTAAAGGTAGGGTCGGTAAGTTTGAGAAACCGGCTCGAGATCGCTAGAATTTGAAAATACACAACAGGAGAAAATCTGCCACTTCCTTACAGAGCCCCTCCTCCAACACACACGAACGCGCACATGACCAATGAGGGCACGAGATAAGTTTGTGCACAGATGGAAGGCTGACAGGCAGGTAGGCCATCCAGTTATTTTAGCCGGCCGGCTAAAATGATTTTGGTCGTGCTTTTTACAGTATTACAGCTTCCACAGATGACATTTTTTTATGGATTTTTTGTCAAAGCACTTAAGATATTCATTGCTATCGGGATGTTAAGAGCATTCCATGGAATATAACAAAAAGTGTATCTCGAGCCGGTTTCTCAAACTTACCTACCCCACCTTTAAATGTTCTTTTTAATTCATCTGTTGACATTATACCAGCTGTGTTTGTAGGTCCACAGCTTTGTTAGGTGTTCTAAGCCATTTGGTTGAATGAGGAACAGTCTAATCAAGAGAAGTGACTGTAACAAGTGTTTTTATATATATATAATTAACACAATTGCATATTTGTGAATATTACTGTGATGTCACAGAAGAAAATTGAATTATTTATCAATCAATAGACACATAATGAATACAACAAAAATGTATATGTCGACTAATTCCCAAAGGGCCTGTCAGTCGCCTAGTTTTGAGAAACCTTATTAATTAACCTGTCATAACGTTTTGATCACTACTGTGGTAACGAGGTGGAGAAAAAAGAGAACAATAAAATCAATATGACCACAACAAGGCATTCAGTGTAGTAGGGCTCCATATTTTACGAGTTTAAGAGAATGTGTTTATTGATAAATTGCACATTCCTGGGAAAGCTGTTAAATATTTATAAGGAGTATTGGACCCTGCCAGGCTCATTTTTATGTCAAAGATCTTTAACCTCTCCAATTATTGAATGATTAATTATTAAAGTAATAAGTGTTGTGTGCAAAAAGAAATGTTTGGGACCTACATCAGATATCTAGTTTCAAATATTTCTACAATTTTGAAATGAGTTGATGTGTTGCCTACATGTGAACTACCTCTCTGGGTGTGTTTGCCCTTCCAGCTTTATGGTACAGTCTTTTTCAGCTCACTGATTTTTTCTCACTCAGGTTTGGTCACAAAAAGAATACCCTTTGATCCCCGTGGGCAAAATGGTCCTCAACAGGAATGCAGTGAACTACTTTGCCGAGATAGAGCAGCTGGCCTTTGACCCCAGCAACATGCCGCCTGGCATCGAGGCGAGCCCCGACAAGATGCTGCAGGTAACACAACGACACACTGTCTTCTCTTTATTCTTTTTTCAGTCAGATTGTAAAGAGACAGGGAGATGTTCTACTAAATTATAGGAAAAATAATGTATCTGCTGCCATTTTTTACTTTTAATAACCATTATCTCTGTGTTGCCATTTCAAAGGGCATGTTCTTAGTGTGGTTATTTGCTAAAACAAACGCATGGATGTTTTTCTCTGCACCAATGCGTGTAAATAAACAGCTGAAAACATGCTTAGTGTGAACGTTCTCATCAATAAAGAAACTTAAAGGAGTCTCACAGTGCCATGTCTTGTTTCTCTCCCATCATGCCGCTGTGTAGGGTCGTCTCTTCTCTTACCCAGACACACATCGACACCGGCTGGGAGCAAACTACCTGCAGCTCCCCGTCAACTGTCCCTTCAGGACCCGCGTGACCAACTACCAGCGCGATGGCCCCATGTGCATGTTTGACAACCAAGGTGTGTGTGTGTGGGTGTGGGTGGGTGTGGGTGTGGGTGGGTGTGTGTGTGTGTGTGTCTTTGTGAATACAATGAATCAGAAACAGGTTTATTACCAGGTAGGTTTACACGTACAAGGAATTTGACTTGGTGTTGTGGTGCATACATAAAAGTAAAACAATAGTTGAAAACACAGGTAGAGAACTAGAACAAATAGTAGTAAATATAGTAAAATATAACAGTATTTACAATGTAATGGAATAAAAAGGAATAAAATATGGAATAAAAATCGGCAGTTATAAAAAAAAGAAAACAGATATTGTTGTGTGCATTGACAAGGATATACACACATTCTTAACTGTTGTAGCAGCAGATGTGGATAGTGTGAAAATGTGTATCTTGTGTAATCTATGGAGCCATTCATTTAAGCTTGGATGACCTTATATCAGTAGAGCATTGTAGCTTTGGCAATACTTGGGTTTTCCAGCAGAGGGGGGCCAATCGCACCTCCATAGATTTGTGTTTATATATATCTATGCGAACCTCCACCACCAAATGCAATACCAATAGCAACCAACAGATGTCGCCATTTAGAATGTATAAAATGCAATGAACTACTTCATTACCCATATTTAGCATAGTAACTTCATAGTAGTTCAGTACTTCAAGACTCCCAGATTATAAACAAGCAGGATCGAGAGTGTACACATTTGCCACATCAACAATTTCACTGGCCAAAAAAACTATATTAAAAACCTACACTGGGAAATTCCTTTCTATAAATGTTCCCATCATTTTCAGATTGTTTTCATGCTTTGTTTTGGTGTTGCCATTTTGAGTGTTTTTATAATTTAAATTGTTCCTAATTTGCTTCCAGTTGTGGTTTTTGTAGATGAAATATGTTTGTTTTTTACAACTTTTTCCTTTGTCGAAGGAGCCACCTTTCCCCACTTCCTTGTAATAGCTTGTTTACATGCTGACCCTAACTGATTATTTAGAAAAAACCCAATTATCTACCAAATATCAAAGCTGTGAGAATGTCTAAAATACTTTACAACATGCCATATTTTTAAACCAGAGAGACCTTCCTCACTATGAGTATCCTTTCCCTTTTATTGTCTCAGTTACTTCAGTATTTGAGCAGCATTTTCTCTCCCTACCCTTACTCACCAGTGTTTGGTCTGTCTTACCTCTAGGTGGCGCTCCAAACTATTTTCCCAACAGCTTCAGTGCCCCGGACACCCAGCCTCAGTTTGTGGAGTCCAAGTTCCAGGTGTCTCCAGATGTGGCCCGCTACAACAGTGCAGATGAAGACAATTACACACAGGTAAAAATAATGTCTGTAACTGTGTCACTTTTATAGGCATGTGCTGTGTTGTGCCAGAATATTACCATAAGGCTCATCAGTCATGGGTCAAAGGTCACCTATTATGCAAAATCCACTTTTTCATGTCTTTTATACATCAACATGTGTCCCCTCTGTGTAAAGAGATTCTGAAAGTTTCAGGAAAAAAGATTCTCTCACTTTTTGTCCATTTATATAAAAACCTGTCTGAAAATGAGCTGATTAGATTTTGGCCCCTTTATGATGTCATAACGTTTTTTTGGCTTGTGTAACCATTAGCAAATAACCAACCAAGGTAACCCCCCCCCAACCTTATCACCTGAATCTCCTCCTACGCCCCTTTCACACCAACGTGGTTCCAGGTTCGGAGCTAGAGCCTGAACAGCCGCCTCTAATGCGGCTTTCACACCGGCGCTTTTCACTTTCTAGCTCCTCGCGAGAGCTTTTCTGGTTCAGCTCCCGTTTCCCTTTTCAGCTCCCGCTCTGTTCACACTGCCCAGAGCTGCCGCTGCTGCGTCATGACGTCACAGTTTACGTCGCTGATTTTCTCCCACAACAACAACGGGCCGGGGACTGCATCGGGTCGTGTTGCTTTTAATCATACGAAGCCAGATTAAATTAAATAACGACTTCTCCAACCTTATACTTTTCTCCAGAGTGCCGTGGTTCATTGTTTATTAATGTGTTTCAGCGGCATTTACCGACCGCTGCAGTGGCTGCACTTCCACGGGAGTTTATTGTCCCGTTAGCTCCGGGTTAGCTCACACGGCTCTAAAGTATTCACTGTCTGACTGTCACACAAGCAGCTGATACATATCCCCAGTTCCCCTTAAGTGAATGTGTGTCAGTCTGAATTGACGCTGTTTGGCATCACAACGCTGTTATGAAAGTTTCTCTGGTATAACATGGGTGATGTTAGCATAGCAACCGAAGCTAAACTGACTACTTGCTAAGCCGTTTTCTATAGGCACATTTTACCGGCGTATTTTTCATTATGATTCTACTTCTGATAGTCGGACATGACAACCTGTATAGCCCATGTATCTCCACAATGATCAATAACAGCGAACGGATGGTCAAAGTAAGGTTTCCTGCACGCCTCGACGTAAGAGACGTAAGCGACGCCGCGTCATAGCTCCGAAGCTCTTGCCTCTGGACCGACAATTTTTTGGAGCTGGAAGTGAACCGCATTCCGGAGCTATGACGCGCCGCCGCTGCGGTGTGAACAGGAAAAACCGGCGCTTTTCAGGCTCTAGCTCCCAGCAGGAGCTGGAAAAGCGCCGGTGTGAAAGGGGTATAAGCTCCGAAAACCGGTGCTTTTCAAGCACCAAAAAATTGTCGGTCGAGAAGCAAGAATCACATACGTCACGCTTACGTCGGAGGCGGGGGCAGGGGCAGGGGCTGGATCAACCTCCTGAACAACAACAAAAAGCCAGAGGTTTATCCAGTTTACTCAACGATGGAAAACCTAAAACTTAATAAGCAGCAGTGGTCCACTGAAGAGACCAGCTACCTACTGGGAATCTGGTCTTCTGAAGAGGTACAGAGGAAGCTGGAGGGGATATGTACCTTCTTTCTCTGCTGGGGCTGAAAACTGTTCCGAACCAGAAAAGCTCTAGCACGGAGCTAGAACAGGAACCGCGTTGGTGTGAAAGGGGCACTCGAGCACCATTGTGTTATTTTTAACCAAATATCTCTCAGAGGGGCGTGGGGAGTGGCTCCTTATTTTCATCTTAAGTAACAGACTGTGGGTGTTTCTCAATCGCGAGTACGCTTGCTTGGTAGCACATGTCTGCCGAGCATCTTGCTTCAGAAGCGAGTCAAGAATACTTCCTGGCATTCGAAAAACGAAGTGTGGAACACGCTAGCAAGTGTGCAGGTGTGCGTCATATGAGAGGCCCCGCCTTACATCTTCCGCCACAGATTTGGGGAAATTGGTCCGTGCGCAAAGCATTGTGGGGATTTTAAGACCGCGGAGTCTACTCATGTGCAGCCTCGATATTTCTCCAAACGGAGTACGCCGGGCTCGGTAGATTTCCAAGTATGCTGGAGATTGGAACAGTACTTCGGCGGCACTCGATGACGTAGTATGCTTGAAATAGTGGCTCTGAAGCAGCTTTACTCGCGATTGAGAAACACCCAGAGAATCAGCACTTTTGAAACAGCTTTTTTGGCTTGTGTAACCATTAGCCAATCACCAACCAAGGTAACCCCCCCCCCCCACCTTATCACCTGAATCTCCTCCTAGAGCACCATTGTGTTCTTTTTAACCAAATATCTCTCAGAGGGGCGTGGGGAGTGGCTCCTTATTTTCATCTAAAGTAACAGACAGAGAATCAGCACTTTTGAAACAGGGCTGAAACAGAGGGGATTATGGGATGCTGCAATGATCTGTTTGGTATTTCGAGCCATCACTTCAGAGACATGTTTTGTATCTGAGACCTATCATATATTGATGAAAAACAGTATAATAGGGGTCCTTTAAGGAAGCCGAGCAGGAAAATGAGGAAAAAATAATTACATTTTAATCTAGTTTTGCATCAAATTTGTTAATTGTCTTTATTATTGGGGTCAATTTTTGACAAATGCTTCTGGGCCAGTGGTTACAATGGTGGCGCAAGTGAAATCGAAAATCAACTGGCTCGGGTTTTTAGCCTTACCCTGCACTGGATCGTGGAAATAGGATCCCAGTTTACAAAATCTTTTTCAAATGCAAGTCTGTATAAAAACCTGAATCAATCACACTTTATTTGATAATGTGAAGTAGCTTGGACTACCACAGAGGTTTAAGTTATTTTGTATTTTTGGGGCGGGAGATGAATGTGATTGGTTGTTAGTTGCACGCCAGACACGCCCACCAGCAAGCTTCAACGCGACGGAACCGTGTAGACGTACCGTTATGATCAGGTTTTCAAGGATTTTATCTACTTTCTTTGCAGGTTCGCACCTTCTACACGCAGGTGCTGAACGAAGAGGAGCGCCAGAGACTTTGCCAGAACATGGCCGGGGCCCTGAAGGGAGCACAGCTCTTCATCCAAAAGCGCCAGGTGAGAGCTCACCATCTTACACTTTACTACACACAGTGTTTCACTCTGTTATAATTTACGCGTGGATTTTTGATTGAATGACGATATGAAGATTTTTTTTTTAAAGTATCCAGTAGTGAAATCAGTTAACTTTACCTTTTAATCTAAGCATTTATATTAGTTACCCAAAATAAATACAAACTGTCAGTTGTTCCATGATGAAAGCACAGGATGTAGCGTTTTAAAAACACCAAATGTTCCCTGGAGCCTGTGCTCTGAACCGTGTAGCTTTGTGGGTGTAGGCAGGCGTATTTATCTTACACGGTTCCTCACACAAAGCACTTTCAATATGTCTTAAGCCTCTTACACCAAACTGACATCAAACTGACACCAAAGAACACCAAAGAACACGTCCCGACGGAACGTCGCCTCACGTCTCCTGCGTCTTAGCCATGTTTCGCACTGGAACACACCGCAAAGACTGCATCCGACGGCTAAGTAGCACGTACGAACTGCGCATGCGTGAGTGGCAATAACTCTCCTTACCAGCAGGCGGCGGTAGTGTGTATTCGTCATTCAAAAGAGGCAACAACCGGAAGACAGACTGTGTGATACACAGAGAGAAGAAGAACAGACTGCGTGATATAAACAAACAACAAATAGCGTGTGCGTTCCATTTTCACTCTGCAGCGAGAAGCTCACGGGGCTTTCCCGAACCTGTGTCGAGAGCTGGAGTTAAATGAAATCTCAGATTTGCCTTCTTAATAGTTTGTTTGGGTCCCTCACTTTCGTTTCGCTTCTCATGCACTGATTCGCTAAGCTGAACAGCCAATCAGAGTGATTTCTTTGGCCGACGGAAGGTGTCGGCACGGCCGAAAAGACACGACGATGCAGTACACAACAATCTGAGTAGGGCGACACGACGCTCATCGACGGCCCGACATCTATCAACATCTATCGACGCCGATAATCGGCTCGGTGTGTAACAGCCTTTACACACACACATCAAAATAAACTAAGTCTGTATATGCTCCTTTTATTAAATCCTATAGAGATAATTTTGATGTAAAATAAATACATTAGAAGGCAACACAAAAAGGACAGGTTTTTAAAGCTTTTAAAGGGTAAGGTGGTGCAGAGTTACTGAATAAATCTTCAATTACTTACTTTTGGAACAGTGACCTACTTTATGCTGAGAACCTAAATCAGGGGTGGGGAACCTCCGGCCCCCGGGCCGTATACGGCCCGCAAGACCATTTGATACGGCCCTCAAGGTAATTTATAAACACACGCAAACAATTAAAGAAATCTAGACCGCAAAATAATTAAACAAGCGAGTGCCTGTTTTTCCTGGCCAAGGTCAGGGTCCTTGAACACAACACGAGCCTAACGTGTCATCATGTGGTATATGTCTCGTCTGACAGGGGTGTAGTGCTGACGGAGACCACCGGTACGCCAATCCGGGACTTCAAAAATTGCAGTACCCATAAGGAGCCGTACACATGCCCCAGTTTTTGCGTGGCTGTGTCTTTAGTTGAAAGCCCAGTGGCGATCTGTTCATCTGACATACTGATCATACAGTCAATAACTTTGTTGTTATTAGCATCTGGTTAGCTAGCTATGCTAACGAATATAACAAGCTTTTTCTACAACCAGTGAGGTAAAGGCACGTCTTTATATGATCATTATAGTTATACAAAAATAAGAGAATAAAGTAAACAGGTATAAAATACTATATGACAGTAAAAAAAAGTTGTTATTAATAAACAAGAATACAGTTTGAAAGGGGAGGGATTTGTAAAATATCCATAAAGAAAAATTAAATCTGCTTACAGTTCTGTTTCATATGGGTGTTGAGAGATGTATCCATAGATCTCCTAATGTTGCTCTCAAAGTGCACCAGATTGATGCTTTTAACTTCAACATTTAAAAAAAAATCTTCCCGAGGGAGCATGCCCCCCGGACCCCCCTAGAGGTTAGGTCCCCCCCCTACTTAAATCATGTTCACATGGATAGGAAACTAAATACATTTGCACACATCTTGTGTCCATATCTCTCTGTTTTGGTGGTCATGCCACAACCGTGCACGTGCATGCATGCGCGAGTCATGGTAAGATATCTGGATTAAGAGGTTGCTTTTTCTTTGCACAGCATGAAAGAAAGGCCAAATGAATGGGCTGTGATTTTAGCAGAGGTCAATAATTTGTACCCCCCTCGGAGGATGTTGTAAAAATTGAAATGGCCCTTGAGAGGAAAAAGGTTCCCCACCCCTGACCTAAAGAGTCTGGCTGTTAAGATTGTAAAGCAGATTTATATAGAGTGATTTTCACAGTGACTTCAGTTTCCCACTGGGTCTTTAATCCGGTCAATCCACTGGATAGGGTTGGTGAGGGACACATCATACACACAATTTACTTGATAAGGCTTTTGGATCATGTAAATACATTTAATGCCGTCTTTTTTTGTTTGATTCTATTCAAATATATGATTCAATAATCATTTGTTAATTTTCTTTCATTCACATGTTAGTTCTGATTAATGCAATTCACGGTGTGGCAACTGCCACTGGTCTCCTCTACTGTTACACTGAAAACTGCCGGAAAACAGGTTTTATCACATCTTGCCAGTTAATACCGCACCCTCAGCCAGTGCATGCAAAAGTCAAAACGAAAGTTATAGTTTGTGTGTGCGATCTTTTGAATCAAACTACGAACTGCTTCTGTAGGCCCAACCCTAGTACTGAATCAGTATTTCATCTGCATAATTATGATTTAAAATAAATACAACAATGCAAATATGCCAACAGAAGCAAAGCAACCAGATGTTCTGTTTTGGTTCACCATGCAGAGAACTACCAAACCCATATAAACTAATACAGTAACATTTAAAGAGTTCATTATTCAGTACTTTCTCTCAAGCTGCCCCTACGCTCTCAAACTGTCAGCTCACCACAGTGACTGGAACCCTGTGGCTTGTGTGGAGGTGGGTTAAGCCCCCTCTGTGCACGGTGTTCATGCTTCCTCGTTCCACTTTGCAAAAACAATCTACCACATTTGACCAATTGATTTTTCCTCTTACAAACTATGAAGTTGGATGTTGAAAAACGTTTTAAACCAACGTGGTTCAATTCTCTCTCAAAGTATTTCCCTACAACAATAAATAACAAGATATTTTAAGATGTATTTTGTTTGTAGTTTGTACTTTAACACAATTGTAAAAAAACAACCAACTATGAAGAAATTGTGATGGAAATTGATTTGTCATATATTTATTCATTCATTCTCATATATTCATCCGTTTTGACCGCTATTTTTATATACTTATTGTTGTGTCATTTTGTATGTATATATTTTTATACTGTGTATATTTTAATCTTTGGGACGCTGGGAAATGGTCTCCCTGTTTGTACCACACATAAACTTTGACTTGATAAATCCTGAATGGTGCACAGAAGAACGTGACAAAGCAAGAATACTACAGAGGACAAGAGTTTCGTGTTCTCATGAGAAGAAACAAATGGCCCTGACTTTGGCAGATAATGGTTTGGTTTCAGTTTAGAAAACCTGTTTTCAAAGCCTAAAGTCATTATATAATGTGTTTTTACTGTATTTATTCCTAAAAAGTATTTTAATTTGTTTTGTAAAGCACTTTGAATTGTTGCGTACAGAAAAGTGCTATATAAATAAACTTGCCTTGCCTTGCCTAAAGTCTCACTGTCTGGTTCTTCATGCAGGTGGAGAACTTGAAGGCTGTTCATGCAGACTATGGCAACCGCGTTCAGAGCCTTCTCAACAAGTACAACGCCGAGAACAAGAAGGTAAACACTCTCGCTGTGAGGTCTAATCCAGTGTTGAGTAACAGTCCATCCATGTATAGATGTTTAGATTGGATGAAATGTTAATTTGTGATTTCTCTTTCTTACATATTTCATAATGCCACCAGTTAAGCTTGAATATGCCATGTATCTTATGTTCATTTAAATAATATCCTCTTTCTCTCTCTTCTCCACTTTTGTGTTTTTCAGAACACAGAAGTGCACGTTTACAGCCGCCCAGGAGCCTCGGCCATCGTCGCCTCTTCCAAGATGTGAAGCCTTAAATGTCCACAGGGGGCGCCCCCCCCCCCCCCCCCCTCATCATTTATCTACGAGCAAATGCACTTGCGTGACTGCCAACTGCTACTACCAGTGACAAGATCGAACTTATTAACCATATAGTGTCAGGGTTGGTGTTAGTTAGGTTTTAATTCAGTTAAACAGTTGATTTTCTTTAAAATACTTAATTTGTCTCGACTGAAAAATCATTTAAAAAAACATAAAAACACCTTGATTTGTTTTTAGTTTAATCCTGTTAATACCAAAAGCATGGCAATTATGACATCTGGACTTTTAACATTTAAAAGTTCTTTAAAATAATTATAAAAGTATGTCTTTTGCATTCTGATTTGATCTCATTACATCAATTAACCCCAACTGCTGCCAAAAAACATGATGAGATATGATTGTTTGCTATAAATCCTCAGGTTGTGTGTGTACTACTATGTTGTAATCCTCCAACTATAATCTTAAACTTCAATTTAAAGTAAGCAGATGTATTCAAAATGTTTTTCACTTATGGTTATTTTTCCGTCAATAATCATGAAAAGCTATATTGTATTTAGTACAAATGGCTCTGGAAACCCTTTGTCAGTCTAACTATAAAGCTTGTTTGCTTATGGTCATCTGCCGTACTCATTATATGCAATTTATGAGGCGCAAGTATCAAGATGAGGAATTTATATGCATTACTGCTAAATCTTTAGTGCCTTTTTTGTGTTTATGACTACCAAATAAAGATTATTTTAACCTTCAATCACGAGAACCAGTTATGAAATGCTCTGCTTGATGTTGTACTGATCAGCTCATTTTCAGACAGGTTTTTATATAAATGGATCAGGACAAAGAGAGCGAATCTTTTTTCCTGAAACTTTCAGAAGCTCTTTTCATAGAGGGGACACATGTTTCTGTATAAAAGACATGAAAAAGTGAATTTTGCATAATAGGTCCCCTTTAATTAAATCCCTTTATCCTGAGAAGAGAGCACACAGATCTCCAACAGTGCATCAATATCTAAGGGTCGTACATGTAATCTGCTAGTTTTGTATTTACTTTCAAATGTTCTTTTGAATGTAAAGTATTTTTATATTATTGTTAAGAGTTCTTAAACTCTTTCAAATGAGATGTGTAATTAGTGCTTGTTATATTTAATTCATTTGTAATCAAAGCCTTTCAGCAGCTTCTCTTTGTCTCCATTTCTTCTGTTCTCGCCGTCTTTCTAAAGCAGGTTTGTCTTCATGGATCTTTTAAAGCAGTATTCAAAGATATATTTATATTTTAATTGAGCTTATTGACGTTTTATTTCAGTGTGTTTCATTAAGTGGTAGCAAAACTGATTGAGTGGGTTTCCTGCTAAGACTGTAGAAAGGCTTGTGGGTTTTGAAACTACCTTCCAGAAAAATGTGTTGGTGTTGTCTGACCCCACCTCAGTGTTTAAGCAGCAGAAGAAGGCAGTTGTGAAAGACATGTAACACAAGCACAAGTTAATGCTGAGCACAGAATTAGTTATACAAATCAGTTTCAAACAAACCTCTCTAATATAAGTGTAGACATTTCAGTGTGTGGACCAGCACATCTGAAGTCTAGGTCGCTCAGGAGAAAATGGATACTGTGCAACAAAAGTGAAAAGACACAAAGCAGACGTTGTTTGGAAAAGGTAAAGAAAGCTATAATATTTATTCTCCATTCCCTCTTTCTTTCAGATAAACATTTTATATACATATATATTCAGTTACCTTGTTATTGAATTTGAGAGTATCCTGTTTCTAATTATTTTTACCTATTTATTTTATAACTATTTTGATAGAATTTAGTGTTATTACTTCTGTTTTAATTATCCCTATTTAATATAAACTAATGGTTTTATTTAATTTTAGTAGCTAAGCTATATATTCTAAGTTTGGGAACCAGGACTCTGTATTTGAAATATTATTTCATACTCTTAAATAAAATGAAAGAAAACTTATCACATTACTTCTATACACATATAGTTATAACATATTAAACATAGTATCAAAACAATCAATAATCAGTTCTTGGTTCTCAACTTGTGAAGAGAAAAAGATGCACAAGTTCTTGTCCTACCACCGTTGTGGGTAACTGTAGTTCTCTTCCTTTAAGATAGGTCGATGGGTAGCTCGCCAGACTGAAATTTGCCACAATACACCAGCAGAGATGAGGGCAGCGTTCCAGTCAAAGAATCCAGAAATCTCTTTCACATCAACAAAAAGACCCGACCTTGACAAAAAGGCCAAGAGTCAAATTAATGCTTATACAATGGTTTAAATGCAAATTGAAACAAGCACTTCTTCTGTATCTTAATCAAATCAACAAAATACACACATGTTCCTAAAATCCTATTAAACAAACAATTCTAAATACAACAATTATCAGACAGCTTATTTAACACATCTGTCACACATGTTATTATTTTAACAAAGTGTACTCAACTAATTTTAGACCAACCTATAACCAGCCACAGTTAGCTCCACTTTGCTCATCTTCCACAACAAACAACAGACTAAGCTGTGGTCAATGCCCCTTCAATGTGCCACAACAGCAACGTGAAGACCACCGCCAAAACCACAGACAATAGCTCCGTGCAGTGAGCTTCACCTCCCTCTGCTCCGCACACATTAAAGCAACAATGATACACGCTTGGCTAACGCGTTAGCAACGGTTAGCCGCGGCTAATTTAGCATCGAAAATTTCATTAAAATACATATTTAGCATCCGTATTTTCTCATGCAACTCACCAAGGGTATCATATAAAAGGCAATGCTCTTTGGAAATCGTGGCAAAGTCGGTCAATCAATGTCTAAATTCTTCTAAATAACTACAATCTCTTAACTCTAAATCCACACAGTGCTACAGCTAGTGATGTGTCGGTCGCGAAAGGGGACCTATCATGCAAAATGCACTTTTGTAAGTCTTTTAAACATGAATATGTGTCCCCGGTGTTCCAGGGAACTCACCAAGTGTCAGAAAACACAACCCTCTCTATTTTCCTCCATACGCAAATCTCTAAAAAAGGGGCCGCAACGGATCTGATAAAAACTGATCCAGATTTGTACACTTTACTGACGTCAGGAAAGTGGCGCTACGGCTATTGGGCCAACTCTCCACCTATCAGGGGAATGTGGGGTTGGGCCACGGCCGGCCATTGCCGCTCGAAAGCGCTGGAGACGCTGTAGTACATATGCCAGTCCTGTAAGTGGCGCTGTAGTCTGCCACAAAAGCAGCGAAGAAGACTTCCCGCGCATGGTTACCATGGTTACCCTTCTGTTTATTCTCCGCTGTGGCTTTTTTTCTCCCTCCCGAGGCAAGCGTTTGCTCCCGCTGCTTTAATTCAATGCAATCCCTCCCCGTCGAGGCAAGCACTGTAATTCTCTCCGGTTAGTCCACCAGCAGATGACAAACACCCACCTCTCCACCTCTTCCAAGGAACGAGGGGACCGTGCGTCAGAGTTTCAGTTAGGTTTTCTTTCGCCGGTCAAGATGTCCGTTAAAGTTGAAATCTTCCGGACAAAATTAGAAAAGTGCCGGTCAAAGGTCTTCTTTGTTATTTATTGAGCTTTAAAACAAATGACTTCATCAGAGCACGGCTCCCCTCTCCTACAGGGGGGCGTGGTCAGCTGCAGCTCACAGAATCAGCCCCGTAGACAGCAAACAGCAAATAGAGCGAAATGAGGCATGGCTAAAATGCATGATCTGTTTGGTATTTTGAAAACAGAAACGTATAAATATACCTTATATAGGTATGGCCCTACAATATATCATTTAAATATAGCATGATAGGTCCACTTGAAGTGAACGACGGGAGTTTCAAATAATTTATATTGTGTGTGTATGTAGTGCTAAGCCTTAAAATAAAGTTGACATGTTACTCAGTGTTATTTCTCAGTGTCTTAGTAACCGGGGGTTACACATAGCAATCTCAAGTGATAGCAACATCAGGAAGTAGTACCATGAGAAGCTTGGAAAATACCAAGGGCTCAGAGAGGAGCTAGAGAATATGTGGAAGGTGAAGGCAACAGTGGTTCCAGTGGTGATCGGAGCACTCGGGGCAGTGACCCCTAAACTTGGAAATGGCATCAGAAAATCTCAGGAACAACATCCATGATCTCTATCCAGATGAGCACAGTCCTAGGAACAGCTAAGATACTGCTCAGAACCTTCAAGGAATGAAGAACGAGTGGGGCGAGAACAAAGCCAATACCATTTTATTACCAAGCTGTATTGTAAATTGCTTATTACATTATCGTGTATTTTTCTTTTGACAGCAACTCTTTTTCCTTTGCTAATTGCCTTGAGGAACAAAAGTGTGCATCAAGACTCTTCAGACCTTATTTTTAAGAAAGCAAATCGTACAGTATGTTCCTTGTGCAGCAACAGCCAACCCAAGTAGGTTGCGTATGCGTTTTTCTCATTGGCTTTCGGGCCGCGCTGCGTAAAGCACCCAGCTTAAAAATAAAAACCCACACTGACCACCGTGACACTGTGAGTTGCTCAGCTTGTCTGCTAGTCGCACCTCAAACTGTATTTGATCCGACAGCCATGAATCCTGCAGTTTACCCACCTGAGATGATCCCATTGCAGGGGAGATACCCAGGGGTTCAGGGACAGCCTGGAAGATCTGCAGGGGGTCAATGCACCACTGTGAGCATCCCCCCTGAGCCCCCCAGGGACCACATCATCTGGTCCCTCAGCTCCTTTCTCTACTCAAACCCCTGCTGCTGCCTGGGACTGGTGGCTCTCATCCACTCCATCAAGGTGAGTTTCATTCATGGAAATATTATTTTATGGCCTATTAATTAAAGAATAACGCAAACATTTTTTATAGTTATTGGCAGGCAGTTGCAGAACCAGAATTTTTTAATCTTGAACACTTAAGATGTAGGCTTAGAACATATTATTTAAAAAAATAAACATTAAAAAGTTGTAAAAAAAGAAATTATAAAAGGACTACGGAATAATAATAATAATACATTTTATTTTTATAGCGCTTTTCTAAAACCCAAAGACGCTTTACATTTCGGGAAGGGTGAACAGACAAGGACAGGCAATAAAACAAAACAACAAAAAAACAAAAAAAAAAACAACAAAACAGAAAAACAAAAAACAAAACAGAAAAAAAACAACACTTCAAAAGATGGAATCAGACACAGAACATTTCTTATGGGGAAAGAGATAAAGTAATTGCATTTAAGTTTTAGAAAATCTATGAATCCACTTAAAATGTATGTGTTTTTGGTCCTTTCAGGCCAGAGACCGGAAGGTGGTTGGAGATATGGAAGGAGCCCGACACTACGGCTCCACCGCCCGCTGGCTCAACATCTCGGCCACAGTCCTGGCTTCCGTCATGTTCCTTATCACCATTATTATCACCATCATTGTTGTATCTATGTCGCAAGGCCCCTCATACGGTCATTACTAAGGTTGAATTTGAAAGGGCAGAGTGTTTTCTGCAGCAGTGGCTGGGTGATACTTCTCTTTATCTGCTTTATGGCTCCTGCTTTGAACTTTTTACTTATATCTTCAATCAAAACGTTCTGTTTTTGTTACAAAAGTCTTAAATGGAACTCCTGTATGTTTCCATAATGACAATTTGTAGTAAAGTTTGACATTCTTGCAAGACGTTGTTAATAAACGAAATACCCTGTCTGCAACAGTTTCATTTTGTGCTAAACCGTAAAAGATGGTGTTTTCAAAATAAAGAACCCCACCCAAAGAAGAAAAGGGAACGGAGTGTATGCTACTATTTCCTTATTCTACTATTTTTGGTGTACTATTGAAATGTTATTATCTATAACTGTTACTACTTTAACTGTCCTGCTATCTCAGCTAAAACACTCTTATTCTAAGCACTCCATGCATTGTATTAACACTGCATGAAGTGCTCAGAATAACTTCGTACAGAAAATATGTTTTTGCAGGGCTGCCAACTCTAACACATTGACCATCAGACTCAACCATTTAAAGACATGTAATACATTACATTAAAGGGTAAGTGAGCTCTAATGATATTGTAACACTTCACAAATGTACTCCGTTTTAAACTCTCATATATTTAATTTCCTTCAGTGGTCAATGTAATGCTGTCAGGTAGATGCTGACTGTAGCGTCCCCGGCTCAAATTGTCATACTCTCCAACTGATGGTATATGTTTATTGCACACCCTTGCAAGTATACAATCAATACCAACGTAAGAGCAATAAAATGAAAAAAATACAATAATTAGCTGTCAAAAATAAACAATTTTCCATTCCTTGCATTTGTTAACGTTACATTTCAAATAAAAACTAAATAATGCAATTACAGCTACTACTGACAATAAATCATGATACATTACCTTTTAAAGGTCACCTATTATGCAAAATCCACTTGTTCATGTATTTTATACATAAACATGTGTCCCCTCTGTGTAAAGAGATTCCGAAAGTTTCAGGAAAAAAACATTTGCTCACTTTTTGTCCTGATCCATTTATATAAACCCGTCTGAAGATGAGCTGATCTGATTTTGGCCACTTTATGATGTCATAACGATTTGTTGGCTTGTGTAACCATTAGCCAATTACCAACCAAGCTAACCCCCCCTCACCTTATCACCTGAATCTCCTGCCCGGTATCACGGCAAGACGTGAACATGTGACGATCTACCATGCTGGGAGACGTGAATATGTCACGGTTTCGTCCCTTCAAACGTGACAGTTACACGGTATTGTTAACATGGCCCAACCAGTGGAGAAATACCCGGAAGTGCCAAGCAAATGGTCTACCGCGCCTATTGGTCGTTTTTTATTGTCAAAATTAGATGTTTTTTATTTATTTTTTAATCGTCACACTCGATTTCGCCGATTTTCTTGTTGCCCTAGCTTGTCGACACCTCTTTTAGTAGAAACAAAGGCTACATTAATGTATTAAATCGATGTTAATCCATGTGTGTGGAGGTGTGGATGTGGAATTAACGTGATGTGACGATGTGCGAACGCAATTTACAAACTCTTCAACTACAACCCTAATTATATTTAAAAACATTTTAGAAGGCCTCACGAAATACTTTAATGTAAATTAAAATGTAAATGTAAAGGGATGTGTGTAATGTGGTGATTGACATTATTCACCCACGGATCTATGGGTTAGGGGTATTGTTCCGCACGGACATTTTAGTTAACCGGACTCCTGTTGATGTGAAATCCGAAAACATTTTTAAAAATAAAATAATACTTTATTCCGAGTTTGCTTGCTTTTCTCTTTGGAGGTCATCACATAACGGCATTGTAATATACGGTTCGGCTGCATTGTATATGACATATCTGCCGTAGTTCTGTATTTATAGAGCCCTGATGAGAAGACTTCTGGACAAACAGGAAGCACTTCCGCCAAAACTGAAAACGTGACGTGGATCATAAATATATCAGCAATTAAACAACATCTTACATTTATTTTCACACAATACGTCTCCTTGCAGTATCAATACTAATTCAGCTGACTTTTATATTTGATCCAATTGGTAGATAGGCTGTATTTACACCATAACGGTGCACAGCTGATAGAAAGGCACATCTAGTGGTTAAAGCACGTTATTGAATTTTATTATTTTATTATTTTTCACAAAAATGAAACCATCAATAGCAAAAACAGAATTAACTGTCATTAGTAAACCACTCAAATAAAAAGATCATAAGTGGTTTTGTTTTACATATATTTTAAGGATAATAATAGCAATGTAACACTGTCTATGACACTTACTGTATAACACTGATTTAAAAAACATACAGAAAAAACTAATTCACTGCCCTTAATAAAGTATTTAAATATACATTTCAGGTGTGCTGTTTTGTTTAGATCATTAACATCTGGAGCTCTTTTAATGTCCTTTTTGATTATTATTACACCAGGTCTTGTCAAAACCTTTATTCCATATTCAATATCCATTACTAAACAAAACAGCAATTCTACTCCACTACAATTCAGAGGTTAACCTGTTATTTTTACTCCACTACATTTATTTTAGTTACTTTGCAGATTCTGATTAATGATGTGAAATATAAACAACCCTTAAATCAGGCTTTAGTTACACCTGAGTAAAATTCAGGGAAAGGTGATTGTCAAGTGCCAACAATCAGGAGAGATATTTGATAGTTGCTGCTTGAGAAGACTAAACATTTATCTGCAGATCCCTATAAAGTATATTCATTACTCGTTATGCTCTACTAATAGTTCATTAAAGACTGTATATAATGGCTATTTTGCATATCCCTTTCAAGATTTCAAGATTTTCTAAGGATCATTGACATAT
Organism: Trematomus bernacchii; assembly: GCF_902827165.1. NCBI lineage: Eukaryota > Metazoa > Chordata > Actinopteri > Perciformes > Nototheniidae > Trematomus > Trematomus bernacchii. Next base: position 4,657,875 of record NW_022987778.1, read on the forward strand.
CATATACACAACTAATTCAATAACGTGCTAGGCGGTGCACACAAGGTACACACAGCCATAATAACTTTGTATTATTAGTGTAGGACACTTGTGTATGTATAACATCTGAAGATGTGTAGTTTTATTCATGTTTTCACATAATTGTACAGGATATTGCTATATTATTTCACATGTTTTACTTCCAATATCTGATGTGTAAAACATCGCAGAGAGAAAGGTATATCCGTCATTTAACAGTAAGCTATTAAAATTCTGAATCCATAGATGTGTCTCCCATCACCCAAATCCCCTGACTATTCTCTCAACTCAGTATTTACATGCTTATATTCAAAGAAAATTTAAAAATGACAAGTCCCTGTCTATCAGCTGTGCACTGTTATGGTGTAAATATAACCTATCTACCAATTGGATCAAATATAAAAGTCAGCCGAATTACTATTGATACTGCAAGGAGACATATTTTGTGAAAAGAAATGTAAGATGTTGTTTAATTGTTTATATATTTATATATTTATGATCCACGTCACATATTCAGTTTCGGAGGCAGTTCTTCAAGTTTGTCCAGAAGTCTTCTCATCAGGGCTCTATAAATAAAGAACTACGGCAGATGTGTAATATTTAATGCAGCCAAACCGTGTATTACAATGCATTTATGTGATGACTTATAAAGAGAAAAGCAAGCATACTCGGAATAAAGTATTTATTTATTTTTTTAATGTTTTCGGATTTCACATCGCATAAACACCATATCCCAACGTGCATTGCGGCTAAAACATCCAATCACCGAGCTGAGGATCTTTCCTACGTCTGTTTCCGGTATTGTTCCTGTATGAGAGTTCCCATTTATGCTACATTGAAGGGTGGAATTGACTACACATCTTCAGAAACATAATTTGCTTCAGATATAACTCATAGCAATATTGTAACCATTAAAGCCCACGTCACACTGTCCTGAAATTGACACCCGATGGACACACGATAAAGGAAATGTTCAAATTCGGCTCTGATCGTAACAACATCGGGCCATTCGTGAGGGCATCTTGAGCCATCGTATGACCACCGGTGGAGTTTCTCACTCTCCGGCAGCAACTTCGGGAGCGGTGGCAACATCTTTGGCATGGCAAAGCATTGCCGAAGGACATTGCGAAGGTTCATTTTCGTGTTGACTTCGTGTGTCCATTTTGCCCTTCGTAAGGCATTCGTGAGGGCATCTTAAGCCATCGTATGACCGCCGGTGGAATTTCTCAGGATCCGGCAGCAACTTCGGGATTTTAGCACTTTGGCATGCCAAAGATTTTGCAGAAGGTCCTTGCGAAGATTTGTTGGTATCCTGCAGACAACGCCAATTTCTGGGGGAAACTTCTGAAGCAATTGGAAACAGGACTCAGAGAGACATGAGGAGAGCTGGAGTTTTGATGGGCAAACACTGACGGTTTATTTGGAGCTTCGGCCGGAGAATTCGCAAGACATGTCTTAGGGCCACGGTCTGACCACACGGATGAGATGCCACAATAAATTCTGAAGAACTCTACCCCAGACCCATGTATTTAGCTAGTTCTGAGAGAATAATTAACATTGTGCACAACAAGATAGAACCATAACACCTCTATCAGCTGATGCCAACAGGCAGGAAGAGGGAGTAAAAACACTGAGAGCACAGCAGCCAAGGTTGCAGGTGCCTGTGCTCAGTCAGGACAGTTTAAACTAATAAACTGGGTCAAAGTTATCGGCCTTGGAAAATATTTCCCCAACATACTGTGGTAACAAGGTGGAGAAAAAGACAACAGTAAAATCAATATAACCACAACAAGGCATTCAGTGTAGTAGGTTTTGAAAGCAAAGGAGGTGATGTTTAGCCTCCAGTACATGTGAACTACTTCCCTGGGTGTGTTGTTTTTGCCCTTCCAGCTTTATGGTACAGTCTTTTTCAGCTCACTCAGGTTTGGTCACAAAAAGAATACCCTTTGATCCCCGTGGGCAAAATGGTCCTCAACAGGAATGCAGTGAACTACTTTGCCGAGATAGAGCAGCTGGCCTTTGACCCCAGCAACATGCCGCCTGGCATCGAGGCGAGCCCCGACAAGATGCTGCAGGTAAAACAACGACACACTGTCTTCTCTTTATTCTTTTAATCTTTTTTCAGTCAGATTGTAATGAGACAGGGAGATGTTCTACTAAATTGTAGGAACAAACCTCTATCTGCTGCCATTTTTTATTATAAATAAGATAAAACACAGAACATTTTTCTAGTGACCAGAGAGTGTTTCTGTTGCATAAATGACCACTTGTTTAATTTATAGTTAGAAAAAAACCATAAACCAACTTCTGTAAAACATTCCCTTGGTATTTATTGAAATATGCATGTTGCCTGGACATAAATTGCAAATAATGGCAAAAATCTTATTTTTTATAACTAAAAACACACACATTCCATAACAAATCTGGCATTCAATGTGTGTGTGTGTGTGTGTGTGCGTGTGTGTGTGTGTGTGTGTGTGTGTGTGTGTGTGTGTGTGTGTGTGTGTGTGTGTGTGTGTGTGTGTGTGTGTGTGTGTGTTACTTTGTGACAATAAATCAGAATCAGAATCAGAAACAGGTTTATTACCAGGTAGGTTTACATGTACGAGGAATTTGACTTGGTGTCGTGGTGCATACATAAAAGTAAAACAATCATTAAAAACACAGGTAGAGAACTAGAACAAATATTAAAAATAATACAAAATATAGTAAAATATAAGGAATAAAATATGGAATGAAAATCGGCAGTTATAAAAAAAGAAAACAGATATTGTTGTACATTATGTGCATGACAAGGATATACACACATTCTTAACTGTTGTAGCAGCAGATGTGGATAGTGTGAAAATGTGTATCTTGTGTAATCTATGAAGCCATTCATTTAAGTTTGTATGACCTTACAGATGTAGCAGCTTATTTCAGACTCCAGTTTACTGCTTCCTGCCTGCTACCTTCCAGCTACCTGCCTAAGACCTGCCAAAGACCAGTATCTGGGAATGTTAAGCCCTCCCACTATTTTCCAAGAGGGCGTTGCCAGATTTTCAATTTCAGGATTTAACCAGGAGATGGCGCTTCATTCACAAAAACAGGAAGACAACTTTCATGGACTTTCAGTTTTGTTTAGAAGAGCATTTGAACACATCAATATTTTAGATCAAATAAAGTATATCTAATCTTGTAATTCAATAATATATAGTCTTTATATATTAAATAACTATGGCCAAACTAAGACTTAGTTTTTCAAAAGAGAAAATGCAGATATTATATAAAAAAATGCTTTGTTTTGGTGTTGCCATTTTGAGTGTTTTATAATTTACATTTTTCCTAATTTGCTTCCAGTTGTGTTTTTTGTAGATTAAACATATGTTTGTTTTTTGTTTTTTACAACTTTTTCCTTTGAACCACCTTTCCCCACTTCCTTGTAATTGCTTTTTTACATGCTTAGAAAAAACCCAATTATCTACACAGAATATCAAAGCTGTGAGAATGTCTAAAAGACTTTACAAGATGCCATATTTTTAAACCAGAGAGACCTTCCTCACTATGAGTATCCTTTCCCTTTTATTGTCTCAGTTACTTCAGTATTTGAGCAGCATTTTCTCTCCCTACCCTTACTCACCAGTGTTTGGTCTGTCTTACCTCTAGGTGGCGGTCCAATCTATTTTTTACAGCTTCAGTGCCCCGGACACCCAGCCTCAGTTTGTGGAGTCCAAGTTCCAGGTGTCTCCAGATGTGGCCCGCTACAACAGTGCAGATGAAGACAATTACACACAGGTAAAAATAATGTCTGTAACTGTGTCACTTTTATAGGCATGTGCTGTGTTGTGCCAGAATATTACCATAAGGCTTATCAGTCATGGGTTTTGCTGCTATTATTATTATTTTTGTTTACTTCCTTGCTAACTTGCTTTATTTAACAGCCTTCCGAAATCCAACCTCATGCTGATTTTTAAAGGTCACCTATTATGCAAAATCCACTTTTTCTTGTTTTTTATACATAAACGTGTGTCCCCTCTGTGGAAAGAGATTCTGAAAGTTTCAGGACAAAAGATTCTCTCACTTTTTGTCCTGATCCATTTATATTAAAATTAGCTGATCAGATTGTGGCCACTTTATGATGTCATTACGATTTTTGGGCTTGTGTAACTATTAGCCAATCACCACCAAGGTAACCCCCCCCCCCCACCTTATCACCTGAATCTCCTCCTAGAGCACCATTGTGTTCTTTTTAACCAAATATCTCTCAGAGGGGCGTGGGGAGTGGCTCCTTATTTTCATCTAAAGTAATAAACAGAGAATCACCTCTTTTGAAACAGGGCTGAAACAGAGGGGTTTATGGGATGCTGCAATGATCTGTTTGGTGTTTGGAGTCAAACACTTCAGAGACATGTTTTGTATATATCTGAGACCTATAATATATTGATGAAAAACAGTATAATAGGGGTCCTTTAAGGAAGCCAACAAAAGCCATGACATTATTTGCATTATGCTTTACTGTATAAAGAGACTTACTAAGGGAAATCTCTGTTTTCCATTCCAACATTATTTTATTTAAAGCTGCATTTACCAATATATTTTGTGTCAACAATAGATGAAATGGCTACTTGTGTCAGAGGTGCGATCATAGAAAACCCACAGATATTTATCAACAACCTCTGCCGCTCCACTCAGCTTTCAAAGTTTCAGTTCTTTTTGTGGTTTTCACGCTGCATGTTTACCATTTTGGTTTCCTCCCTCTGCTTTTGTTAGTGTTCAACCAAAAGCTGTGTTAAATCCACTTCCTGCCCACTAACAAAGAGCAGACGGACAAAGTTTGCGACATGCTTGTAAACATTATTTTTGCACCAAAAAAAACATCTTTCAAGAGGCAGACAACAAACAATAGTAAATTACATAGCAATTATATTTCTACCTCCTGACAATGACAGGCAAGCCGTAAGTGCAATATAAAAACAATAATACTCTGAGCAGAAATGTCACCGTCATACCCATCAGTGGGGTATTTAATTACATTTAACAATAACCACAATATAATAATTATTATGTATTTATTTAACTTAGTTTTTATTTCAGGTTTCATTAAACATACATGTTCACATTTTTATAATAGCCAACATAAGAAAAAGAAAAAAAGAGATCAATACAAATAATAATAATAAAATAGACATATAGATAAATACATACAAATAATAATAATAATAAAGTAAAACAGCAAAGGGGGGGGGGGGGGTGGGTGGTCATCCATGTGTGTGTTTTAGTTGTGTGTAGTTGTGTGTGTGTGTGTGTGTGTGTATGAACTTACTGGATCAGCACAGTTGTGGCGTGGCTCCACCTTTTGCGAAATATGTCTGTCTGGATCCTTAGAGCATAAGTTGTTTGCTCCATCTGATAGATTGGACATTCTCAGTCCAACATTGAATGTTGGGGGGTCAGGTTTTAACCACTTAATTGTATTTGTAGGAGATATTTCTTAGGTCTTCCCTCAATGCCTTCGAGTATCACACCTGGTATTGCCACCTTAGCATCCTTTGTGACATTTTGATGGAATATTTCACGATATAATTATTTTAATGATCGAATAATGAACAATTGCCTTATATAAATGTATAGTAGTTAGTTATACTGTAGTATTCGCTCCACAGGGTTTGACCCTCATGATAAGAGCGCCTCTCACAAGTTGTGTGTGAAGAGGCAGCAAAATAAACCCCCGCTGTGTTTGCTGGAGAACATTTAAACTATATAGATGCAGGCTTACAGGAAAAAATTGAGAATATGCCGAGCAGGAAAATGAGGAAGAACTCATTGAATTGTTATCTAATTTGTAAATAATTTACTATTGCATCAAATGTCGGAATCAGAATCAGAATCAGAATACCTTTATTCGTCCCACAGAGGAGAAATTTGCATTTGTTACAGCAGAAAAGAGCCAAAGACAGCCTATGTTTAACAAAAAGTATGCATAAAAAACTAAAAACCTGTTAGGCCCCAAGCCTGTTTTTCAGGCCTCAGGCTCGAAAAAGACATTTCCAGAACAAATGACCATATCTTCCCTTCTAAAAGGGGAAAATTATAATAATATAATATAGTATATAAACCTGTGAGTTGGATGTAGAAAAGTCAGAATCAATATAGATGTTTTTTATTTTAAAGAAAATTCAGATTGAATTTAGTAAAAAACTGTAAATGATAGTGTACGTCCAAAAATTATTTTGTACTTATAGTGAAAACTACCCTTGGATGATGGGTTAGTAGACTAAAAGCTTTAGGAATCCAAAGTACAACATATAATAAGTACCCTGTATCAAGATTGATGCAAAACAAGTGACATTTGACCTTTTTAGAGAGATTTAGCAAAATAAACCCACTTCTGGGGTAATTTGGGGGGATTTGACCTATCTCTGGCCCCCTTTGGTCGATTTAGATGATTGACATCTCTTTCTAACCGTCAGAGCCAATGGAATCGAGGGAAAGTTCCCCATACACACACAGGTTACCAAATAAGGAGTGATAGTGACGCGTAGAAAAACCGGAAGCTGCGCTAGCCTCTGGTGGCTACCATTAGCAGCTAATTTTTCTTCTCCGATTTTTGCATAAATAGAATTATGGACTATCAATAATTTTTTCAAGTGACAGACACATTGCTATAACCTATGGATTAACCTTCAGCCACGTTTTTTCTCGTTTTAATGCCATTGAACACGACTTTTGATCAGAATAACAGCTAAAGTGAGCATATCTCCGTGTTTTGCTAGCTAAAGCTACGTTGTGTGTTGTCTGTATTTGCTTCCCCTGTCACGAGTTCTGATCACTCAGTGATGATCCTTATATTTCTATAATCTGTGGAATCTCAGGATGTTATCTAAGCTTGTTTGTGCAGATCCAATAGATATATCGATCGGTATAGCTAGAGTTCTGTGCTAACGGCCTTAATATTTTTTTGCCCGTTAGCTTTGAGGTTTTTTTTGTAAAAAAAAAAAAAAAAGATCAGTTAGCTGAGTTTCTTCCCGTTGCATAGATATGAAACATTCATAGTTTATTCAATCTTAAGAAGCCCTCAGACACTTTTGCTTGCAGATGTTGTGATTTCGGCCCCTTCGGTGGGTCCGTGGGGCTTAAAGGTAGGGTAGGTAATTTTGGAGAAACCAGCTTGAGTGCGCTAGAATTAAAAAAAATACACAGCCGGAAGAAATCTGCTACTTCCTTACAGAGCCCCTCCTACAACACACACGAACGCGCACATGACCAATGAGGGCACGAGATAAGTTTGTGCACAGATGGAAGGCTGACAGGCAGGTAGGCCATCCAGTTATTTTAGCCGGGCCGGCTAAAATGATTGGTCGTGCTTTTTACAGTACTACGGCTTCCACAGATGACATTTTTTTATGGATTTTTTGTCAAAGCACTTAAGATATTCATTGCTATCGGGATATTAGGAGCATTCCATGGAATATAACAAAAAGTGTATCTCGAGCCAGTTTCTCAAACTTACCTACCCCACCTTTAAGAGGAGATACAAAAATTAAAAAAATAAAGAATTACACAATTTACAAAATACACAGCCTGTAACAGTTCTGAAGATGTAGCAACCATATTGCACAGTTATTCACGGAATATATATATATATATATATTGCACATATTGCACATATTGCACATAGTTGGTAATTAACAACAAGGGGTGTTATAGTCTGTGTTGTTGTGTGTGTTTGTGTGTGTGTGTGTTTGTGTGTGTGTGTGTGTGTGTGTGTGTGTGTGTGGGGGGGGGGGGGTTAGGGTTAGGGTTTGGGGGGGGGGGGGGGGGGGGGGGGGGGGGGTCTACTAGGGGCTGTGCTGATTGTATGATGTGTTTATTTTCGTTATTATTGGGGTCAATTTTGACAAATGCTTCTGGGCCAGTGGTTACAATGGTGGCGCAAGTGAAATAGAAAATCAACATGGCCCGGGTTTTTCCCTTACCCTGCACTGGTTTGTGGAAATAGGATCCCAGTTTACAAAATCTTTTTCAAATGCAAGTCTGTATAAAAACCTGAATCAATCACACTTTATTTGATAATGTGAAGTAGCTTGGACTACCACAGAGGTTTAACTTATTTTGTACATTTTATATTGTGTTTTCTTGATATACTCTATTGATATATATATTTTCTACAGTTGATATGTACATATTTACAGTGGTTTATTTATTTGGTTTATTTTCGGTTGTTTTTCAATATAATACATTTTTAATTAGTGTAATGCCTGTTTACATGCTGCTGTGACAAAAATAAAGCCCAATGTAGATGACTATAATATATGTAATCTAATTGAACCCTTATGATCAGGTTTTCAAGGATTTTATATACTTTCTTTGCAGGTTCGCTCCTTCTACACGCAGGTGCTGAGCGTAGAGGAGCTGCAGAGACTTTGCCAGAACATGGCCGGGGCCCTGAAGGGAGCACAGCTCTTCATCCAAAAGCGCAGGTGAGTGCTCACCATCTTACACTTTACTGCACACAGTGTTTCACTCTGTTATGATTTACACGTGGATTTTTGATTGAATGACCATGTGAAGATTTTTTAAAAAGTATCCAGTAGTGAAATCAGTTAACTTTTAATCGAAGCATTTATATTAGTTACCCAAAAGAAAAGAAAACAATGTCAGTTGTTCCATGATGAAACCACAGGATGTAGCGTTTTAAAACACCAAATGTTCCCCGGAGCCTGTGCTCTGAACCGTGTGGCTTTGTGGGTGTAGGCAGGCGTATTTATGTTGCACGATTCCTTACACAAAGCACTTTCAATGTGTCTTACACACACACATGAAAACAAACTAAGTCTGTATATGCTCCTTTTATTAAATCCTATTCTGATGTAAAATAAATACATTAGAAGGCAACACAAAAGGACAGGTTTTTAAAGCTTTTAGGGTAAGGTGGTGCAGAGTTACTGAATAAATCTTCAATTACTTACTTTGGAAACAGTGACCTACTTTATGCTGAGAACCTAAAGAGTCTGGCTGTTAAGATTGTAAAGCAGATTTATATAGAGTGATGTTCACAGTGACTTCAGTTTCCCATTGGGTCTTTAATCCGGTCAATCCACTGAATAGGGTTGGTGAGGGACACATCATACACACAATTCACTTGATAAGGCTTTTGGATCATGTAAATACATTTAATACCATTTTTTTGGTTGATTCTATTCAAATATATGATTCAATAATAATTTGTTAATTTTCTTTCATTCACATGTTAGTTCTGATTTATGCAATTCATGGTGTGGCAACTGCCACTGGTCTCCTCTACTGTTACACTGAAAACTGCCGGAAAACAGGTTTTATCACATCTTGCCAGTTAATACCGCACCCTCAGCCAGTGCATGCAAAAGTCAAAATGAAAGTTATAGTTTGTGTTTCTCGGAAAACGCTACTGTCTTCGCTCTGCCTGTCTGACCGTCTCAGGGTTGCAAAACAGCATGCCGCAGTGAGATACACAGCAGGCTTGTTTACTTCAATTATGAAATGGAAGTCAATATGAGTTTCAACAAAAAATAAATGAAATAACAACATTAAGTGCAGTCCAATAAGCGTGTGCTGCTGTGTGAAGTACAGCAAGGAGGCCAAAAAACAAACTGCGTACTATGGTGCACGGCACATTTGTTAAGGAACCAGAAATCTAAATAAAATTCTCTAGCGATCTTTTGAATCAAACTACGAACTGCTTCTGTAGGCTCAACCCTAGTACTGAATCAGTATTTCATCTACATAATTATGATTTAAAATAAATACAACAATGCAAATATGACAACAGAAGCAAAGCAACCAGATGTTTTGTTTTGGTTCACCATAGCAGAGAACTACCAAACCCATATAAACTAATACAGTAACATTTAAAGAGTTCATTATTCAGTACTTTCTCTCAAGCTGCCCCTACGCTCTCAAACTGTCAGCTCACCACAGTGACTGTAACCCTGTGGCTTGTGTGGAAGTGGGTAAATCACCCTCTGTGCACGGTGTTCATGCTTCCTCGTTCCACTTTGCAAAAACAATCTACCACATTTGACCAATTTATTTTTCCTTTTACAAACTATGAAGTTGGATGTTGAAAAAAAGTTTGAAACCAACGTGGTTCAATTCTCTCTCAAAGTATTTCTCTACAACAATAAATAACAAGATTTTTTAAGATGTATTTTTTTGTAGTTTTTACTTTAACACTCCCTTCACAATACAATTGTAAAAAACCCACCAACTATGATGAAATTGTGATGGAATTGTTGACTTGTCATAGATTCATTCATTCTCATATGTTCATCCATTTTGTCTACGTGACTGCTATTTTTATATATTTATTGTTGTGTCATGTATATATTTTTTTTATACTGTATATTTTTATCTTTGGGACGGTGGGAAACGGTATTTCGGTCTCTTTGTACCACACATACACATCGACTTGATAAATCCTGAATGGTGCACAGAAGAACGTGACAAAGCAAGAATACTACAGAGGACAAGAGTTTCGTGTTCTCATGAGAAGAAACAAATGGCCCTGACTTTGGCAGATAATGGTTTGGTTTCAGTTTAGAAAACCTGTTTTCAAAGCCTAAAGTCTCACTGTCTGGTTCTTCATGCAGGTGGAGAACTTGAAGGCTGTTCATGCAGACTATGGCAACCGCGTTCAGAGCCTTCTCAACAAGTACAACGCCAAGAACAAGAAGGTAAACACTCTCGCTGTGAGGTCTAATCCAGTGTTGAGTAACAGTCCATCCATGTATAGATGTTTAGATTGGATGAAATGTTAATTTGTGATTTCTCTTTATTACATATTTCATAATGCCACCAGTTAAGCTTGAATATGCCATGTATCTTATGTTCATTTAAATAATATCCTCTTTCTCTCTCTTCTCCACTTTTGTGTTTTTCAGAACACAGAAGTGCACGTTTACAGCCGCCCAGGAGCCTCGGCCATTGATGTGAAGCCTTACTGTAAATGTCCACAGGGGGCATGATGAGATATGATTGTTTGCTATAAATCCTCAGGTTGTGTGTGTACTACTATGTTGTAATCCTCCAACTATAATCTTAAACTTCAATATAAAGTAATCAGATGTATTCAAAATGTTTTTCTCTTATGGTTAGTTTTCCCTCAGTAATCATGAAAAGCTATATTTTATTTAGTACAAATGGCTCTGGAAACTCTTTGTCAGTCTAACTATAAAGCTTGTTTGCTTATGGTCATCTGCCCTACTCATTATATGCAATTTATGAGGAGCAAGTATCAAGATGAGGAATTTATATCCATTACTGCTAAATCTTTAGTGCCTTTTGTGTGTTTATGACTACCAAATACAGATTATTTTAACCTTAAATCACGAGAACCAGTTATGAAATGCTCTGCTTGATGTTGTAGTTCAACACTTATTCTTCTGTAGACAGAGACTATACTTTAATACCATTGTTAAGATGTTCATTGACATTAAATCTATAAGTTCTGATATAAATGGTATTACAATTAAACACTGTCCAAAAATTCCCCCTGTTGTGGTTTAACAGCATATTACGAAATATGAAGTTGGGAGTCTGATTATTGCAGATTCACCTTTCAGTTGAACTTTAAATCCCTTTATCCTGAGAAGAGAGCACACAGATCTCAAACAGTGCATCAATATTCAAGGTTTGTACATGTCATCTGCTAGTTTTGTATTTACTTTCAAATGTTCTTCTGAATGTAAAGTATTTTTATATTATTGTTAGAGTTCTTAAACTCTTTCAAATGAGATGTGTAATTAGTGCTTGTCATATTTAATTCAATTGTAATCAAAGCCTTTCAGCAGCTTCTATTTGTCTCCATTTCTTCTGTTCTCGCCATCTTTCTAAAGCAGGTTTGTCTTCATGGATCTTTTAAAACAGTATTCAAAGATACATTTACATTTTAATTGAGCTAATTGACTTAAAACGTATCATTTCAGTGTGTTTTATTAAGTGATATAGCAAAACTGATTGAGTGGGTTTCCTGCTAAGACCGTAGAAAGGCTTGTGGGTTTTGAAACTACTTTCCAGAAAAATGTGTTTGTGTTGTCTGACCCCACCTCAGTGTTTAAGCAGCAGTTGTGATAGACATAGCAATCTGAAGTGATGGCAACATCAGGACGTAGTATCATGAGAAGCTTGGGTAATACCAAGGGCTCAGAGAGGAGCTAGAGAATATGTGGAAGGTGAAGGCAACAGTGGTTCCAGTGGTGATCGGAGCACTCGGGGGCAGTGACCCCTAAACTTGGAAATGGCATCAGAAAATCTCAGGAACAACATCCATGATCTCTATCCAGATGAGCACAGTCCTAGGAACAGCTAAGATACTGCTCACAACCTGCAAGGAATGAAGAACGAGTGGGGCGAGAACAAAGCCAATACCATTTTATTACCAAGCTGTATTGTAAATTGCTTATTACATTATCGTGTATTTTTCTTTTGGCAGCAACTCTTTTTCCTTTGCTAATTGCCTTGAGGAACAAAAGTGTGCATCAAGACTCTTCAGACCTTATTTTTAAGAAAGCAAATCGTATGTTCCTTGTGCAGCAACAGCCAACCCAAGTAGGTTGCCTATGCGTTTGTCTCATTGGTTTTCGGGCCGCGCTACGTAAAGCACCCAGCTTAAAAAGAAAAACCCACACTGACCACCGTGACACTGTGAGTTGCTCAGCGTGTCTGCTAGTCGCACCTCAAACTGTAGTTGAGCTGACAGCCATGTATCCTGCAGGTTACCCACCTGAGAATACCCCATTGCAGGGGAGATACCCAGTGGTTCAGGGACACCCTGGAGTATCTACAGTGGTTCAGGGACACCCTGGAGTATCTACAGTGGTTCAGTACACATCTGTGAGCGTCCCCCCTGAGCCCCCCAGGGACCACATCATCTGGTCCCTCTGCTGCTTTCTACACCCCTTCGGCCTCGGACTGGCGGCCTTCATCTACTCCATCAAGGTGAGTTTCATTCATGGGAAATATTATTTTATGGCCTATTAATTAAAGAATAATGCAAACAAAATGTGTTTGTTATTGGCAGGCAGTTGCAGAACCAGAATTGTTAATCTTGAATACTTAAGATGTAGGCTTAGAACGTATTATTTAAAAAAATAAACACTAAAAAGTTGTAAAAAAAGAAACTATAAAAGGACTACGGACACTTCAAAAGATGGAATCAGACACAGAACATTTCTTATGGGGAAAGAGATAAAGAGATAAAAAATTGCATTTAAGTTTTAGAAAATCTATGAATCCACATAAAATGTATGTGTTTTTGGTCCTTTCAGGCCAGAGACCGGAAGGTGGTTGGAGATATGGAAGGAGCCCGACGCTACGGCTCCACCGCCCGCCGCCTCAACATCTTGGCCACAGTCCTGGGTCCCATCCTGTTCCTTATTTGCTTTATTCCCACCATCATTTTTGTCAATTATCAAATAAACTATGGACGTTGAATTTGAAAGGGCAGAGTGTTTTCTGAAGCTGTGACTTGGTGACAATTCTCTTTATCTGCTTTGCGGTTATGGCTACTGTTTTAAACGTTTTACTTATATCTTCAAGCAAAACGTTTTTATTTTTGTTACAAAAGTCTTAAATGGAACTCCTGTATGTTTCCATAACGACAATTTGTAGTAATTCTTGCAAGAGTTACCTAATAAATTCTATTTCCCTGTCGGCAACAGTTTCATTTTGTGCTAAACTGTAACAGATGGTGTTTTCAAAATAAAGAACCCCACCCAAAGAAGAAAAGGGAACGGAGTGTATGCTACTATTTCCTTATTCTACTATTTTTGGTGTACTATTGAAATGTTATTATCTATAACTGTTACTACTTTAACTGTCCTGCTATCTCAGCTAAAACACTCTTATTCTAAGCACTCCATGCATTGTATTAACACTGCATGAAGTGCTCAGAATAACTTTGTACAGAAAATATGTTTTTGCAGGGCTGCCAACTCTAACACATTGACCATCAGACTCAACCATTTAAAGACATTTAATACATTACATTAAAGGGTAAGTGAGCTCTAATGATATTGTAACACTTCACAAATGTACTCCGTTTTAAACTCTCATATATTTAATTTCCTTCAGTGGTCAATGTAATGCTGTCAGGTAGATGCTGACTTTAGCGTCCCCGGCTCAAATGGTCATATTCTCCAACTGATGGTATATGTTTATTGCACACCCTTGCAAGTATACAATCAATACCAACGTAAGAGCTATAAAATGAAAAAAATACAATAATTAGCTGTCAAAAATAAAACATTTTCCATTCCTTGCATTTGTTAACGTTACATTTCAAATAAAAACTAAATAATGCAATTACAGCTACTACTGACAATAAATCATGAAACATTACCTTTTAAAGGTCACCTATTATGCAAAATCCACTTTTTCATGTATTGTATACATAAACATGTGTCCCCTCTGTGTAAAGAGATTCTGAAAGTTTCAGGAAAAAACATTTGCTCACTTTTTGTCCTGATCCATTTATATAAACCCGTCTGAAAATGAGCTGACCACTTTATGATGTCATAACGATGTTTTGGTGTAACCATTAGCCAATCACCAACCAAGGTAACCCCCCCCCCACCTTATCACCTGAATCGCCTAGAGCACCATTGTGTTCTTTTTAACTAAATATCTCTCAGAGGGGTCTGGGGAGTGGCTCCTTATTTTAATCTAAAGTAACAGACAGAGAATCAGCACTTTTGAAACAGGGCTGAAACAGAGGGGTTTATGGGATGCTGCAGTTCGAGCCAAACACTTCAGAGACATGTTTTGTATATATCTGAGACCTATAATATATTGATGAAAAACAGTATAATAGGGGTCCTTTAAGGAAGCCAACAAAAGCCATGACATTATTTGTATTATCAGAGGTGGGGACTCGAGTCACATGACTTGACTCGAGTCAGACTCGAGTTGCATATTTTTGGACTTGAGACTTGCTTGACTAACATTGATAAAAGACTTGACTTGACTTTGACTTGGTATTCATGACTTGAGACTTGACTTAAGCTTGAGACAGATGACTTGAAAGGACTTGACTGTTTAAAATTAAATATTTGCGTTTGTTTTTGTATTGAGATCTTACGTTTAGTTTTTTCGAAAAACGTGATTGGGTGATTATAGCGCCATGCGCGCAAACCTGGCAACCCACTAGACGGCAGGAGTGTCAGTTAACATGGCAGCGGCTAGCGTTACTCCAAAAATAGTGAAGTTTGGATTCAAGGATTATGTTGTTGATGACGCTAATAAGAAGAGAACAGCGGTATGCAGGGTCTGCAGCATAAAGACCAGTGACACGACCACCACAACATCCAACTTCATTCGTCACTACAAAAAAACCCACAGAGAAAGGTGCGTGAATGTGTTGTGTTAGCTAGAAAGCTAACGTTAAGTTTAAGCTACGTTAAACTTGGTTTCAAATCGATTAAGCATTACAAAGAGAAGACAAAACGGTAAATGAACACTAGAACCTCCAAGGGATTCATTTGTACTAACCCTGATACTGACGGGCTGTCAGGAGAGGGAGAGAGAGAGAGAGAGGAAAAGAGATGCCTCGTTTATTTCCCCTGTATTATCAGAAGTTACTGTAAACTGTTGAATAATGTAGTTCATCTACTTTTAGTAGTTTGTTTAAATGTTTTAATTATGATGTTTTTGTTTGTAGAAGTGCATCATTCCTTGATTTATTGTAAAATGAATCTGAACTTTTTGATCTGTTATGATGATAAACTGAAGCAATTTCTAAATTAACCCAATTAAGTGAGTTTTAAATCGTCCTACTTAGTTTATAAGGAAATGATGAAGAGGAACAAATTAAATGATTTGAAAATGATATCTATGTAGGTGCTGACGCTGTTGGCGGTTCTAGTGTGAACAGACATTTAAATTAAATATGTGTAATGGCAAATGCCATATACGATTTTCTTACCTGGAATTCTGCCTTTTTGAACAGACTTTTTGATTGAGTCCTAGCTATATTGTCTGCAGTTCTAGGGTTAATATTAATCTAATATGATTGTCATCGGTCTAAATTAGATTTCAAATGATTAACTGTGTATGTAATGAAGATCATAGTGTGGGTTGAATCCATTTTCATAACCACTGTCTTTTAACTGATTTAAATACGGAAACTGGGCTTATTCATCAGAATTTCGTATGACTTGACTTGACTTGACTTGACCTGAGCAATGACTTGACTTGACTTGCTTGACTCTCACCCAGTGTTGTAGTCAAGTCACCAATTCACGAGTCCAAGTCACTCTCGAGTCACCACTCTTCGAGTCCGAGTCCAAGTCCGAGTCACCAAGGGAGAGTCGTAGTCGAGTCCGAGTCCAAGTCCGAGTCACCCAAGGAGTGTCCGAGTCGAGTCCGAGTCCGAGTCATCATTACCTGTGTTCAAGTCCGAGTCCAAGTCCGAGTCACCCAAGGAGTGTCCGAGTCGAGTCCGAGTCCGATTCATCATTACCTGTGTTCGAGTCCGAGTCCAAGTCCGAGTCACCTAAGAAGAGTCCAAGTCAAGTCCGAGTCACAAGTCTTCATGTATTAATCTTCGTGGATATATGTGTTGAAATGTAGCTGCTCCTCTACATTGCTTTTATCCTGTCATGTTATACTAATCTGTCTATTGAACTGCTGTGAAGCCAGTTTGGCTACAATTCTTGTAATAGGTGCTATACAAATATAAAGCTTATTACTAATATTCATATTATTATTATTATATATAAATAAACTATGTTTAAAATGAGTTACCTTTTAGAGAAGTGATTATATTTGTATGCCAATATTTTCCTATGGTAAAGTTTTCGTTTTGCACTTTTATTTTGATAGTAATAAGATCGGGACTCTTATTTTGAAGGAACTTTTACCGGTTAAATCGGTTTACTGATAAAGATTTAGCTCCAGAAAGCACATGGCTACTTAGCGTGCAAAATGACGTCATTCTGCATGTTAAGTAGCCATGTGCTTTCGTGTTATCGGCTGAATCTTTATGTATTGATTAGATCACGTTACTCTGATGATAGTGTAGCGTCTCGCTACAGGAACACAGGGAGGCTTGGTTTGTCCTTTATCCGGGAGTTTATTATACAGATCACAGGTTACTGTTGGCCATAACCACGCCAAACAATCCACTAACTCTGTCGTATATCCTCACTCTCCGTCACATATTCCCCTAGCTCCTCTCTCGCTTCCCGCGTCTCCCCCTCAGGAACCTCCCTCTTCCAGCCCCAACCAACCAGACAACACTCTCCCACCCAAACCCACAGCTACAGGTCACAAGAACCGTCCATCAAAACAGTGGCACGTTCACTGACACTCTGTAAAATGCAAACAAACTCTGAACAACAAACACATCAAACATCAACATTATAACCAGTCCGTTACACTTTCCCCCCTCCTCAAAGTCCCTCGTCCTCGAGGGAATAAACAAAGTCTCTCAGGTGGTTAGGGGGTCTGCGATTTCTCTGCGGCCGTGCCTGGTCTGCGGCAGGGGGAAACAGGCCCACCGTGGGGCTCAGAGTAGGGCAAGGGAAAAAAAGTCCAGGTTGTGGGGAACCAGGCAAGGTCGCTGGGTCATGGGAGGGGGTTTGGGAAGAAGAAAGAATAGTGTCCCTAGCCCGCTGTGTCTCACCAACTGATCCTAGTGGTGTCGCTGTACCCCGATAGGGTGCCAACCTGTCCCGGTGAAGAGCAACTATTCTCCCTCTCCTCTGCAGTTGGACCCTGTAGACGACCTCACTCAGTCTCTCCAGAACCCTGCAGGGCCCTTCCCAGTTGCTGTCCAGCTTTGGGCATCTTCCCTTCTTCCTCTGTGGGTTATACACCCAGACCAACTCGCTAGCACTGAAATGCCGTCCTCTAGCATGCACATCGTAGTTCCTCTTCTGCCTCGCCCCTGCACTCTGTAGCTGGCGCCTGGCAAAGTCGTGAGCAGACTGCAACCGTTCCTGGAGTTTCCTGGCATATTCGAACCCTGGGGGGTCCACAGGAGCGTCGGGGGGTAAGCCCATCATCATCTCGCCTGGCGTGCGCATCTCCCTTCCTAACATGAGGAGGGCAGGGGAGCAGGAAGTGGAATCTTGGGCCGCAGACCGGTACGCCATCAGCACGAGGGGGACATGGGCGTCCCAGTCTCTTTGGTGTTTCGCCGTCACTATGGCAAGCTGTTGAGCCAGTGTGCGGTTGAACCTTTCTACGAGGCCGTCGCTCTGTGGGTGAAGGGGTGTGGTGCGGGTCTTATGGGACCCCAGTTTTTCGCACATAGCCTTAAACACTCGGGACTCAAAGTTCCGGCCCTGGTCTGTGTGTATGACTTCAGGCGCCCTGAATCTGCTAAACATTCCCTCCACCAAAGCATCCACAATAGTCTCTGCCTCTTGATTTGGTAGGCTGTATGCCTCAGGCCACTTAGTGAAGTAGTCCATGGCTGTGAGGATGTAGCGGTTCCCTTTTTCTGTGCGGGGAAACGGCCCAAGAACGTCGATCCCGATCCTCTCCATTGTGCACCCTACCGGAAATTGCTGGAGCTGGGCATGAGATCTGTCGGTAGGGCCCTTACGTGCAGTGCAGCTGTCGCAGCGGCGACAGTAATCTTCCACGTCTCGTCTGTGTTGGCCCCAGTAGAATCTCTGTCGCAGGCGGTGGAGAGTCTTAGAGACCCCAAAGTGACCAGATCCTGGAGTTCCATGCACTGACCGAAGTACCGTCTCCCGCAGGGTCCTCGGCACCACCACCTGTCACCGTGTCTCTCCTGTAGCCGGTTCCTTCCACCCCCTCTGCAGCACTCCATCACACAGCCGCAGGGCTTCGAACATTGACCATAGCCCTTTTGTGGCACGAGAAAACTCAGAGATCTGTTCCCACCGGGGTTTGTGTTGTGCAGCCACCCAAGCGGTCACCGGCCTGATGTCGACATCCCCCTCCTGATTCTTCCTCCATTCGGCAGCATCTACAGCTAAAAGTCCATGGTCAGTTGATGCCCCGACTGGTCCCACAGCTGCACATATCACCTCAGCCTGTAGACATTCCCTCTCCTGTGTCTCTCTCTTCACGCAGTAGCGGCAGTCATCACTGTAGCAGGGGCGGCGGGAGAGTGCATCAGCGTTGCCGTGCTGCACGCCAGGTCTGTGAATTATGGTGAAGTCATATGCTTGTAACTCTTCAATCCAGCGTGCCAGCTGGCCTTCTGGTTCTTTGAAGGAGATGAGCCACTGTAAGGCAGAGTGATCAGTCCGGACTGTGAAGTGGAGGCCCCCTAGGTAGTACCTGAAGTGCCGGATGGCGCTGACCACAGCAAGCAGTTCCCGTCTGGTGACACAGTAGCGGCGTTCAGCTTTGTTAAATGTTCTGCTATAGTAGGCCACTACTCTCTCTCCTTCTGGTGTCACCTGGGCCAGCACGGCTCCTGCTCCACTGTTGCTGGCATCGGTGTTGAGGATGAAGGGAAGGGTGGGGTCAGGGGGAAAGAGGATCGGTGCCTCCACTAGGGCTTCCTGTAGTAAAGCAAATGCTGCTTGACACTCCACTGTCCATGAAAACACCTCTCCTTTCTGTAACAGGCGGAACAGCGGCGTAGCTATGCAGGAGAACCCTTTCACAAACCTCCTGTAGTAGGAGGACAGGCCCAGGAAGCTCTTCAGGTCCTGCACAGAGCTGGGGGTGGGCCAGTCCTTCACAGCCTGCACCTTCTCTCCCATGGTGCCGACGCCGCCCTCCGTTAGCCTGTGACCGAGAAAAGTCACCTCACGCTTCACAAAACAGCACTTCTGGGGGTGCAATTTCAGTCCTGCTCCAGCCACTCTCACCAGCACACGTTTGAGGGCCCCGAGAGCTGATTCGAAGGATTTCCCATGGACGAGGATGTCGTCCAGGTAAACAACACACTCATGGCGGGGGATGTCTGCCAGTACCTGGTCCATAAGCCTCTCAAACGTGGCAGGGGCATTACAGAGGCCGAATGGAAGAACTTTAAACTGCCATAAACCCCCGTTGGTGATGAAGGCTGTCTTCTGTCTGGCCTCAGGGCAAAGGGGGACCTGCCAATATCCGCTGCGTAGATCCAGGGAGGAGAACCAGGAAGACCCTGCCACTGTATCGAGTGCCTCATCGATGCGAGGAAGTGGGTACAGGTCCTTCTTGGTCACTTTATTGAGCGGTCTGAAGTCTACGCAGAACCGAAAGTCCTCCTTCTTTTTCTTGGGAACCATGACTACTGGAGCGGCCCAGGGGCTGTTGGAGGGTTCGATGAGTCCAGCCCGTTGCATCTCCCCAGTGCTTTATCCGCTGCAGCTTGTCTGGCCAGAGGGAGGCGTCGTGGTCTCATTCTAATGGGCTGTGCATCTCCAGTGTCGATGTTGTGTTCGATGAGATCTGTCCGTCCAATATCGGTCTCAGACAGTGAAAAACAGTCTTTGAATTCCAGCAAGAGCTGCAGCAGCAGGTTCTGCTCATTGGGAGTTAGTCCATCAGAGTTTCTCTGCCAGACCTCTGTCACTGCCGAAACTCTCTCATCGGCGACAGGTTCTGCAGCAATGACTGGGTGAAGGCAAGGGTCCAGGGTCGGCAGGGTGGGGGTTTGTGCAGGTGCCGTCATCTGGGAGTCGCAACAAGCAACGGCGTCGGTCACTGTCTCGGTTGTCTGTGTTATAATGGTGTGGGTCACACGACAGCCTGTCTGGGGTGGCCGCCTACACATCTGAACGACCTGTCCATCTGGAAAAGTGAGTGTACCCCTCTTTGTGTCAATGACACAGTCTAATGTCCCAAGAACATCCAGCCCCATGATGCAATCTTCCAGGTCTGCGACCCACACTGGGCAGCGAACAGACTTCTTTCCCACCCCCATTGTCACAATTGTCTCTCCCACCATCGGACATCGTTCCCCGGTAACTGTCTGTAATTTCACTATGGTGGGGCAAATAGTTGTTTTATTCCTCACTGTTTCAGGCTTCACAAGGGTTGCTGAAGAACCTGTGTCGACCAGCGCAAAACAGTCTGTTCCCGCAATAGTCACTGGGGCATACCAGCAGTCCTCAACCTAGGTTCGGACCAGCCTGATGATTCGCTCCGGCTGGCCGTCAGCCTCTTCTGTTGGTTGTAACACTTCTGCTTGGTTAATGCGCTGCGACGTTTCCTCATTTGAAGAGGGACGGGACACATCATCAGGGGTCCGCATTGTCCCGGTTATGCAGACCCGGCCCCGTTTCCCTGGTTAGCTGTGCTGCGAGGGCAATCTCGAACCAGATGGCCAGGCTGTCCACACCCCCAGCAGATCCTCTGGCGGGGTCTCTGAGACTCCTCCTGTCTCAGTGTGGTGGCACGCACAAGCTGTGTCAATTTTTCCACCCAGGCCGGCTCTGCTGTATTCAGCTCAATACCGCATGCGGCGCTCACCTTCGGTGTGTGGTCATCCGCACTCCATGAAGCAGTACATAGCATCTCTCTCTCTGTGGCTAGCTCCAAAGCCTCCTGTAGAGACTTGGGGTGGGCGAGCAAAGTCTGTGTACGCAGGTCGGCTGGTAGTAGGCCCTGGAGGAAGTAGTCCCGGGCTAACTCACTCTGGATAACAGGAGGCATGTGAGTATAGGTGCGGTGAACCAGCCCCTCAATGTCGTTGGCGAGCTCCCTCAGCGGCTCCCCAGGCCGTCGCTTGCGGCTACACAGTTCAGAGCGGAGCAGGCTAGCTGCAGAGCATAGTCCAAAGCGCCTCTTTAAAGCTCCCACCAAAGCATCATAGTCACTCCTATCATCAGGGTTAAGTAGCAGCAGGCTGGTTAAAGCATCCCCAGTAAGGCACATTGCGAGCTGGAGGGCCTTTTCTTCAGCAGACCACCTGCCAGCCTTGGCTAGCAATTCAAATTGTGCCTGGAATGCTTCCCAGTTAGCTTTGCCATCATACCTGGGTGTTTTCATAGATGAGGGGAGGGCTTCTCTGTGCTGCTCAGTGTGTTGACTCGTGCCTGCCCTCTTTGTCTCTGTTTTCCCGCGTGTGGCGTCTCTATCGGGGGAGTAGCCGGGGCGGTCAAAGCCAGCCTCAGCGGCCATTCTCATAGTCATTCCCCTTCCCCGACCCTCAGTAGCACCGAAGTGTTGCCGCTCGTCAGCTTCCTCCTCCCGTTTAATTTTAGAGTAGTCCCACAGCGACATGTTCTCACCGAGATGGAAACTGTAGGCTGTATGGCAGCAATCACTGTAGCACGCCGCTAGTTAGCTGTCGTTAATCCGGAGTTGAACTTTTACTTCTGACACCAAATGTAGCGTCTCGCTACAGGAACACAGGGAGGCTTGGTTTGTCCTTTATCCGGGAGTTTATTATACAGATCACAGGTTACTGTTGGCCATAACCACGCCAAACAATCCACTAACTCTGTCGTATATCCTCACTCTCCGTCACATATTCCCCTAGCTCCTCTCTCGCTTCCCGCGTCTCCCCCTCAGGAACCTCCCTCTTCCAGCCCCAACCAACCAGACAACACTCTCCCACCCAAACCCACAGCTACAGGTCACAAGAACCGTCCATCAAAACAGTGGCACGTTCACTGACACTCTGTAAAATGCAAACAAACTCTGAACAACAAACACATCAAACATCAACATTATAACCAGTCCGTTACAATAGTGTTCAAGACAGCCTATATGTCTGAACTCGATGTTTAGAGTAATGTGTTACGGAGCCTTCTCTTCAATATTGTTTCCACATAGAGCATTTTGCGCTGCTCTTTTCCAATGTGGAAGCAGAATGTGTGAAAGCATACAGCACGATGCGTGGTGTGTCTCTAGACATCTTTAGACTGGAATAGCGGGGCCCAGTACGTGAACTCGCCGCGCAGCCGGTGCACACGCCAGGATACAGGACATCAGACTCCATAGAAAACTTGCTCGAGTCCGAGTCCGAGTCCAAGTCGGAGCGTCAATGTACAAGTCGAGTCCGAGTCATCATGGGGGGAAAAATTCACGAGTCCGAGTCCGAGTCCAAGTCAGCGTACGCGATAATTCACAAGTCCGAGTCCGAGTCCAAGTCATCGTGCGCGAGAATTCACGAGTCCAAGTCCGAGTCGCGTCAATCAGTGCGCGAGTCCGAGTCAAGTCACGAGTCCAGGACTCGAGTACTCCATCTCTGCTCTCACCACAGTGACTTGGGACTTGCTTGATACTTGTAGGTCAAGACTTGGTTTTCACGATGCATGTTTACCATTTTGGTTTCCTCCCTCTGCTTTTGTTAGTGTTCAACCAAAAGCTGTGTTAAATCCACTTCCTGCCCACTAACAAAGAGCAGTCGGACAAAGTTTGCGACATGCTTGTAAACATTATTTAAAAAAAAACATCTTTCAATTGAGGCAGAGACAACAAACAATTCAATCAGTAGAGACGTTGATGTATGGAATACATATTTATTACCGGGACACATAATATGAATGAAATAATAATTGCCACAATTATAAAAGGAGAATGAAATGGTGTTTGGCGATTAGGCCCCAGTTTGCAGGATAATCATTCAGGAGGGGGAAGAACCGCTCCGATGAAACCCCCCGGGGTCTAGACACTGGTGGTGGTGATAAGTAGGTGGGAACGGACTGAAGGGAGAAGGGTTAGCTTGGTCCTGAAGGAGACAGGAGGCAAGCCGCAAGTGCATAATAAAAACAATAATAGTCTGAAATGTCACCGTCCTACCCATCAGTAGGGTATTTAATTACATTTAACAATAACCACAATATAATTATTATTTTTTATTTATTTATTTAACTTAGTTTTTATTTCAGATTCAGTTTCATTAAACATACATGTTCACATTTTTATAATAGCCAACATAAGAAAAAGAAAAAAAGAGATCACTACAAATAATAATAATAAAATAGACATATAGATAAATACATACAAATAATAATAATAAAGTAAAACAGCAAAGGGGGGGGGGGGGGGTCATCCATGTGTGTGTTTTAGTTGTTTGTAGTTGTGTGTGTGTGTGTGTGTGTGTGTGTGTGTGTGTGTGTGTGTGTGTGTGTGTGTGTGTGTGTGTGTGTGTGTGTGTGTGTGTGTGTATGAACTTACTGGATCAGCACAGTTGTGGCGTGGCTCCACCTTTTGCGAAATATGTCTGTCTGGATCCTTAGAGCATAAGTTGTTTGCTCCATCTCATAGATTGGACATTCTCAGTCCAACATTGAATGTTGGGGGGTCAGGCTTTAACCACTTAATTGTATTTGTAGGAGATATTTCTTAGCTCTTCCCTCAATGCCTTCTAGTATCACACCTAGTTTTGCCACCCGCCAACCATTGCCTTATATAAATGTATAGTAGTTAGTTATTCTGTAGTATTCGCTCCGCAGGGTTTAACCCTCATGATAAGAGCGCCTCACACAAGTTGTGTGTGAAGAGGCAGCAAAAGAAACCCCCGCTGTGTTTGCTGGAGACTATAAACTATATAGATGCAGGCTTACAGGAAAAAATTGAGAATATGCCGAGCAGGAAAATGAGGAAGAACTCATGGAATTGTTATCTAATTTGTAAATAATTTACTACTAGGGGCTGTGCTGGTTGTATGATGTGTTAATTGTCTTTATTATTGGGGTCAATTTTTGACAAATGCTTCTGGGCTTCTGGTTACAATGGTGGCGCAAGTGAAATAGAAAATCAACTGGACCGGGTTTTAGCCTTACCCTGCACTAGTTTGTGGAAATAGGATCCCAGTTTACAAAATCTTTTTCAAATGCAAGTCTGTATACAAATCTGAATCAATCACACTTTATTTGATAATGTGAAGTAGCTTGGACTACCACAGAGGTTTAACTTATTTTGTACATTTTATATTGTGTTTTCTTGATATACTCTATTGATATATATATTTTCTACAGTTGATATGTACATATTTACAGTGGTTTATTTATTTGGTTTATTTTCGGTAGTTTTTCAATATAATACATTTTTAATTAGTGTAATGCCTGTTTACATGCTGCTGTGACAAAAATAAAGCCCAATTTAGATGACTAAAATGTAAGTAATCTAATTGAACCCTTATGATCAGGTTTTCAAGGATTTTATCTACTTTCTTTGCAGGTTCGCTCCTTCTACACACAGGTGCTGAGCGAAGAGGAGCGCCAGAGACTTTGCCAGAACATGGCCGGGGCCCTGAAGGGAGCACAGCTCTTCATCCAAAAGCGCCTGGTGAGTGCTCACCATCTTACACTTTACTGCGCATAGTGTTTCACTCTGTTATGATTTACACATCTAAAATAAAAAAGTGGATTTTTTTATTGAATGACCATCTGAAGATTTTTTTTAAAGTATCCAGTAGTGAAATCAGTTAACTTTTAATCGAAGCATTTATATTAGTTACCCAAAAGAAAAGAAAACAATGTCAGTTGTTCCATGATTAATTCTCCAATTGTGTTCGTTTCCCCCCCCCCTTACTTTGGTGTTCGCGGTCAAATTTGACCAGTCCTGTTTTAAATGCTATTACATTAACACAAAAACCATTAATCATCACCAAATTTCATCACCAAACTGTAAATATTGTATCAGACTACTGGTATACATGAAACACTGCAGTAAATATACAAAGAACAGACACTGAACATGTATTGCGTGTGCCAGGTGTGATCCATGTGGGGGGATGGGCACATAAGGGGGGGGGGACACATCTGGAGTGTGTGTGTGTGTGTGTGTGTGTGTGTGTGTGTGTGTGTGTGTGTGTGTGTGTGGTGTGTGTGTGTGTGTGTGTGTGTGTGTGTGTGTGTGTGTGTGTG
Source organism: Trematomus bernacchii (assembly GCF_902827165.1). Classification (NCBI taxonomy): domain Eukaryota; kingdom Metazoa; phylum Chordata; class Actinopteri; order Perciformes; family Nototheniidae; genus Trematomus; species Trematomus bernacchii. Next base: position 4,683,641 of record NW_022987778.1, read on the forward strand.
TGTGTGTGTGTGTGTGTGTGTGTGTGTGTGTGTGTGTGTGTGTGTGTGTGTGTTGTGTGTGTGTGTGTGTGTGTGAGTGTTTGTGTGTGTGTTTTATCTGATCCGGATGGTTACTAATTCCTTTTCTTTATGACGGTCATTTTTGACCGGGAACACCATGGGTGTTACAAAGTTGACTAAATCATCCAAAATTCAATGAAAGTGGTGATCAGCAATTTGATATGTTCAAATGTCTACTGTGAAGGATATCATAAAGCCTTAATGCAATCGCATGTAAAACAAAAAAGTCATGATTAATGAAAGTAGTAAATCGGTCAGATTTGACCCGAAGACAACAGGAGGGTTAAACCAGTGGTTCTCAACTGGTTAGGCCTCGGGACCCACTTTTTACTTGGTCAATACATCGTGACCCAACATTTTGAAGCACTCAAATCTATTCAACAAAAAATCGTGCTGTAATATACGCTTTTCAGAATACAATATTAATAAAAGTGAAGTACAGTGCATATATCCCTTCACAGAACTAAAGTATGCTTTTAAAAAAGGTTTAATGAGATAATGGAATCAAAGCTGAACTATAAAAAGGCACACATGCTGAAAACCCAACCCCAGCAGGGGGGTCTGGGGGGATTCTCCCCCAGGAGATTTTTAGAAATACTAACAAACTACGCATTCTGGTACACTCTGAGAAGAAAATAAATAAATCTATTACTACCCGACATATTAATAATATTTTATGCCATTGTTTGTTTTTCACTTAGTTCTGACAGCTTGCTGAGAGAAGAGTAAAGAGGAGATTCTGTGTGACTTACTTTAAATTGTGGGTAAGGGTAGATAGCTCCCATTGTTCTGTGACCTGTCAATCATCAAACCGGGGGTCATATTTCATTATGTGTTCATTTTTATCTGAAGTTGTACCTATGGATGTATAAAGAATAGTTCTACCTCAGTTATTCTCCGTGGGGACTTCCGGCAACAATCTTGATTCTGATTGGCCAGAAGACTCGAAAAAACATCAGCAGAGATGTTTTATTGAGAAGATGATCACTACGTGACAGAAGTTTTCAAAACCATTTATGGTCTCCGGTACTTCCAGTCCAACGCCTACTGCATGCACAGCGTTAGAAAATCGGTCCTTCAAAATAAAAGTTTGCATTTTTCCCCCCAAAAAAAAAAAAAAAAAAAAAATTCCAATTTTTTTTCTCAACTTTTTTTTCTTCACTCACACATCCGCGACCCACTTCAAACGGGTCCGCGACCCACTTTTGGGTCGCGACCCACCAGTTGAGAACCACTGGGTTAAACCACAGGATGTAGCATTTTAAAACACCAAATGTTCCCCGGAGCCTGCACTCTGAACCGTGTGGCTTTGTGGGTGTAGGCAGGCGTATTTATGTTGCACGATTCCTTACACAAAGCACTTTCAATGTGTCTTACACACACACACATCAAAATAAACTAAGTCTGTATATATGCTCCTTTTATTAAATCCTATAGAGATCATTCTGATGTAAAATAAATACATTAGAAGGCAACACAAAAAGGACAGGTTTTTAAAGCTTTTAGGGTAAGGTGGTGCAGAGTTACTGAATAAATCTTCAATTACTTAGTTTTGAAACAGTGACCTACTTTATGCTGAGAACCTAAAGAGTCTGGCTGTTAAGATTGTAAAGCAGATTTATATAGAGTGATGTTCACAGTGACTTCAGTTTCCCATTGGGTCTTTAATCCGGTCAATCCACTGAATAGGGTTGGTGAGGGACACATCATACACACAATTCACTTGATAAGGCTTTTGGATCATGTAAATACATTTAATACAATTTTTTTTGGTTGATTCTATTCAAATATATGATTCAATAATCATTTGTTAATTTTGTTACATTCACATGTTAGTTCTGATTTATTCCGGGTTAGGGTTCCACTTTGCAAAAACAATCTACCAAATTTAACCAATTGATTTTTCCTATTACAAACTATGAAGTTGGATGTTGAAAAAAAGTTTTAAACCAACGTGGTTCAATTCTCTCTCAAAGTATTTCCCTACAACAATAAATAACAAGATTTTGTTAAGATGTATTTTGTTTGTAGATTTTACTTTAACACTCCCTTCACAACACAATTGTAAAAAACCCACCAACTATGATGAAATTGTGATGGAATTGTTGACTTGTCATAGATTCATTCATTCTCATATGTTCATCCATTTTGTCTACGTGACTGCTATTTTTATATATTTATTGTTGTGTCATGTATATATCTTTATACTGTATATTTTTATCTTTGGGACGGTGGGACACGGTATTTCGTTCTCTTTGTACCACACATACACATCGACTTGATAAATCCTGAATGGTGCACAGAAGAACGTGACAAAGCAAGAATACTACAGAGGACAAGAGTTTCGTGTTCTCATGAGAAGAAACAAATGGCCCTGACTTTGGCAGATAATGGTTTGGTTTCAGTTTAGAAAACCTGTTTTCAAAGCCTAAAGTCTCACTGTCTGGTTCTTCATGCAGGTGGAGAACTTGAAGGCTGTTCATGCAGACTATGGCAACCGCGTTCAGAGCCTTCTCAACAAGTACAACGCCGAGAACAAGAAGGTAAACACTCTCGCTGTGAGGTCTAATCCAGTTTTGAGTAACAGTCCATCCATGTATAGATGTTTAGATTGGATGAAATGTTAATTTGTGATTTGTCTTTATTACATATTTCATAATGCCACCAGTTCAGGTTGCATATGTGTGCATGTGTGATTGTTGTTATATTGCTTGATTTTAATTTGACTTCAACTATATTTATTTTTTGTTCTTTTCTTTTCACTATCTCTGTAAAGCGACTTTGAGCACCTGTAAAAGCGCTTACAAAATAAATCTATTATTATTAACATGCCATGTAACTTATGTTCATTTAAATAATATCCTCTTTCTCTCTCTTCTCCACATTTGTCTTTCTCAGAACACAGAAGTGCACGTTTACAGCCGCCCAGGAGCCTCGGCCATCGCCGCCAAGATGTGAAGCCTTACATTTCCACAGGGCCCCCCATCATTTATCTACGAGCAAATGCACTTGCGTGATTGCCAACTGCTACTACCAGTGACAAGATCAAACTTATGAACCATATAGTTTCAGGTTGGGGTTAGTTAGGTTTTAATTCAGTTAAACTGTTGATTTTCTTTAAAATACTTGTTAGAAATCTATCTATATACTATACTATCTATCTATCTATCTATCTAAAACCCTGTGAGCTTAATTTGTCTCGACTGAAAAGTCATTAAAAAAAACATAAAAACACCTTGATTTGTTTTTAGTTTAATCCTGTTAATACCAAAAGCATGGCACTTATGACATCTGGACTTTTAACATTTAAAAGTTCTTTAAAGTAATAATAAAAGTATGTCTTTTGCATTCTGATTTGATCTCATTACATCAATTAACCCCAACTGCTGCCAAAAAACATGATGAGATATGATTGTTTGCTATAAATCCTCAGGTTGTGTGTGTACTACTATGTTGTAATCCTCCAACTATAATCTTAAACTTCAATATAAAGTAAGCAGATGTATTCAAAATGTTTTTCTCTTATGGTTAGTTTTCCCTCAGTAATCATGAAAAGCTATATTTTATTTAGTACAAATGGCTCTGGAAACCCTTTGTCAGTCTAACTATAAAGCTTGTTTGCTTATGGTCATCTGCCCTACTCATTATATGCAATTTATGAGGAGCAAGTATCAAGATGAGGAATTTATATCCATTACTGCTAAATCATTAGTGCCTTTTGTGTGTTTATGACTACCAAATACAGATTATTTTAACCTTAAATCACGAGAACCAGTTATGAAATGTTCTGTTTGATGTTGTAGTTCAACATTTATTCTTCTGTAGAAAGAGACTATACTTTAATACCATTGTTAAGATGTTCATTAACAGTAAATCCACATGTTCTGATCTAAAATGGTATGAACTTAAACACTGTCCAAAAACAGCATATTACGAAATATGAAGTTTGGAGTCTGATTATTGCAGATTCACCTTTCAGTTGAACTTTAAATCCCTTTATCCTGAGAAGAGACCACACAGATCTCAAACAGTGCATCAATATCTAAGGGTTGTACATGTAATCTGCTAGTTTTGTTCTTCTGAATGTAAACTATTTTTATATTATTGTTAGAGTTCTTAAACTCTTTCAAATGAGATGTGTAATTAGTGCTTGTCATATTTAATTCAATTGTAATCAAAGCCTTTCAGCAGCTTCTATTTGTCTCAATTTCTTCTGTTCTCGCCGTCTTTCTAAAGCAGGTTTGTCTTCATGGATCTTGGAAGGTGAAGGCAACAGAGGTTCGAATGGTGATAGGAGCACTTGGGGCAGTGACCCCAACACTTGGAAATGGCATTAGAAAATCTCAGGAACAACCTCCATGATCTCTATCCAGATGAGCACAGTCCTAGGAACAGTTAAGATACTGCTCAGAACCCTCAGGCCTTTGGTGGAGGCTGCAGGGCTGAAGGAATGAAGAACGAGTGGGGCAAGAACAAAGCCAATACCATTTTATTTCCAAGCTGTATTGTAAATGGCTAATTATATTATAGTGTATTTTTCTTTTGGCAGCAACTCTTTTTCCTTTGCTAATTGCCTTGAGGAACAAAAGTGTTCATCAAGACTCTTCAGACCTTATTTTTAAGAAAGCAAATCGTATGTTCCTTGTGCAGCAACAGCCAACCCAAGTAGGTTGCGTAACACCCAGCATAGAAAAACCCACACTAACCACCGTGACACTGTGAGTTGCTCAGCGTGTCTGCTAGTCGCACCTCGAACTGTAGTTGCGCTGACAGCCATGTATCCTGCAGGTTACCCACCTGAGAATATCCCATTGCAGGGGAGATACCCAGGGTTTCAGGGACACCCTGGAGTATCTACAGTGGTTCAGGCACACCCTGGAGTATCTACAGTGGTTCAGGGACACCCTGGAGTATCTACAGTGTTTCAGGGACACCCTGGAGTATCTACAGTGGTTCAGTACACATCTGTGAGCGTCCCCCCTGAGCCCCCCAGGGACCACATCATCTGGTCCCTCTGCTGCTTTCTACACCCCTTCGGCCTCGGACTGGCGGCCTTCATCTACTCCATCAAGGTGAGTTTCATACATGGGAAATATTATTTTATGGCCTATTAATTAAAGAATAATGCAAAAAACATTTTTTTGTTATTGGCAGGCAGTTGCAGAACCAGAATTGTTAATCTTGAATACTTAAGATGTAGGGTTAGAACGTATTATTTAAAAAAAAGAAACACTAAAAAGTTGTAAAAAAAGAAACTATAAAAGGACTACGGACACTTCAAAAGATGGAATCAGACACAGAACATTTCTTATGGGGAAAGAGATAAAAAATTGCATTTAAGTTTTAGAAAATCTATGAATCCACTTAAAATGTATGTGTTTTTGGTCCTTTCAGGCCAGAGACCGGAAGGTGGTTGGAGATATGGAAGGAGCCCGACGCTACGGCTCCACCGCCCGCCGCCTCAACATCTCGGCCACAGTCCTGGCTTCCATCATGTTCCTTATTTGCCTTATTATCACAATTACTGTCTCTGTGCAAAACAACAACTACTACTACTACAACTCATACGATTATCGCTATAGAGGTTGAATTTGAAAGGGCAGAGAGTTTTCTGAAGCTGTGACTTGGTGATAATTCTCTTTATCTGCTTTGCGATTATGGCTACTGTTTTAAACGTTTTACTTATATCTTCAAGCAAAACGTTTTTCTTTTTCTTACAAAAGTCTTAAATGGAACTCCTGTATGTTTCCATAATGACAATTTGTAGTAATTCTTGCAAGACTTACCTAATAAATTCAAATTCCCAACAGACGGTGTTTTCAAAATAAAGAACCCCACCCAAAGAAGAAAAGGGAACTGAGTGTATGCTACTATTTCCTTATTCTACTTTTTTTGGTGTACTATTGAAATGTTATTATCTATAACTGTTACTACTTTAACTGTCCTGCTATCTCAGCTAAAACACTCTTATTCTAAGCACTCAATGTATTGTATTAACACTGCATGAAGTGCTCAGAATAACTTTGTACAGAAAATATGTTTTTGCAGGGCTGCCAACTCTAACACATTGACCATCAGACTCAACCATTTAAAGACATTTAATACATTACATTAAAGGGTAAGTGAGCTCTAATGATATTGTAACACTTCACAAATGTACTCCGTTTTAAACTCTCATATATTTAATTTCCTTCAGTGGTCAATGTAATGCTGTCAGGTAGATGCTGACTGTAGCGTCCCCGGCTCAAATGGTCATACTCTCCAACTGATGGTATATGTTTATTGCACACCCTTGCAAGTATACAATCAATACCAACGTAAGAGCTATAAAATGAAAAAAATACAATAATTAGCTGTCAAAAATAAAAAAAATTCCATTCCTTGCATTTGTTAACGTTACATTTCAAATAAAAACTAAATAATGCAATTACAGCTACTACTGACAATAAATCATGAAACATTACCTTTTAAAGGTCACCTATTATGCAAAATCCACTTTTTAATGTATTTTATACATAAACATGTGTCCCCTCTGTGTAAAGAGATTCCGAAAGTTTCAGGAAAAAACATTTGCTCACTTTTTGTCCTGATCCATTTATATAAACCCGTCTGAAGATGAGCTGATCTGATTTTGGCCACTTTATGATGTCATAACGATGTTTTGGTGTAACCATTAGCCAATAACCAACCAAGGTAACCCCCCCCCCCCCACCTTATCACCTGAATCGCCTAGAGCACCATTGTGTTCTTTTTAACCAAATATCTCTCAGAAGGGCGTGGGGAGTGGCTCCTTATTTTCATCTAAAGTAACAGACAGAGAATCAGCTCTTTTGAAACAGGGCTGAAACAGAGGGGATTATGGGATGCTGCAATTCGAGCCAAACACTTCAGAGACATGTTTTGTATATATCTGAGACCTATAATATATTGATGAAAAACAGTATAATAGGGGTCCTTTAAGGAAGCCAACAAAAGCCATGACATTATTTGTATTATGCTTTACTGTATACAGAGACTTACTAAGGGAATCTCTGTTTTCCATTCCAACATATTTTTTTAAAGCTGCATTTACCAATATATTTTGTGTCAACAATAGATGAAATGGCTACTTGTGTCAGAGGTGCGATCATAGAAAACCCACAGATATTTATCAACAACCTCTGCCGCTCCACTCAGCTTTCCTCCCTCTGCTTTTGTTAGTGTTCAACCAAAAGCTGTGTTCAATCCACTTCCTGCCCACTAACAAAGAGCAGTCGGAAAAAGTTTGCAACATGCTTGTAAACATTATTTTTGCACCAAAAAAAACATCTTTCCATTGAGGCAGAGAAAACAAACAATAGTCAATTACGTAGCAATTATATTTCTACCTCCTGACAATGACAGGCAAGCCGTAAGTGCATTATACAAACAATAATAGTCTGAAATGTCACCGTCCTACCCATCAGTGGGGTATTTAATTACATTTAACAATAACCACAATATAATAATAATTATTTATTTATTTATTTAACTTAGTTTTTATTTCAGATTCAGTTTCATTAAACATACATGTTCACATTTTTATACTAGCCAACATAAGAAAAAGAAAAAAAGAGATCAATACAAATAATAATAATAAAATAGACATATAGATAAATACATACAAATAATAATAATAAAGTAAAACAGCAAAGGGGGGGGCAGGTGGTCATCCATGTGTGTGTTTTAGTTGTGTGTAGTTGTGTGTGTGTGTGCTTGCTGGATCAGCACAGTTGTGGCGTGGCTCCACCTTTTGCGAAATATGTCTGTCTGGATCCTTAGAGCATAAGTTGTTTGCTCCATCTGATAGATTGGACATTCTCAGTCCAACATTGAATGTTGGGGGGTCAGGCTTTAACCACTTAATTGTATTTGTAGGAGATATTTCTTAGCTCTTCCGTCAATGCCTTCTAGTATCACACCTAGTTTTGCCACCCGCCAACCATTGCTTTATATACATGTATAGTAGTTAGTTATTCTGTAGTATTCGCTCCGCAGGGTTTAACCCTCATGATAAGAGCGCCTCACACAAGTTGTGTGTGAAGAGGCAGCAAAAGAAACCCCCGCTGTGTTTGCTGGAGACTATAAACTATATAGATGCAGGCTTACAGGAAAAAATTGAGAATATGCCGAGCAGGAAAATGAGGAAGAACTCATGGAATTGTTATCTAATTTGTAAATAATTTACTACTAGGGGCTGTGCTGGTTGTATGATGTGTTAATTGTCTTTATTATTGGGGTCAATTTTTGACAAATGCTTCTGGGCCAGTGGTTACAATGGTGGCGCAAGTGAAATAGAAAATCAACATGGCCCGGGTTTTACCCTTACCCTGCACTAGTTTGTGGAAATAGGATCCCAGTTTACAAAATCTTTTTCAAATGCAAGTCTGTATAAAAATCTGAATCAATCACACTTTATTTGATAATGTGAAGTAGCTTGGACTACCACAGAGGTTTAAGTTATTTTGTACATTTTATATTGTGTTTTCTTGATATACTCTATTGATATATATATATTTTCTACAGTTGATATGTACATATTTACAGTGGTCTATTTTTTGGTTTATTTTCGGTTATTTTTCAATATAATACATTTTTAATTAGTGTAATGCCTGTTTACATGCTGCTGTGACAAAAATAAAGCCCAATTTAGATGACTATAATGTATGTAATCTAATTGAACCCTTATGATCAGGTTTTCAAGGATTTTATCTACTCTCTTTGCAGGTTCGCACCTTCTACACGCAGGTGCTGAGCGAAGAGGAGCTGCAGAGACTTTGCCAGAACATGGCCGGGGCCCTGAAGGGAGCACAGCTCTTCATCCAAAAGCGCCTGGTACACTTTACTACACACAGTGTTTCACTCTGTTATGATTTACACGTGGATTTTTGATTGAATGACCATGTGAAGATTTTTTAAAAAGTATCCAGTAGTGAAATCAGTTAACTTTTAATCGAAGCATTTATATTAGTTACCCAAAAGAAAAGAAAACAATGCCAGTTGTTCCATGATGAAACCACAGGATGTAGCGTTTTAAAACACCAAATGTTCCCCGGAGCCTGTGCTCTGAACCGTGTAGCTTTGTGGGTGTAGGCAGGCGTATTTATGTTGCAAGGTTCCTCACACAAAGCACTTTCAATGTGTCTTACACACACACATGAAAACAAACTAAGTCTGTATATGCTCCTTTTATTAAATCCTATAGAGATAATTCTGATGTAAAATAAATACATTAGAAGGCAACACAAAAGGACAGGTTTTTAAAGCTTTTAGGGTAAGGTGGTGCAGAGTTACTGAATAAATCTTCAATTACTTACTTTGGAAACAGTGACCTACTTTATGCTGAGAACCTAAAGAGTCTGGCTGTTAAGATTGTAAAGCAGATTTATATAGAGTGATGTTCACAGTGACTTCAGTTTCCCATTGGGTCTTTAATCCGGTCAATCCACTGAATAGGGTTGGTGAGGGACACATCATACACACAATTCACTTGATAAGGCTTTTGGATCATGTAAATACATTTAATACCGTCTTTTTTTGGTTGATTCTATTAAAATATATGATTCAATAATCATTTGTTAATTTTGTTTCATTCACATGTTAGTTCTGATTTATGCAATTCATGGTGTGGCAACTGCCACTGGTCTCCTCTACTGTTACACTGAAAACTGCCGGAAAACAGGTTTCATCACATTTTGCCAGTTAATACTGCACCCTCAGCCAGTGCATGCAAAAGTCAAAACGAAAGTTATAGTTTGTGTTTCTCTGGAAACGCTACTGTCTTCGCTCTGCCTGTCTGACCGTCTCAGGGTTGCAAAACAGCATGCCGCAGTGAGAGATACACAGCAGGCTTGTTTACTTCAATTATGAAATGGAAGTCAATATGAGTTTAAACAAAAAATTAAATAAATAACAACATTCAGTGCAGTCCAATAAGGGTGTGCTGCTGTGTGAAGTACAGAAAGGAGGCCAAAAAACAAACTGCGTACTATGGTGCACGGCACATTTGTTAAGGAACCAGAAATCTAAATAAAATTCTCTAGCGATCTTTTGAATCAAACTACGAACTGTTTCTGTATGCCCAACCCTAGCACTGAATCAGTATTTCATCTACATAATTATGATTTAAAATAAATACAACAATGCAAATATGACAACAGAAGCAAAGCAACCAGATGTTTTGTTTTGGTTCACCATAGCAGCATGCAGAGAACTACCAAACCCATATAAACTAATACAGTAACATTTAAAGAGTTCATTATTCAGTACTTTCTCTCAAGCTGCCCCTACGCTCTCAAACTGTCAGCTCACCACAGTGACTGGAACCCTGTGGCTTGTGTGGAAGTGGGTAAATCACCCTCTGTGCACGGTGTTCATGCTTCCTCGTTCCACTTTGCAAAAACAATCTACCACATTTGACCAATTTATTTTTCCTATTACAAACTATGAAGTTGGATGTTGAAAAAAAGTTTGAAACCAACGTGGTTCAATTCTCTCTCAAAGTATTTCTCTACAACAATAAATAATAAGATTTTTTAAGATGTATTTTTTTGTAGTTTTTACTTTAACACTCCCTTCACAACACAATTGTAAAAAACCCACCAACTATGATGAAATTGTGATGGAATTGTTGACTTGTCATAGATTCATTCATTCTCATATGTTCATCCATTTTGTCTACGTGACTGCTATTTTTATATATTTATTGTTGTGTCATGTATATATTTTTTTTATACTGTATATTTTTATCTTTGGGACGGTGGGACACGGTATTTCGTTCTCTTTGTACCACACCTACACATCGACTTGATAAATCCTGAATGGTGCACAGAAGAACGTGACAAAGCAAGAATACTACAGAGGACAAGAGTTTCGTGTTCTCATGAGAAGAAACAAATGGCCCTGACTTTGGCAGATAATGGTTTGGTTTCAGTTTAGAAAACCTGTTTTCAAAGCCTAAAGTCTCACTGTGGTTCTTCATGCAGGTGGAGAACTTGAAGGCTGTTCATGCAGACTATGGCAACCGCGTTCAGAGCCTTCTCAACAAGTACAACGCCAAGAACAAGAAGGTAAACACTCTCGCTGTGAGGTCTAATCCAGTGTTGAGTAACAGTCCATCCATGTATAGATGTTTAGATTGGATGAAATGTTAATTTGTGATTTCTCTTTATTACATATTTCATAATGCCACCAGTTAAGCTTGAATATGCCATGTATCTTACTGTATGTTCATTTAAATAATATCCTCTTTCTCTCTCTTCTCCACTTTTGTGTTTTTCAGAACACAGAAGTGCACGTTTACAGCCGCCCAGGAGCCTCGGCCATTGATGTGAAGCCTTACTGTAAATGTCCACAGAGGGCATGATGAGATATGATTGTTTGCTATAAATCCTCAGGTTGTGTGTGTACTACTATGTTGTAATCCTCCAACTATAATCTTAAACTTCAATATAAAGTAATCAGATGTATTCAAAATGTTTTTCTCTTATGGTTAGTTTTCCCTCAGTAATCATGAAAAGCTATATTTTATTTAGTACAAATGGCTCTGGAAACCCTTTGTCAGTCTAACTATAAAGCTTGCTTGCTTATGGTCATCTGCCCTACTCATTATATGCAATTTATGAGGAGCAAGTATCAAGATGAGGAATTTATATCCATTACTGCTAAATCTTTAGTGCCTTTTGTGTGTTGATGACTACCAAATACAGATTATTTTAACCTTAAATCACGAGAACCAGTTATGAAATGCTCTGCTTGATGTTGTAGTTCAACACTTATTCTTCTGTAGACAGAGACTATACTTTAATACCATTGTTAAGATGTTCATTGACATTAAATCTATAAGTTCTGATATAAATGGTATTACAATTAAACACTGTCCAAAAATTCCCACTGTTGTGGTTTAACAGCATATTACGAAATATGAAGTTTGGAGTCTGATTATTGCAGATTCACCTTTCAGTTGAACTTTAAATCCCTTTATCCTGAGAAGAGAGCACACAGATCTCAAACAGTGCATCAATATTCAAGGTTTGTACATGTCATCTGCTAGTTTTGTATTTACTTTCAAATGTTCTTCTGAATGTAAACTGTTTTTATATTATTGTTAGAGTTCTTAAACTCTTTCAAATGAGATGTGTAATTAGTGCTTGTCATATTTAATTCAATTGTAATCAAAGCCTTTCAGCAGCTTCTATTTGTCTCCATTTCTTCTGTTCTCGCCGTCTTTCTAAAGCAGGTTTGTCTTCATGGATCTTTTAAAACAGTATTCAAAGATACATTTACATTTTAATTGAGCTAATTGACTTAAAACGTATCATTTCAGTGTGTTTTATTAAGTGATATAGCAAAACTGATTGAGTGGGTTTCCTGCCAAGACCGTAGAAAGGCTTGTGGGTTTTGAAACTACTTTCCAGAAAAATATGTTTGTGTTGTCTGACCCCACCTCAGTGTTTAAGCAGCAGTTGTGATAGACATAGCAATCTGAAGTGATGGCAACATCAGGACGTAGTATCATGAGAAGCTTGGGTAATACCAAGGGCTCAGAGAGGAGCTAGAGAATATGTGGAAGGTGAAGGCAACAGAGGTTCCAGTGGTGATCGGAGCACTCGGGGCAGTGACCCCTAAACTTGGAAATGGCATCAGAAAATCTCAGGAACAACATCCATGATCTCTATCCAGATGAGCACAGTCCTAGGAACAGCTAAGATACTGCTCACAACCTGCAAGGAATGAAGAACGAGTGGGGCGAGAACAAAGCCAATACCATTTTATTACCAAGCTGTATTGTAAATTGCTTATTACATTATCGTGTATTTTTCTTTTGGCAGCAACTCTTTTTCCTTTGCTAATTGCCTTGAGGAACAAAAGTGTGCATCAAGACTCTTCAGACCTTATTTTTAAGAAAGCAAATCGTATGTTCCTTGTGCAGCAACAGCCAACCCAAGTAGGTTGCCTATGCGTTTGTCTCATTGGTTTTCGGGCCGCGCTACGTAAAGCACCCAGCTTAAAAAGAAAAACCCACACTGACCACCGTGACACTGTGAGTTGCTCAGCTTGTCTGCTAGTCGCACCTCAAACTGTAGTTGAGCTGACAGCCATGTATCCTGCAGGTTACCCACCTGAGAATATCCCATTGCAGGGGAGATACCCAGTGGTTCAGGGACACCCTGGAGTATCTACAGTGGTTCAGGGACACCCTGGAGTATCTACAGTGGTTCAGTACACATCTGTGAGCGTCCCCCCTGAGCCCCCCAGGGACCACATCATCTGGTCCCTCTGCTGCTTTCTACACCCCTTCGGCCTCGGACTGGCGGCCTTCATCTACTCCATCAAGGTGAGTTTCATACATGGGTAATATTATTTTATGGCCTATTAATTAAAGAATAATGCAAACAAAATGTGTTTGTTATTGGCAGGCAGTTGCAGAACCAGAATTGTTAATCTTGAATACTTAAGATGTAGGGTTAGAACGTATTATTTAAAAAAAGAAACACTAAAAAGTTGTAAAAAAAGAAACTATAAAAGGACTACGGACACTTCAAAAGATGGAATCAGACACAGAACATTTCTTATGGGGAAAGAGATAAAGAGATAAAAAATTGCATTTAAGTTTTAGAAAATCTATGAATCCACTTAAAATGTATGTGTTTTTGGTCCTTTCAGGCCAGAGACCGGAAGGTGGTTGGAGATATGGAAGGAGCCCGACGCTACGGCTCCACCGCCCGCCGCCTCAACATCTTGGCCACAGTCCTGGGTCCCATCCTGTTCCTTATTTGCTTTATTCCCACCATCATTTTTGTCAATTATTAGATAAACTATCCTCGAGACACTGTACCTCTGTATGGAGGTTGAATTTGAAAGGGCAGAGTGTTTTCTGAAGCTGTGACTTGGTGATAATTCTCTTTATCTGCTTTGCGGTTATGGCTACTGTTTTAAACGTTTTACTTATATCTTCAAGCAAAACGTTTTTATTTTTGTTACAAAAGTCTTAAATGGAACTCCTGTATGTTTCCATAATGACAATGTGTAGTAATTCTTGCAAGAGTTACCTAATAAATTCTATTTCCCTGTCGGCAACAGTTTCATTTTGTGCTAAACTGTAACAGATGGTGTTTTCAAAATAAAGAACCCCACCCAAAGAAGAAAAGGGAACTGAGTGTATGGTACTATTTCCATATTCTACTATTTTTGGTGTACTATTGAAATGTTATTGTCTATAACTGTTACTACTTTAACTGTCCTGCTAACTCAGCTGAAACACTCTTATTCTAAGCACTCCATGCATTGTATTAACACTGCATGAAGTGCTCAGAATAACTTCGTACAGAAAATATGTTTTTGCAGGGCTGCCAACTCTAACACATTGACCATCAGACTCAACCATTTAAAGACATGTAATACATTACATTAAAGGGTAAGTGAGCTCTAATGATATTGTAACACTTCACAAATGTACTCCGTTTTAAACTCTCATATATTTAATTTCCTTCAGTGGTCAATGTAATGCTGTCAGGTAGATGCTGACTGTAGCGTCCCCGGCTCAAATGGTCATACTCTCCAACTGATGGTATATGTTTATTGCACACCCTTGCATGTATACAGTCTAAAAAGTCATTCAGGGGACCTTTTACCACCACTTAATTAAATGCATGGTTGCAAGATACAAATTTGAATTAATTGATTTAGATAAACATTTTAAGTTGCAAACATTAATTTATAAGTTGTGTTGACGTAATAATGTTGGTAATTACATCAACTTAATATTGTGTGTAATTTAAACTCGGATGTATGCGTTAATTGACTTAAAACAAAATTATAGTTGTAGTAAGTAATGCAATTGGCTTGATAACTTAATTGTTCTACACCTTGAGTTAAGGATTTCAAGTCCACTCCCACTTACAGTAACATGCCTGGACAAGTTCCGACAGTTAATACAAATAGAAATACTATACAAAGGACATTTTTAAGGTGAGTGTCATCTGTTGTCATTCAAATATAGTAGATAGCCTTGTAGTTGCACTGTATAGGCAAATTGCTGTTTGACCAAAATTACCAGCCTTTGAACTGTGAATAGTTCTGTGAGAGGGTACAAAGTAGTAGAGGCTACTGTGAGTGTAAAAATACTTTGGTTACTATTGTGATATAACTTTTTATTTAAAAAAATGCTTGGTGAAGCAGATCAAGGACATGCTTCTTGAGGTAGGATCGTTATTTAGAGTTGTCATTGAAATGCAAGTTGTTGGCAGTCACCCATTCAGAATATATTAATTTAGGTCATTTCTCTTTTTTTCCTTTTTCAAAAATAGCACAATACAATTGAAGTACGCAGAGAACTAGCCATCCGCTGCCTTGTCGTGTACCTTGGAGAAAAGGAAGAGGACCTTTTCAAGGAGTTTAGCAACGTAATTAAAAATATTGAAATAAAATTAAATCCATGGGCACAGTGACAAAAGCACTGCTCTCTGTCAGTTACATTTTGAAGCATATTGCACTTTTGGCCACACCCCAATCAATAATATCTTAGCAACGTTCAGCATGGATAAGTGTTGACAGCAATGGCATGGGAAAAATTTGATTGTGTAAAATTTGAAAAGTGGCTTCTGCTCTGCACTTTACCAGTTGAAATATTGTATGGAACCTGCTAAAAAGATGAGAAGGTACACTAAAACTTGCACGGTTGTGATTGACAAAATCTGTCCACATGCATTTAAACACTAGGCAGGTAAGTACTCAAAACCACCTCTGTGTGTCTTCAGGACCACATTGCGATGATGACACACACATGCAGACTCAATAGGTGAAAACAATCCCAGCGTTGCTTTAGCAGCTGGTAATAATGGCTCTGAATTCGCTAAGAGTGACAGTTTAAAAAGTATGCAATTACCTAATTCATTATCTCTTATGCGCTAACCTATTATTTAATGTGCTTCAAAAGGACATGAATATCGCCATCATCAGTGACCGGTCCACCCCAATCTGACCATACGGTGGCAACCATCGTGGTCGAGGGAAACAAATGAATGAGCAAGCATTCTGCGTTACATTTTTTCATACTGTTTAAAATAATGACTGTCGGCAGTGTAAACATCTTTGTTACATCTTTTGTAAAATTGATGTGTGTGATCTGCAGATTGGTGGCCATTGAGAGTTTGTTACTGTAGTTTTACAAAAACGTTACAGATTTTACATATCTGGCACTGGTTTTAAATATGCAAAGGCCTCTAACTTCGATGTGATGGCAGCATTTATTTGCTGTGTCCCCATTTCCCATGGTAATATGGCTAATGTGTTTATTTATTATTTGTGGGGCAATTTAAATTTGTGTTATTTATCTTTTTTTTCTCAAGATTTAAATGAAGCTCAGCGCAAGTTCTTTCAGGAAGACTGGGTGTTTATACATTCACTCCGCAGCTGCATATAATCAGCTCGTCAACACAGGCATTCTCTTTAACCTATTACATTTCACCTCATTCTCCAGCAGCCAATCACTGTGCTGCAGCCAAACTTTAAAATGGTTCTCCTCTCTCCTGCAGTCAGCTGTGATTTCAGGTTTTCATGCTGCCGCCCGCCTCCTCCCCATCCACCTCCTTTCATCATATCCAGTGCCAGGAGAGCTAATCCAAAGACCTCATCACACCTCCTCTTCATCCCATCTCCTCATCAAATCCAGATCTTCAGCATCATCACCAGTGATAGACCCTGGGGGGGTTCCCTATATGCTCACGGCTGCATTTCCCCCTTTAGATATACGATTTCAGGATCGGGGTCTAATCGCCAAAGACTTAACATTTATCATAAGACATGTGTCAATAAATGTTCAAACAAAATGAAGTCTCTCCTGATTGAAATATCATGTGTTGAAATAATCAACTGCAGTTCAAAATAAAAAAGTGAATTGCCTAACATTTTTGTTGTGGAATTAATTAATTTCTTTCTTTAAAGCCAAAAACATGAAAAAGCTAAAAAAATAAATATTGAATACAATATATTTGGAGCAAATGAATTTATAAATGGTTGTCAACTTAAAAACTTGTGTTCACAATGATTGTAATAAATTATATATAACTTAAAATTCCTTTTAAATAATGTGGTAAAACTAGTTGGAACAACTACATTTTTGGAGTAAAAAACGTGTGTTTATGCTACCAATTATTAAGTAAGTGTTAATTGAAAACACCTCTGATTGTAGAGGAAAAGCCTTCTCCTCTAACTCAAATAAGTTTGTTGGTTTAACACAATTTCATTAAAAGTTGTCATAACTCAATAAACATTGATGCAAACTGTTGCATTGATTTTCTTTGTTGAGCCAAAGCATTTGTTTTTAGAGTGTAGGAGCATTCGGGGCAGTGACCCCTAAACTTGGAAATGGCATCAGAACATTTCAGGAACAACATCCATGATCTCTAACAAGATGCGCATAGGAACCAACACACTCTCACTCCCTAAACGTCCAGGAGCGACGCTTGGTCAGGGTCCCGTGGCGTGCAGTTGGGACGCGCCGAGGCTCCTCCAGCTTCATAAATGGACGCAAAGAGCTTTCAACTGATTGCAATGTATTCCCATCGGCGGCGGTATTTGACGCTCAGGGAAGCACCGCATCGGTCCATGTCGGCGGCCCTTAAAGGCAATGTGAGTGTCCATTCCCATTGGATAACGGATAATTGTACACCCGGAAGTAACTATTCTCCTTACTGTCGATTGATTTGACAGTGATATCTGCACTACTCATCAAATAAAAAACACCAGATTATCCTTGTTAATTACACAACATTGATTGGTTTAAATTGTGTGCAATGCTTTTGTATTTTTCCCCTTCGATTCGGAGAAACAAATATTTTTTCGGAGTTTAGGATGGCAGAAGACACTACACTACCCAGAATCCTCAGCTATCATTTAGGACTACAGCATGTGCTTTGTTTGACAAACCCCGTGATTAGTTCTCAAGCTCTGTGATTGGTTGACCTCCAACCATGAAAAAAAACGTTTCGTAAAAGATAAAATCATACTTTATTCAGCAGTGCTTGCTTTACTCTTTGAAAGTCATCACATGAATGCATTGTAATAAATGGTTCGGCTGCATTAAATATTACACATCTGTCGGGCATCAGAATAGACCGGAAACTATTCTTTTACCGTTCTGTTTTAATTTCACAATAAAGTTAGTAGTAATAATTTGTTTTGATATTATTGTTTTTAGACCGCTGGGTCATGTTAAGACCATCTTTTCTGTGTTGCTGTGGGTTTTTTCCATCGCTTTTGTGTTACAAATATCAAAACAATAACTAAATATATCCGTCGTAAACTAAACCAGAAACAGCAGTATATTTTATTTTGGTAACACTGTAAACTTGACAGCTTTTTAACCCAAACCACCTACTGGTTAAAGCACGTTATTACACGTTTAGAGTAATTGCAATGCAGGTAGATTGTGTTGCTTTTTAATGACTGTTTAAAATGCCTTTTTCTTAATGTCTTTCATTTTTTTAAAGCACTTTTGAATGTGTTATATTTTATGAAAACATTTAAATATTAAGAGTATATACAAAATAGGAGGAAAGTAGAAGGTCAACGATAGAAATATAGAATAGAAAATAGCTAGAAGATACTGTAAATGGTATCTAGAATAAAACAGTTTAGTGCCGGATGTACAAAGATATTAATAGGAGGATGTGCAAAACCAACACACTCTCATTCCATAAACGTCCAGGAGTGACGCTTGGTCAGGGTCCCGAGGCGTGCAGTTGGGACGCTCCTAGGCTCCTTCAGCTTCATAAACAGACGCAAATAGCTTTCAACTGATTGCAATGTATTCCCATCTGCGGCGAGATTTGACGCTCATGGAAGCACGGCATTCGTTTGTGTCGGAGGCTGTTAAAGGCAATGTGAGCATCCATTCCCATT
Organism: Trematomus bernacchii; assembly: GCF_902827165.1. Taxonomy (NCBI): domain Eukaryota; kingdom Metazoa; phylum Chordata; class Actinopteri; order Perciformes; family Nototheniidae; genus Trematomus; species Trematomus bernacchii. The sequence continues at coordinate 4,702,622 of NW_022987778.1, forward strand.
GGATAACGGAGAATTGTACACCCGGAAGTAAGTATTCCCCTTACTGTCGATTGATTTGACAGTGATATCTCCACTATTCATCAACTCAAAAACACCAGATTATCCTTGTTAATTAAACGACATTGATAGGTTTTAGTGTGTGTACAATGCTTTTGTCACGTTTTCCCCTTCAATTCTGAGAAACAAGTAGTTTTCTATGAGTTGTGGATGGCCGAAGACATTACATTACCCACAATCCTCTGTAGCAACCATAGACTGTATATTGCAACAGGCAACAGCTTCGGTTCATGTTAATTTACAAACTCTTCAACTACAACCGTAGTTATATTTAAAAACATGTTAGAAGGCCTCACGAAATACTTTAATGTAAATTAAAATGTAAATGTGAAGGAATGTGTGTATATTAACTGTGGGTTTTTCTCTGGAAGTTTTTCCTTGTATGATGTGAGGGTCAAAGGACAGATGATGCCGTTTTTCTCATACTGATATTCCGCTATGCACGCTGGGATTTGGTGTTTATGCGATGTGAAATCCGAAAACATTTAAAAAAAATTAAATAATACATTATTCCGAGTGTGCTTGCTTTTCTCTTTGAAAGTCATCACATAACGGCATTGTAATACACGTTTCGGCTGCATTAAATATTACATATCTGCCGTAGTTAACTCTATTTATAGAGCCCTGATGAGAACACTTCTAGACAAAGAGGAACTGTCGCCAAAACTGAAAACTTGACGTGGATCTTAAATATATAAGCAATTAAACAACATCTTACATTGCTTTTCACACAATACGTCTCCTTGCAGTATCAACACTAATTCGGCTGACTTTTATATTTGATCCAATTGGTAGATAGGGTGTATTTACGCCATAACGGTGCACAGCTGATAGAAAGGGACACCTACTGGTTAAAGCACGTTATTGCATTTTATAATTGTATTATTAGATATTAATAGGATCCCTATAAAGTATATTCTTTACTCGTCGTTATTGATTGATAATGACTATTTTGCACATCCCTTTCAAGATTTCAAGATTTTCTAAGGTTTATTGACATATCATATTATGCACAACTACGGTGTAGTTATGCAATGAATTAAAAACTTGGGTCGCAGGTTCCTCAACAGTGCATTACAAGACATCTATCAATATGTGTGTACCTCCATTGTCATATTCTGCACATTTCTTATGCTATCTACATACATCTTATAGGAGTATAATACATATGTATAATATCAGTTAAAATAAGTGCTTAAACATAGTTAACATTGCAGGAAAGCAATATATTAGACGTTAAGTACTTTGTCAGGCTTAATATTTATCTGTAGATACAAATGTCACTGTGTGTGCTGTGTGCTCTGCATGTGTGACCATCAAAACTACTTGTTTCTCAGAATTGAAGGGGAAAACGTGACAAAAGCATTGTACACTAAAACCTATCAATGTCGTTTAATTAACGAGGATAATCTGGTGTTTTTGAGTTGATGAATAGTGGAGATATCACTGTCAAATCAATCGACAGTAAGGGGAATACTTATTTCCGGGTGTACAATTCTCCGTTATCCAATGGGAATGGACGCTCACATTGCCTTTAACAGCCGCCGACACAAACGAATGCCGTGCTTCCATGAGCGTCAAATCCCGCCGCAGATGGGAATACATTGCAATCAGTTGAAAGCTATTTGCGTCTGTTTATGAAGCTGAAGGAGCCTAGGAGCGTCCCAACTGCACGCCTCGGGACCCTGACCAAGCGTCACTCCTGGACGTTTATGGAGTGAGAGTGTTGGACCGGACAAAAAGACGTGATGCAGGCACGAAACGTGGCGTATCATATGCACGCAAAACTCGGACTCAGAACTCAATGGGAATGGTTGGCGTATCATATGCACGCAAAATCGGACCTCTTCGTATCTATTGCACGCATTTCCAATGTGTAAAGTCGTGTCATATGTACGCAGACTGAAGAGAGTGGGTTGAGTTCAACAGTTGAAAGTTTAGGAAACACCAAGATTGTGAAGCAATTCAATATTTATCTTTTTTTTAATGTTGTGTAAAGCTAATAAATTGTTATTGAATTCCTCATAACGAAGCTAATATATTTTCGTTAAGCTAACTTCACCACATGAAAAAACTTGAAAATGTGTAAATCCACCTGCCAGTTCTGATGGAAAGATGAAGTTGCGCTGACTCTGGTGGAGGCAGGTTCTGATTGGACCTCAATGATCCCATGTGACCTGGAGCGATATCATGCTCTCTCTCTCAGCAAAGGTTGCAGCAGTGGTTGTATTAAATACAACCACTGATGTTTGTCATACTTAAATTAAAGCGTCTTTTGCCAAAGTTCCTCTTTTGTAAGAGTTACTAGATGCCGGCCAATAAGCTGGAGGCTAGTTTCCCATTGGCATTAAGAGTTATGTTATATTGTGTTGCTGCTCTATTTGAATCAGAACCATTGGAAATACGTTTTTACTCCAAAGAGGTGATTGTGGGATTGATTCACTCCTGTTTTACTGTACATCTCAGAGTCTCAGAATGCTTCCTTGTGTTCGTTCACTTGTGCATATCATTTTAAGAATTAAATGTTAGTTACCTGCAGGGCCGTCCCTGGCCAACTTGAGGCCCACGCAAAGTTATATGATGGGGCCCTCTGTTTCGCTAGCGTCGACGGGGGGGGTGCTAGTGGAGCCTTTGCGCTGCATGCGCGCATAGGTGCAGCTCAGTTGAGGCTCCCTCCGCAAGATGAGGCCCCCTCCATAAGGTGAGGCCCCACGCAGTCTGCGTGATCTGCCTGTAGGGAGGGACGGCCCTGGTTACCTGTACCAAAACATATTTTGCTGCTGTTTTTGATGTATTTGTCCTTCTTTCAAAGCACTTCCACTGTAGCCGCAGTCATATCCGACAGAAAATAAATCCAACTTCTACTGCTGTGACATTTTCTTTTTTATGACAATATTATAATGTTATTTAAACTGTCTTTTAAATTGTGCATTGTAATAGTCAGGGTCTTCCTGAATACCAATACATTAAAAATGTCAGCAAACCTATGTGAAAAATCAATCTGAGTTGAAAACTGAAGTGGTACATCATCATTTGAGCTTACTTACCCTGTAAAGTAATATACAGGAAATTACTTTAAATAGATGAGTCTCACAGTCATTGTGTGAGAGTTTGCAGCCCTGCAAATACATATTTTCTGTACAAAGTTACTTGTGCCAGTAATAGTATGTCGTTTTTTTAATTTAACATGGTAAAGCCTGATTGAGAATACAAATGTCCTTTGAAGACTAAGTGTCAGAAAAAGGAAATAGTAGCCAACACCCTGTTCCCGTTTCTTTCCTGGGTGAAGTACTTGATCTTGAAATCCCTGTTGGTTACAGATTAGCACAGTGCACATTTCAAAACACTATAATTTGTGTAAGAGTGAAAAATCACATAAGTGTGTAATGACAAACTGTTTTGCGAAGCACGTCTCAGGGTTATGAAAGTGATACATTTATTGACAAATGAAACTCTCCTCGACAGGGAATTTATTAACAAACACTCCCTGACAAGTCTGACAAGTCTTGACTTGTCAGGGAATGCCAGGGAAGGCCAAGACTGAATGCCAAACCTCACTACAAATTGTCATGAAGGAAACATGCAGGAGTCCAATGTTTTGCTTGATGATATGAGTAAATAGGTTAAATCTGGAGCCATAAGCGTAAAGCAGAGAAAATATCACCAAGCCACAGCTGCAGAAAAACTCTCATGCCCTTGAAACTTAACCTCTATAACGGGAATTTAAGAGCTCGTATATTTGGGAGGCCAGTACACATGCAGTGATGAACATAATAAGGACCATGATGGAAACCAGGGCTGAGGCCAAGATGTTGAGGCAGCGGGCGGTGGAGCCGTAGCGCCGGGCTCCTTCCATATCTCCAACCACCTTCCGGTCTCTGGCCTGAAAGGACCAAAAGCACATTAATTTGAAATTGGATTCTTAGCTTTACTTAACCTCAAAGAACCTTAAATGTCGAACATCAGCTCAATCAAATGCTTTAGATTCATGTGTTGCTATATGTTCATGCTTCCAATGGGATCTTTGCATAATTTATATTTTTTGTGTGTCAAAAATGTCACTTATAGATAGTTTGAAACACATTTAAAGTGTCTGTTGTGTTCTTATTTAAATTATTTATTTTTCCTTATTCAAATTCAATTGTACGTTTTGAGAAAAAATATCTATAATCTTTGAGATTACGATTCCTTGTCCCCCAGCTGCCTGTCCTCTGAATGATTCTTATCATGGACTAAGTGAGGGATGTTTCTTTTTTGTCTGCAAAAACTTGCAATACACCTTTGTAATCTCTCCTTTATTAAAGCTGTCAGTTGTGATGGCAAGATAATGTTAAACTCTTTGTTTACTATTCTTTGCCATGCAGAATATTTCCCATGAATGAAACTCACCTTGATGGAGAAGATGAGAGCCGCCAGTCCCAGGCAGAAGGGGTTTGAGTAGAAAAGGCAGCAGAGGGACCAGATGATGTGGTCCCTGGGGGGCTCAGGGGGGACGCTCACAGTGGTGTATTGAACCCCTGCAGATCCTCCAGGCTGTCCATGAAACCCTTCGTATTTCCCCTGCAATGGGACAGTCTCAGGTGGGAAACCTGCAGAATTCATGGCTGTCGGATCAAATTCAGTTTGAGGTGCGGTCAGCAGGAAAGTTGTGCAACGACTCAACTGTCTCTGTCAGTGTGGCTTTCCTTTTGGAACTTTCTTGGGGTTGGCACACATGCACAGGATTTCTATTCCAGCATAATCCAATGAGATAAAAGCATACGTAACACACTGGGATTGGCTGTTGCTGCACAGGGAACCTGTTTGCTTTCTTTTAAGGTCTTGAAGAGGTTTCAAGTATTTTAGTATATTTGCATAAATTGATCACAGGTGGGCAGTGGCATGCAAGGGTGGAGCAAGACTGTGTTTCATCGTTGTAATGAACTCGATAGCAAGTGTCTAGGCTGGTCCGTAGTGACTACAATTAACTGTGTTTGTTGTTAGAGAGAAAGGGTAGAGAAAAAAAGTATGCGCTCCTGATCATAGCATAGCGCCACTAGAATAGAGTAGGGGTTGTCGCAAGGGGATAAGATAGTTATCGCTCTTGGACGGTCATCAGGCACCGATCTATACTTCTATACAAGGGTGGAAGCGCGAGTCAAGGTGCCCCACTGGAGATAATTCCCTACCCCCTCTGGAACCTCTTAATTCGAACTAAATTGAGCTGGATGAGCTTTTCTGACGCACTGGTGTTTATTATGAGTTCATGTTTTAGTGTCTGATTGTTTGTATCGGGGTCTATATTGGTTCGTCTAACCGCCGTCTTGTGCATGTTTTGTAACAACTAATAATGAATCTGTCCACAGCCAGTGTTAAATAAACTAAGCTTTAGTTAACTCACCAAAAGTAAATGACTTAAGACAAATTAATAATATAAAGATGTAAAGCAAAATTCTGGTACACAGGAAATATTGGTGAGTATTTTTTCCAGAGTAATTACTATTTTGCTCTGAAATAGTGATATTTAATCATTTTGGAGTGTATTTATTACTCATAGCTTCTAGAGTGCGATCAAAAATGCAGAGTCAATTCTATTGGAGTTAAACCATGACCACGCTGTAACGGAGGTGATCTCTGGGGCCATAGATCTCGGTCTCCGTTACGGATTATATAGCTTCATTATTGGCGAAGTATATTCATTTGTTCCACGCTAAAACATTGCACAGGAAGCATGTGATTATATGTCATTTATGCATATATTTGTCACAATCTGTCTATGTTTTAGTTTGTCTGTCTCTGTTTCCTGTTTTAGTTTGAAAAGTGTTCCCCCTCCCGTCTTGTCTGTTGCTGGTGATTGCGTTCACCTGGTGCCCTGTGTTTTCTCCTCCCTCCTCACCTGTGTCTTGTTGGTTTGATTAGTCCTGTGTGTATTTAGGTTCTGTTTTCCTGTTAGTGTGTGTGTGTGAGGTCCTGGTGACTGGTGACTGGTGACTGGTGACTGGTGACTGGTGACTGGTGACTGGTGACTGGTGACTGGTGACTGGTGACTGGTGACTGGTGACTGGTGACTGGTGACTGGTGACTGGTGACTGGTGACTGGTGACTGGTGACTGGTGACTGGTGACTGGTGACTGGTGACTGGTGACTGGTGACTGGTGACTGGTGACTGGTGACTGGTGACTGGTGACTGGTGACTGGTGACTGGTGACTGGTGACTGGTGACTGGTGACTGGTGACTGGTGACTGGTGACTGGTGACTGGTGACTGGTGACTGGTGACTGGTGACTGTGTTCACGTGAGACAGTCATATTGAGGCTGTGTATCCTGTACCACAAAGAGGAATAAATGCCCACACCGGGTTGTATTTGAACTCTCTGCCTCCTTGCTTGGTCGGGCCGCTCAATGGTCAGCTTCACACACGCCCACTCATGTTCCTTAAGCACTTTGGTTTATTGACCTTTTTTATTGTAAAGATCATTATGGTTCATTTATTCTATTCTGAGTAAAATTACCTTCTAGTTGGAGTGAAATTACGTTCGATTGGGAGTAAAATTACCTTCTATTATGAGTAAAATGGCAGTAGAGTTGTTTTAAATATACACTACATAGAGTAAATAACCATTAAGCAGAGTCAAATCTAAGCACATAATAGAGTAAAATGAACTCTAAAAATACAACTCTGAACAAAGAGTACATTTTACTCTATATAGGTTGGGACCAAATGTTATATTTTTAGAGTAAGATTTTCTTTAATTTGAGTCAATTTTACTCAGAGAAATTTACTGTGTAGTATAATGTGCTGCAAAATGAAAATAAATAGCGTTTTTTGTCCTGCATCTGAGTGTGTAGAGAAAATGTAAACAAGAAGCACACTGTTCAGGGTGTGCGCTGTAGGTGTAAGAAGAAAAGAAGATGATATTGTTGAAGTTCAATTATAGTTTTAAATATAGTTTAACATTCTTTATTAAACTGCTTCAAATGATTTCTCGTATCAACCAATTTGGTCTCCATAGACATCTACTAAAATTCAAATAGTTGTTAAACTACTGACACGTTTTCAGAAACCAAGCTTATGAACAAAAGATTTAGGGGCCCTGGTTAAGCCAGGATCAATATATTTGTTGAAGTTTTTATTGTGTGCATAATAAATGTGTTAAATGAATTGAGCAATTATTTAAGAATGTTACAGCCCTGGACTTTAAATCATGAGACTTCCAAATCATAACAGACAGAGATCAGTATCACTTTGTGTTGCAAGCCAAATTCATGTAAAGGTTCTACTTGAGCCCAATTTAAATACCATAAAGAAAGTATTGAAGCCAGAGTCAAATGTATTTAATTAATGTACATTTGTTTGGATTTTTTTTAATTCTCCAGTTGAGCTTCCTTCGAGTTCAGTCTAAGCAACTCATTGTTTCTCATAACAGGCAACTCACATTCTCACTGCTGTCCCACATGTTTTAACCTTGTGCAGACACCTTATGCTGTTCACGCACGCACGCACGCACGCACGCACGCACGCACACACGCACGCACGCACGCACGCACGCACACACACACACACACACACACACACACACACACACACACACACACACACACACACACACACTTTGGATAAGTATTCACCTTATCCACATTGTAAATTGTTGCCTTCTTTAGAGTTATTAGTAATTCAAGAATAATTATTAAATTAAATGGGGTACATAAGATAAAATAAATAAAATAACTTTGACTTGATAATTTTGTTCACAACATTAGACCTGTCCTCTAATCTCTACTAGAATAAGATAATCTCAATCAATCTCAATCTTTATTTATTTATATAGCACATTTAAAACAACCTTCAGTTGACCAAAGTACTGTACAGTACAGGCAATACATATTAAATAACACAATGGGAGTACAATAATAAAACAATAATTAAAAACATGATAAAAAGCACAATAACTAGAAAAATATTTTAAAAAAACACATACAAATGTAAAAATGTAAAGTATTAAAAGCCAGTGCAAAGAGTTGAGTTTTTAGCTGAGATTTAAAAAGTTCAATAGACTCAGCAGTCCGGATATGTACTGGGAGGCTGTTCCACAGTCTGGGAGCTGCAACACTGAAAGCCCTGTCACCTCAGGTTTTTTTCCTGCACCGAGGAACCACCAACATATTTTGCTGAGCTGATCACAATGCTCTAGCTGGAGCATGGCGGTGCAACAACTCAGACAGGTAATGTGGTGCCAGTCCATGCAATGATTTAAAAACAACAAGTAAGTACTTGAACTGGATCCTGTAACTGACAGGAAGCCAATGAAGGTCTGCCAAAACGGGTGTGATGTGGTCATAACGTCTCTTCCCAGTAAGAAGGCGTGCAGCTGCATTTTGGACCAGCTGCAGGCGACGGATCAAACACTTATCAACACCAATATACAGGGAGTTACAATAGTCTAAACGAGACGTTATAAATAGGTGGATTAGCTGTTCAAATTCCTTACTAGGAAGATAGGCCTTTACCTTCCCCAGAAGCCGCAGCTGGAAGAAGCTTGTCTTGACAACTGAGCTTATTTGTTTGTCGAATTTAAAACAGTTGTCAAAGATGACTCCAAGATTTCTGACAGAGGGACGGCTGTAGGAGGCTAAGGGGCCGAGTACACTATTAAAGCCATCCAGGAGTTCAGACTGTCCAAATATTATAATCTCTGTCTTGTTTTCGTTGAGAGTCAAGAAGTTGATTTCCATCCATGATTTTATGTCTTTCAGAGGCAAGGCAATCCTAGATTCCTTATTTGCTTTTATAGGCAGGTATACCTGCAGATCATCTGCAAAGCAATGGTAAGAAATGTTATGGTTTTTAAAAATTGACCCCAGAGGTAGTAAATACAGACTGAACAAAATGGGGCCGAGGATAGAACCTTGAGGGACCCCATATGCTAGTGGGGCTGCAGCTGAAGAATACTGGCCAAGATGCACAGAAAAGGTCCTTTCTGACAGATAGGATTGAAACCATTTTAGGACATTACCTTTAATTCCAACACACAGTTCAAGGCGTGATAAAAGAATTTGGTGGTCAATGGTGTCAAAAGCAGCAGACAAATCTAAAAGCACAAGCACAGCAGAATTCCCAGAATCAGCAGTTAAAAGAAGATCATTCAAAACTCTTAGGAGAGCAGTTTCTGTACTGTGGCGTGATTTAAAACCAGACTGAAACTTTTCTGATATGCAGTTTAAAACAAGGTGTGACTGCAGTTGCGCTAACACCACTTTCTCTAGGACTTTAGACAGGAAGGGCAGCTTAGAAATAGGTCTAAAGTTGGAGAGAACAGAATGATCAAGGTTCTGTTTTTTGATAAGAGGCTGCACTACAGCGTGTTTAAAAAAGGTTGGAACGCAGCCTGAGGTGAGAGAGATATTTATCAAAGTTAAAATATATGACCCAATTGTAGTAAAAACGTCTTTCAGTAGTCTCGGAGGAATACTGTCTAAGGGGCATTGTGAAGGTTTCAATTTTTTAATCACATCAGATAACTCGGGCAGTGAAACCAGGTCAAATTGCTCGAAGACAGCTGAGCACACAGGAGACACTGCTGGGTCTAAGGTGAGAGGAGGAGGTGAAGATCTGATGGCCAAGACTTTATCATTAAAAAATGAAAGGAACTTTTCACATAGAGTAGGTGATGGCACAACACAGGGAGAGTTACAGGGATTTAAAAGACAATTAAAAGGAACTGGGGCCTATTTCGGTTTTTGGACACAAGATTTGAAATAAAATGTGTTTTTGCACATTTAACAGCCCTCTGATATTCGCTTAAACCGTCTCTTAGAATCCCCAAGGAGACGTGAAGTTTATCCTTCTTCCATCTCCTCTCTGCTCGTCTACATGCGTGTCTCAGGGCGCGGGTAGAGTCAGTCATCCACGGTTCAGTCACAGGTTTAGGGCGTCTGGCCGTGAATGGAGCGATCAGGTCCAGAATATCCGTGCAAGTAGAATTAAAAAGGCTGAGAATCTCCTCAGCACTGGCGTCACAAGAGTCAATTAATGTGGAAAGCACAGAGTCATTAAAGGCAACGGAAAACTATGACGCTGTCAGAGGATTCAGCGCCCGTAGGCGGCGCTCCGGAACGCACGAGTCAACTTGAGAGCAAGGCAGCATCATAGTAAATAACACAGGCAAATGGTCCGAAATACCAGTGTCACAAATTTCCCTGATACAAACATCTAAACCATGAGACAACACAAGGTCCAGTGTGTGTCCCTTCTCATGTGTCGGGCCATTAACCGACTGTGTAAGGTTAAAAGAGTCAATGAGATTCATAAAATCTTTGACGAGCGGTCGGGAATCACAGCACACATGAATATTAAAATCGTCAATGATTAAACATTGATCAAAGTTCAAGATAACCCCCGCTATAAAGTCTGAGAATTCCTGAATAAAATCCTTATTGAACTTCGGAGGGCGATAGATCAAAGCACAGAGCACTGGAAGTGTTAAGTGTAGTTCGAAAAGTTGCAGCTCAAAGCTGGAGAAGCTGTTCGACGGAGTTTGACGGCAATTAACACTAGAACCGCCAGAGGTTTTTGTATACCTAAAACCGCCACCTGGGTCAAATTGACCCGCTATTAGAATGCATTGATTTTCAAGGTAAAATGTTCTTTTATTGAACAGTGAGTTTTGATCGCACAGGGATGAAACGTATACCAATAGAATCTGTGGACTCTCAGCTTTTCATATGTCACAGGGCTCGACATTAAAATGGACCGCTGGCCCGGAAGCATTATTTAGACACCCCGGCCAGCATAACGTACTTTCAACTCGCCCCACAGCTGTTTGCTGCGGAGCGCAGCGCGAGCAGTCTCCCGTGAGCGGGAGCGCACTCCTTCACTACAGACTGTCTCTATCTCTCTCTCTATCTATAACTATCTATCAATATATCTATCCATCTATCTCTCTCTCTCTCAATCTATCTCTCAATCTATAAGGAACCGCAGTAGACAAAAGGCGTTGCTATAGCAACACGTCATGTTTATATGAAAAGGGGTGGGGTCAATATGACCCGCTGGGCGGAAATAGGTATAAATGGCAATTTTTTGGGCGATTTCTTCAATCTGACTCCACATTGACAATTTTTAACAACATAGGGTGCTACATAACACACTTTCAGGAAAAGTCACGGACTGGGAGATTTTAATATTTTATTGAAAAAAAGTTACATACAATAAAAAACAGCTCTGGGTCAAATTGACCCGATTGGCGGTTCTAGTGTTAAAGTGTGCAAGATAAGTGTGCATGTGTGGGTGTTTTAACACTCCCGTAATGTACCTAATCTTGTTATCCTTTTCATTGCAAAGCTGGGAAAATTGTGTATTGATTAGATTCTGATCCGTGCAAGTCCAATTTTGACTGACTTTAGTTCTAATGTTAAATTTAATTTGACTTCAACCCATAAGTAATTATTTAAATCAACTCTTGATGATGGATTAGTGTTCCACATTTTTCCACTAATTTGTTTTACAATTAGGCCAAAGATAAGAGAGACATTGATGACCTTGTGTCCCTTTTTGTTAGTACGTGGTTCCATTTTGTCTATGGCCTTGGACGGTTTCACTAAAAGTCACCCAGTTCTGCCCTGCTACAGTCCGGCTGAGTGCAGTCACAGAGATGCTATGGCTGCTCTACATGCAATGACATTAATGGTCTGGTCCGAGAATGGACACCATTTCCTGCTCCCAGAGAGAATGACACTCCTCAAACTGCCGCTCCTCCTCCTCCAAAGACTCAGGAGGCACACGAACATTACAGCCGTTGATACTGTCTCACATGGGTCTCCTCCCCCTTCACTGAGCCATGAACTGAACAGATGACATCTGCTTTAAACACTTGGAAGCCTCCCTGTCACACCAGCACCAACCTGGGGTCAGTCAGATGAGACTAACGGCTTCACTTAGGGCATTTGGTTCAGATACATGACTCTCGTTACCGCAGAGTGGGTTTTGTTTTTTAAGGCTATTCATACTGCTATGCAGAGGATGCCTGTAAGTTGGCAAGCGGTTAAAAGCCCCTGCTATTATTAAAATATAAAATAGGCCTAATGTCAGGGGCCTCTTACTGTCTCGTTCTACATGTATAGACAATGTTTCCACTAGGGGTCGGCCGATTATCGGCCTGGCCGATTACCGAGGCCGATATTCCGCATTTTACAGATTATCGGTATCAACCTTTTTTTAAATAAAATTGCCGATACAACTTTGGCTCTGATGCGGCCGTTTCTCTGGCTGCAGTCACCACTGTTCACGAGCAATATCCCGCCCACAGCGCTATCTGAGGCTATTACGGAGCGTCCACACAGCAGTGTTAAAAAAATCTTCCAACGCTTCTGCCCATTCACTTTGAATGGGGTGACGTCACTTTGCCTCACTTTTCGCCGAACTGCATTGTGGGCAGCAGAGCGGAGATTTTCAGGATTTTCAGGATTCAAAAGTTGAGCAATGTTCAACTTTTGAAGCTGAGGTGGAAGCGTCAGCCAATCAAATCCCGTTTATGCAAATCTGACAGTTCAAGCGCTAGCCAATCAAACCGTGTGTATGCTGGGAGAGACATAGGTTATTTCCTCATATTCCAAAAAATGGAGGAGAAATTGATTATAGCGGTAGGGAATCACCCGGTGCTTTATGACCAGTCCCTATTTACCTACCGGGATACAAACCGGAGGAGCCAGGCATGGAGGGAGGTGGCAGAGACAGTGGTAGGTTTTCGCCTGTTTGGGGAGTTTATATCCAGTTTACTTCAGGCTTTTTTGCTTCGTATGTCGGGGGCGGGAGATTCATGTGATTGGTTGTTGGTCGCGTTGCTCGCAAAAAATCCCCAAGCTTCAGATACGCCCACCTCCAAGATTTTTTTAACGCTGCTGTGTGGACGCTCCGTTACTGAAGTGTCAATCAACATTGAAGATTTTCCGGGCTGCAATTTCTTGCATAATTTATGTTTCTCACAATTGGTTTTTGTAAGCTGCACACAGGTGATACTGAGTCTTCTCGATTAATAGATTACAAACTATACCATGCTTAAATAGAGTCAAGTTATTATTTCATATGTAACATATGTAAGAAAAGGGAGGGAAGAGTCAATTATATTGAGTAATTTAAATTAATAATGGGTAATTTATTTCTCAAACCTATGTTTTATGGAAGAGAAAATGTATTATTATGGTAAATGGTGAATTAATATAACATTTAGAATAATTTGGAAGGGGTTATATCCACAGGGACAAGCTCACCTTTAACCTGTTAAGCCCCGAGCCTGTTTTCCAGGTCTCAGGCTCGAAAATGACATTCCCATAACAAATGGCCATAACTTCCCTTCTAAAAGGGGAAAATTAATAATCTTTTTTCTCAAAGCAATGATAAACCTGTGAGTTGGATGTAGAGGAGTCAGAATCAATATAGATTTTTTTAATTTTAAAGTAAATTCAGATTGAATATAGTAAAAAAATAAATTATTATTGTGTCCGTCCAAAAATAAAAATTACTTATAGTGAAAACCACCCTTGAATGATGGGATAGTAGACTAAAAGCTTTAGGAATCCAAACTATAACATATAATAAGTACCCTGTATCAAGATTGATGCAAAACAAGTTAAATGTGACCTTTATAGCAAAAATAAATCACTTCTGGGGTCATTTGGGTGGATTTGACCTATCTCTGGCCCCCCTTGGTCGATTTTGATGATTGACATCTCTTTTTAACCGCCAATGGAATCGAGGGGAAGTTCCACATACACACACACGTTACTAAATAGAGAGGCGAAGTCCCTCCCTTTCCGGTGGACCTCCATGGGACCTTATTTAGGAAAAAGTATGTAAGTCAATGGCGAGAGAAACGTTATCTTTCGATCCCGTTTGAATTGTGCCACGAAATACACATATGAGGTTTGTCAATGTAAAAGATAATTTTTCAAGTAAAAAAAAAAAATGTTTTGCCGTAAATCTTTGAAGTAAGACTTTTTTTGTGTGAAACCGCTCAATGAACTACATCTCTGGTCTCGCACAACAACACACGTCACCAAGATGGCCGTTACTACTGTCTTGTCAAACAAGGGATTGACTACCCTCATTATCACCACAATGAAACACGTCCAGAAGAATGTCATGCAAAGCTGCCTGCCTGCCTTCCCTCGATTCTCCCTGAACTGCCTGATCTTTTTAATGTTCAATGTTAACCATTTGTGCAGATAGCATGAAGTAATAAAAGATCGCCGATGCTAATGTAGCGTTAGCATGTCTCCCTCGGGGGCATCCAGGCTTAAACTGTGTATTATAGAAGGATCCCACCGGTGTGACAGTACTCTTCAAAGGGTTCACGAAATATGACTACTACTCTTACTGTTTAACATTTTGGGTTACTTAATGTTACTTCATGTTAAGGCTAATAAAAATGACAGGGCTAAGCCGGCTGTAATGCTAACTAACGTGCTTGCTACTAGCTAGGTAGATAACTTGGGCCAGCCAGCCACTCCTGGTCCTTTCATCAGACGGGAAGCGAAAGAACGAGTAAGACCCATTGCTGGTATGATTACAGCCTGGGGTACCACTTTACAATAAGACTACCCTTATAAAGGATTCATAAAGGGTTTACAATTAGGTGATGAATTAGGTTGTAAACACTTTATTAATCATTAAGAACCATTTATAAACCAGTTCTAACATAGTTTTCATACATCAACCCAGGCTCACTATTTGGCAAGATGACTGGCTTAGCAACCTGATCTCACCAGAATGCGTGACTCCACCACGACTCCTTAACACTGCATTGTGTGGTGGAGTCACGAACTTTGTTACATTTACGTGTCTGCACCACGCAAACAACGCCAATGTAAAGTGAATGAGGCTCCTTTGTCGTGGTGCACACACGCATTTCTACAACGTCCAGCAGTGAGCTTTTATTCTATAAAACGTTTTTAAAATCTACTGTATAGCTTGTAGTAACTCACAGGAGGCTTCTTTTATTTTATTTGTATTCATAATAATTTTTATTTTTCGTCAGAATGTATTATGGTGCATTATTCACCAATGTTTGTTCTCAAAAAACAATGTATTGTAAGTAATACAACTGTGATTTTTATTAAATTAGTTCGTTTTTAAGGAAGGCCAGAGCTTCAGCTGTGTCAAAGAGATTGTTCCCTTTAGTTAACGTTATTTAAAAGATAATTATATTCCTATTTGATTAAGTACCCTTTATTGTATTACGGACCCAAAGAGCTGAGCGTCCATTCCCATTGGATAACAGAGCATTTTACACCCGGAAGTAAGTATTCTCCTTACTGTCCATTGATTTTATTTACAGTGATATCTGCACTACTCATCAACTCAAAAACACCAGATTATCCTTGTTAATTACACAACATTGATTGGTTTTAAATTGTGTACAATGCTTTTGTATTTTCCCCTTTCGATTCGGAGAAACAAATATGTTTTCGGAGTGTGTGGATGGTAGAAGACACTACACTACCCAGAATCCTCAGCTATTGTTCCGCTTTGCCTCAAGCTCTGTGATTGGTTGACCTCCAACTGCATTCCAATGAAAAAAACGTTTCGTCAAAGATCAAATCATACTTTATTCAGCAGTGCTTGCTTTACTCTTTGAAAGTCATCACATGAATGCATTGTAATGAATGGTTTGGCTGCATTAAACATTACACATCTGTCGTAGTTCTTTATTTATCTACAGAGATCGGGCCCTCAGAATGGACCGGAAACTATTCTTTTACCGTTCTATTTAATTTCACAATAAAGTTAGTAGTAATAATTTGTTTTGATATTATTGTTTTTTATTAACTACTAGACCGCTGGGTCATGTTAAGACCATCTTTTCTGTGTTGCTGTGGGTTTTTTACATCGCTTTTGTGTTACAAATATCAAAACAATAACAGAATATATCCGTCGTAAACTAAACCAGAAACAGCAGTATATTTTATTTTGTTAACACTGTAAACTTGACAGCTTTTTTAACCCGCACCTCCTACTGGTTAAAGCACGTTATTACACGTTTAGAGTAATGCAATGCAGGTAGATTGGGTTGCTTTTTATTGACTGTTTTAAAATGCCTTTTTCTTAATGTCTTTCATTTTTGTAAAGCACTTTTGAATGTGTTATATTTGATGAAAACATTTCAATATTAAGAGTACATACTCTTAATATAGTGGGCAAGTGGAAGGTCAATGATATAAATAATATAGAATAGAAAATATCAAGAAGATACTGTAAGTGATCTCTACAATAAAACAGTTTAGTGCCTGATAGGAGGATGTGCAAAACAGACAAACTTATAAGGCTTTATTTAAACATTAAAGAATACTTTAGGTTAAGGTCGTCTTTTAAATAAGAAAAAAGCTTTGGGGGTATCTACAGATATTAAGCCTGACAAAGTACTTAACGTCTAATATATTGCATGGTTTGTTTTGGAACTTGACAATCAACTTTCCTTCAATGTTAACTATGTTGAAGCACTTATTTTAACTGATATTATACATATTAATTATACTCTTATAAGATGTATGTAGATAGTATAAGAAATGTGCAGAATATGTTTAATGGTGGAGGTACACAGATATCGATAGATGTCTTGTGATGCACTGTTGATGAACCTGTGACCCAAGTGTTTCATTCATTGCATAACTACACCGTAGTTGTGTATATGATATGTCAATAAACCTTAGAAAATCTTGAAATCTTGAAAGGGATGTGCAAAATAGCCATTATATACAGTTTTTAATGAACTATTAGTAGAGAATAACGAGTAATGAATATGCTTTAGGGATCTGCAGATACATATTTAGTCTTCTCAAGCACCCACTACCAAATATCTCGCCTGATTGTTGGCTGAATTCACTGAATTTTACTCCGGTGTAACTAAAGTCTGATTTAAGGGTTGTTTATATTTCACATCATTAATCCAAATCTGTAAAGTAACTAAAATAAATGTAGTGGAGTAAAAATACCAGGTTAACCTTAAAGAAAGCCCTCAGGATTATAAAAGACCCCCATCACCCCACAAACTGTTCTGTCTGCTGCCGTCTGGCAGGCGGTACCGCAGCATCCGGACTAAAACCACCAGACTCAGGGACAGTTTCATCCCACAGGCCATAAGACTATTAAACACCTGAACTTAGAAACAACATCCATAACATTCATCTGGCTGCTACTTAGAAATTATTTATCTAATATATCATATTCCAATCACTTGTATATAGACTCTTATTGCACTATTTCACTTTTTACTATTTTACTATTTTTCTTTTTGTATTTACTTGCACTATTTGTTCTATCTGTTTTATTGTGTTGCACTGTTGGAGGAGCCTGTGACCTAAGGGGGGGGTAGGACACGTTCTAAGCACATGGTGTAGTCCTATAGCTGAGGATTCTGGGTAGTGTAGTGCCTTCTGCCATCCACACACTACGAACAAATATTTGTTTCTCCGAATCGAAAGGGGAAAATACAAAAGCATTGCACACAATTTAAACCAATCAATGTTGTGTAATTAACAAGGATAATCTGGTGTTTTTGAGTTGATGAGTAGTGCAGATATCACTGTAAATAAAATCAATGGACAGTAAGGAGAATACTTACTTCCGGGTGTAAAATGCTCTGTTATCCAATGGGAATGGACGCTCAGCTCTTTGGGTCCGTAATACAATAAAGGGGACTTAATCAAATAGGAATATAATTATCTTTTAAATAACGTTAACTAAAGGGAACAATCTCTTTGACACAGCTGAAGCTCTGGCCTTCCTTAAAAACGAACTAATTTAATAAAAATCACAGTTGTATTACACACAATGCATTGTTTTTTGAGAACAAACATTGGTGAATAATGCACCATAATACATTCTGACGAAAAATAAAAATGATTATGAATACAAATAAAATAAAAGAAGCCTCCTGTGAGTTACTACAAGCTATAAAGTAGATTTTAAAAACGTTTTATAGAATAAAAGCTCACTGCTGGACGTTGTAGAAATGCGTGTGTGCACCACGACAAAGGAGCCTCATTCACTTTACATTGGGGTTGTTTGCGTGGTGCAGACACGTAAATGTAGCAAAGTTCGTGACTCCACCACGCAATGCGGTGTTAAGGAGTCGTGGTGGAGTCACGCATTCTGGTGAGACCAGGTTGCTTATATTGGCTACCTAGCGAGAATCAACTCAGTGAGCAACAGACACCAAGGATGCTGGCTGATGAAGAACAGGAAGTAAGCTAAATAGCCAATATAAGTCTGAGCAGTACAGATAAATGTGGGCTCACTATTTGGCAAGCAACCGGTCACAGTTGCCATGTTTATCTCATGTCTTATAAAAGCTTATTAATGATTTATAAAGTGTTCACAACCTAATTAATAAATGAATTACAAACTATTCTTAAACCCTTTATAAGGGTAGTCTTATTGTAAAGTGGTACCGCATTTCCTTTGCACATTGCCTTGTGGAATAAAAGACCACATGAGTTAGTTACCTGTAGCGGTTTATATGCAAATATACTAAAATGCTTGAAACCTCTTCAAGACCGGACCCATTTCTACTTTTGGGGAAATTAAGGGGAACATAATTTAGACTAAATAGACCACATAGAACACATTTCTGACAAGAAACCCCCCCTAGTGTCAAATATCTGAAAAGTGACATTATGTCACATTGAGCTTTAAAGGTCCCATGCCTTGGCCATTTCTACTGATCATAATTCCATTGTTGAGGTCTACTAGAATATATTTACATTGTTCAATGTTCCAAAATAATCTCTGTATAAATGTGTATTCACTCTCTGTCCAACACACCTTGTTGGAGCTCTTGCCCCCACCTCCACTGTGCTCTGATTGGTCAGCTTGCCCACTCTGTTCTGATGAGTCCACCACCGTTACAGCGGAACATCAGTGATTATGTGTTACAATGGCGTTTGTTAGCAACCAGCAAATGACACCAGTAATGACAAACAGATGAGAATGCTGCGTGGGGTCTGAGTGCCGTGTTGGCAGGACGTTGCGGGGCTCGCTGGTCCGCCCTGTGGGGCTCGAGGAGCGGACAGTGTGAGCTGGATTACTGGTGTCGTTTCCTGGTTGCTGCGTGGGGTCTGCGTGCCATGCCAGCGGCTGTATCCAGCCTCCAGGGAAACACAGCTGGAAATCCACCTCACATTGTCCGCTCCGGGAGCCTCGCGGGGCGGACTCCTGAGCTGCTCGGGAGTTTGCCCTGGCAGAGGGTGTGCCTATTGTTCTATAGCTGTGTGCCAATTGGTCCATTTGGACTTAGTGCCGTAAGAAAAAAATGGAAAAATAAAAATCTCCAACGAGGCGTTCTGGGGCAGCATAGACACGTATTTTCACCGAGTTTTACTCGTTACGGTGTACTTTGAGGGTTTGTGACTTTGCAGACCGTTTGCATGCAGAAAAAGCTAATTAACACACAATGGGACGGGTAATAACCAGAAAAGCATATGAAGGGGCCTTTAATGGTAAAATAACTCTTATTTATAACTTAATTAATGAGGATGATTTTTTGGTTTAAATTAGTTTGAAATTTTTTTGAATTGAGGAATAAAGAATATATTAACTAAATATAATTGAATCAGCTAAATTAACTGAGCAGATCATAATCATATTTCTAATTGTGACATATGTGTCACTCCGGGTTTACTGTGAAAGTTTAAGGTTAATGTCCCGATGTGACATCAGTGTCACAGCTATATTTATCTCATTTGTTTCATATCAATTTGATCAAGAAATGTTTCCACAACAGCTTTAATGTAATAAAGGACATGTTATGTACGCATTTTAATTCTTAAACAAACAATCTTGGACATGTTGTTATGGGAACACAAAATCACATGACCTGGCCCATGACCCACCAGAATGTTCAGTTTGTGTCACTCATGAAATAAAAACAAGGCTAAAGCTGTATAAGGAACTCTCCATTTAAATGTCATGTGACACCTGTGTCACGGTGGGTCCTTATGGGGAAGAAAGCAAACAGGTTCCCTGTGCAGCAACAGCCAATCCCAGTGTGTTACGTATGCTTTTATCTCATTGGATAGAAATCTTGTGTACGTGTGCCAACCCCGAGAAAGTTTCAAAAGGAAAGCCACACTGACAAGGCTCGATGTGGAAAAAGCTTGTTTGCCATTAGTGTTATGGCGTAAGCGCGTTGACATGAGTAGAGTAGTCTGTCCAAACAGCCGGCCAAAAGGCGTCATATTCAATCGGAGAAATGCACAATTTTCGACTTCCTTAACTCGTAGCTCTGTTGCGCCAATTACGAGTAACGTTATCACATCAGGTGCGCAGAGGTGGGAGAAGTACTCAGATCTTGTAGTTAAGTAAAAATACCATAGAATACTCTGTTACAGTAAAAGTCCTGCATTCAAAATGTTCCTCAAGTAAAAGTATAAAAGTAGCGACAGTAAAAGTAGTCATTGTGCATATTGGTCCATTCCAGAATAATATCTATGATATATTTTATAATTATTGATCATTAAAGTGTTCTCAAAGCTGGTAAAGGTGCAGCTAGTTTTAATGACTTTGTATACTGCAGGGTAGCTTGTGAATTTACTCCAGGTGGAACTAAAGTCTGATTTAACACTTGTTTATATTTCACATCATTCATCCAAATCTGTGAAGTAACTAAAGGTATTAAATACATGTAGTGGAGTCAAAGTACATCATTTACCTCTGAACTGTAGTGGAGTAGAAGTACTAAGTAGCAAAACATTTAAATGTAAAGTACAAGTACCTCAACATTTTACTCAAGTACAGTACAATATAATAACATAATTATACATTTATTCATTTATTTCACATTTAAATAAAGCAATGTTAATTCGGTTAACAATTTGTTTAGTTTTTCCCTTTAAAAAATACAAAAAGTACCTACAAGAATACCGTTAAAGTACCATATCGATAAGCAGTTTCGATAAGAGTAGTAGTACCGTTAAAAACCTTAGCGATACCCATCCCTATATATTACACAAGTAAAGTGTTAAGAGAATGAAATGTTGCTTTACGAATTTCAACACTTGATGCTGTCACATTGATTCCAATTTCAGATACCTGTATTTGCCTAACTGAATTAGTTTAAAGAGAGAAAACATTTTGACTAAAAGTTGACTAAAATGTAATTTTTCATCGACTAAAAGTTGACTAAAACGTTTTGAGTTTTCCTCGACTAAAACTAGACTAAAACTACGAAGGATAGGAATGACTAAAATGTGACTAAAACTAATAACCATTTTCGTCTAAAGACTAAGACTAAGACTAAATCAAAAACAGCTGCCAAAATTAACACTGGTGTCACGGTGGGTCCTTATGGGGAAGAAAGCAAACAGGTTCCCTGTGCAGCAACAGCCAATCCCAGTGTGTTACGTATGCTTTTATCTCATTGGATAGAAATCTTGTGTACGTGTGCCAACCCCGAGAAAGTTTCAAAAGGAAAGCCACACTGACAGACAGTTGAGTCGTTGCACAACTTTCCTGCTGGCCGCATCTCAAACTGTATTTGACAGAGATGAATTCTGAAGGCTACCCATCTGACAGTGTCCCATTGCAGGGGAGATTCGAAAGGTTTCATGGACAGCCTGGAGGATCTGCAGGGGATCAATGCATCACTGTGAACATCCCCCTTGAGCCACCCAGGGACCACATCATCTGGTCCCTCTGCTGCTTTTTCTACTCAAACCCCTGCTGCCTGGGACTGGCGGCTCTCATCTTCTCCATCAAGGTGAGTTTCATTCATGGGAAATATTCTGTTATGGCAAAGAATAGTAAAAAAAGAGTTTAAGGTCGCATTCACACCAGCCTTGTTTAGTCCGGTTGAATCGAACCCTGGTGCGTTTAGCCGCTTGGTGCAGTTCATTTGGGTCGGTGTAAACACAGTCCGAGACCACTTAAAGTGGACCTATCATGCTATATTATAATAATATAGTGTAGGACCATACCTATATAAGGCATATTTATACTTTTTTTTTTTTCAAAATACCAAACAGATCATGCATTTTAGCCATGCCTCATTTCGCTCAATTTGCACTTTTTTACCCCTGTTTTTGCAAGGGCTGATTCTGTGAGAACAGCACCACCTACAGGCCTGGCATATGTACTACAGCGTCTCCAGCGCTTTCGAACGGCAATGGCCGTGGCTGTCTCCTCCTGATTGGTGGAGTTGGCCCAATAGCCGTAGCGCCACTATCCTGACGTCAGGACAGTGTTCAAATCTGGATCAGTTTTTATCAGATCCGTTGCAGCCCCTTTTTTAGAGATTTGGGTATGGAGGAAAATAGAGAGGGTTGTGTTTTCTGACACTTGGTGAGTTCCCTGGAACACCGGGGACACATATTCATGTATACAAGACGTACAAAAGTGCATTTTGCATGATAGGTCCCCTTTAAGTGAACTAAACAACCGGACTCTGGTCACAAGAACGCGGATGTCTTCAAAATCTTTAGCGAAAGAGTCTTTCAAGACATCCGCGGTTGTTTAGTTAAAGAGTGAAGCAGAATTAAGTGTTGAACAGTGTCGTGTAAAGTAAAACTGCTCCGTCAACTTTAAGTAAGAAAAACCTGTCGTCGGTGAAACGCCCCTCCTTACTGCAGAACGTCTCTCATTATATGTGTTTTTTAACAGACGTTGTCTGATTATATAATCATATGCGCGGGCCACTAGAGTCTGTTGATCTCCAGATTAACGGCCCCTACACACGGCGGCGTGCGTTGACGCTTCAACGCTTCTGCCCATTCACTTTGAATGGGGTGACGTCACGCTTTGCCGAACTGCATTGTGGGAGCAAAGCGTAGCTTTTCTCGCAGTGCTCGCTGCAAAAGTAGAGCAATGTTCTACTTTTGAAGCTTCGACGGAAGCGCCAGCAAATCGAATCATATGCCAGCACAAACTCTAGCCAATCAAACCGCTGCTTGTGTGTCCGGGGCGGGAGATTCAGGTGATTGGTTGTTGGTCTAGCTTCAAACATGCCCGCCGGCAAGCGACAACGCACACCGCCGTGTGTAGGGGCCGTAACAGCAGCATGAGAATAACCTGCCGAAAGGGCCGATGCTCCATGGCCAACCTGGTCTCACCAGAATGCGTGACTCCACCACGACTCCTTAACACCGCATTGCGTGGTGGAGTCACGAACTTTGCTACATTTACGTGTCTGCACCACGCAAACAACCCCAATGTAAAGTGAATGAGGCTCCTTTGTCGTGGTGCACACACGCATTTCTACAACGTCCAGCAGTGAGCTTTTATTCTATAAAACGTTTTTAAAATCTACTTTATAGCTTGTAGTAACTCACAGGAGGCTTCTTTTATTTTATTTGTATTCATAATCATTTTTATTTTTCGTCAGAATGTATTATGGTGCATTATTCACCAATGTTTGTTCTCAAAAAACAATGCATTGTGTGTAATACAACTGTGATTTTTATTAAATTAGTTCGTTTTTAAGGAAGGCCAGAGCTTCAGCTGTGTCAAAGAGATTGTTCCCTTTAGTTAACGTTATTTAAAAGATAATTATATTCCTATTTGATTAAGTCCCCTTTATTGTATTACGGACCCAAAGAGCTGAGCGTCCATTCCCATTGGATAACAGAGCATTTTACACCCGGAAGTAAGTATTCTCCTTACTGTCCATTGATTTTATTTACAGTGATATCTGCACTACTCATCAACTCAAAAACACCAGATTATCCTTGTTAATTACACAACATTGATTGGTTTAAATTGTGTGCAATGCTTTTGTATTTTCCCCTTTCGATTCGGAGAAACAAATATTTGTTCGTAGTGTGTGGATGGCAGAAGGCACTACACTACCCAGAATCCTCAGCTATAGGACTACACCATGTGCTTAGAACGTGTCCTACCCCCCCCTTAGGTCACAGGCTCCTCCAACAGTGCAACACAATAAAACAGATAGAACAAATAGTGCAAGTAAATACAAAAAGAAAAATAGTAAAATAGTAAAAAGTGAAATAGTGCAATAAGAGTCTATATACAAGTGATTGGAATATGATATATTAGATAAATAATTTCTAAGTAGCAGCCAGATGAATGTTATGGATGTTGTTTCTAAGTTCAGGTGTTTAATAGTCTTATGGCCTGTGGGATGAAACTGTCCCTGAGTCTGGTGGTTTTAGTCCGGCTGCTGCGGTACCGCCTGCCAGACGGCAGCAGACAGAACAGTTTGTGGGGTGATGGGGGTCTTTTATAATCCTGAGGGCTTTCTTTAAGGTTAACCTGGTATTTTTACTCCACTACATTTATTTTAGTTACTTTACAGATTTGGATTAATGATGTGAAATATAAACAACCCTTAAATCAGACTTTAGTTACACCGGAGTAAAATTCAGTGAATTCAGCCAACAATCAGGCGAGATATTTGGTAGTGGGTGCTTGAGAAGACTAAATATGTATCTGCAGATCCCTAAAGCATATTCATTACTCGTTATTCTCTACTAATAGTTCATTAAAAACTGTATATAATGGCTATTTTGCACATCCCTTTCAAGATTTCAAGATTTTCTAAGGTTTATTGACATATCATATACACAACTACGGTGTAGTTATGCAATGAATGAAACACTTGGGTCACAGGTTCATCAACAGTGCATCACAAGACATCTATCGATATCTGTGTACCTCCACCATTAAACATATTCTGCACATTTCTTATACTATCTACATACATCTTATAAGAGTATAATTAATATGTATAATATCAGTTAAAATAAGTGCTTCAACATAGTTAACATTGAAGGAAAGTTGATTGTCAAGTTCCAAAACAAACCATGCAATATGTTAGACGTTAAGTACTTTGTCAGGCTTAATATCTGTAGATACCCCCAAAGCTTTTTTCTTATTTAAAAGACGACCTTAACCTAAAGTATTCTTTAATGTTTAAATAAAGCCTTATAAGTTTGTCTGTTTTGCACATCCTCCTATCAGGCACTAAACTGTTTTATTGTAGAGATCACTTACAGTATCTTCTTGATATTTTCTATTCTATATTATTTATATCATTGACCTTCCACTTTCCCACTATATTAACAGTATGTACTCTTAATATTGAAATGTTTTCATCAAATATAACACATTCAAAAGTGCTTTACAAAAATGAAAGACATTAAGAAAAAGGCATTTTAAAACAGTCAATAAAAAGCAACCCAATCTACCTGCATTGCATTACTCTAAACGTGTAATAACGTGCTTTAACCAGTAGGAGGTGCGGGTTAAAAAGCTGTCAAGTTTACAGTGTTAACAAAATAAAATATACTGCTGTTTCTGGTTTAGTTTACGACGGATATATTCTGTTATTGTTTTGATATTTGTAACACAAAAGCGATGTAAAAAACCCACAGCAACACAGAAAAGATGGTCTTAACATGACCCAGCGGTCTAGTAGTTAATAAAAAACAATAATATCAAAACAAATTATTACTACTAACTTTATTGTGAAATTAAAATAGAACGGTAAAAGAATAGTTTCCGGTCCATTCTGAGGCCCGATCTCTGTAGATAAATAAAGAACTACGACAGATGTGTAATGTTTAATGCAGCCAAACCATTCATTACAATGCATTCATGTGATGACTTTCAAAGAGTAAAGCAAGCACTGCTGAATAAAGTATGATTTGATCTTTGACGAAACGTTTTTTTTCATTGGAATGCAGTTGGAGGTCAACCAATCACAGAGCTTGAGGCAAAGCGGAACAATAGCTGAGGATTCTGGGTAGTGTAGTGTCTTCTACCATCCACACACTCCGAAAACATATTTGTTTCTCCGAATCGAAAGGGGAAAATACAAAAGCATTGTACACAATTTAAACCAATCAATGTTGTGTAATTAACAAGGATAATCTGGTGTTTTTGAGTTGATGAGTAGTGCAGATATCACTGTAAATAAAATCAATGGACAGTAAGGAGAATACTTACTTCCGGGTGTAAAATGCTCTGTTATCCAATGGGAATGGACGCTCAGCTCTTTGGGTCCGTAATACAATAAAGGGTACTTAATCAAATAGGAATATAATTATCTTTTAAATAACGTTAACTAAAGGGAACAATCTCTTTGACACAGCTGAAGCTCTGGCCTTCCTTAAAAACGAACTAATTTAATAAAAATCACAGTTGTATTACTTACAATACATTGTTTTTTGAGAACAAACATTGGTGAATAATGCACCATAATACATTCTGACGAAAAATAAAAATTATTATGAATACAAATAAAATAAAAGAAGCCTCCTGTGAGTTACTACAAGCTATACAGTAGATTTTAAAAACGTTTTATAGAATAAAAGCTCACTGCTGGACGTTGTAGAAATGCGTGTGTGCACCACGACAAAGGAGCCTCATTCACTTTACATTGGCGTTGTTTGCGTGGTGCAGACACGTAAATGTAACAAAGTTCGTGACTCCACCACGCAATGCAGTGTTAAGGAGTCGTGGTGGAGTCACGCATTCTGGTGAGATCAGGTTGTCCATGGCGGAGGCTCCGGTAGAAATTTCCGTGCACATGACTTGTGTTTAAAGTGTATAGTCCGTTTGAGTTTTGCCCGTGTGAACGCAAACCGAACCTTCTGAAAAATGAAACAATGTAACAAACTGTCGTCTGGTGCGCACCTGAAAACGGACTATTAGGTGTGAATGCGACCTAACATTATCTTGCCATCGCAACTGACAGTTCAGTCAGACAACTCACGTGTTTCTTAATGTGTTTATTAGAAGCAGCATATAGTTTGAGTTTGGCATCTAGGCTCGGGCCTCATCACTCCACAGATTTACAAAGAACATTAAGTGATGATTAGATAACTATCCCCCGAGCCTACAGGTGGAAGCTGGGGTGGAAGCTGGGGTGGTGGTGGGGCAGGCGAGCAGCAGCAACATGAAACACAGCAGCAGGAACATGAACGTAGCAATAGCAAGTGAACACAGCAGTGGCAGCAGCAGCATTAGCGAGGCAGAGGCAGGAAGACCTGGCAGCTTAAATAGAGCGGCATGTTTAGGAGAATGTGTTTGGTTGGTTGTAAGAAGGACGAGGTGTGTCACGTGTTAATGTATGATTGGTGCTCGAGTTGACTGCCTGAACTATCTCGCAGGCTTCGCCCCATTTCATACAAAGGAGAGATTACAAAGGTTTATTTCAGACAGAAAAATAACATCCCTCACTTAGTCCATGATAAGAATCATTCAGAGGACGGGCAGCTGGGGGAAAAGGAATCTTAATCTCAAAGATTCTAGATATGTGCTCAAAACTTGAAGTTATCCCGTTGGAAGCATGAACATATAGCAAAACCTGAATCTAAAGCATTTGATTGAGCCAATTTTCGACATTTAAGGCTCTTAGGGGTTAAGTAAAGCTAAGAATCCAATTTGAAATCAATGTGCTTTTGGTCCTTTCAGGCCAGAGACCGGAAGGTGGTTGGAGATATGGAAGGAGCCCGACACTACGGCTCCACCGCTCGCTCCCTCAACATCTGGGCCACAGTCCTGGTTTCCATCATGATCCTTATTTCCCTTATTATAGTCATCACTGTAATTGTTCTGGCAAAGCAGGCCGCCCAAAGCTACACTGGCTTCAATAACAATTATAGAGGTTAAATTGTGTGAGAGTTTTCTGCAGCAGTGGCTTGGTGATACTTCTCTTTATCTGCTTTGCGGTTATGGCTCCTGCTTTGAACTTTTTACTTATTTTACAAAAGTCTTAAATGGAACTCCTGCATGTTTCCATAATGACAATTTGTAGTAAAGTTTGACATTCTTGCAAGACGTTGTTAATAAACAAAATACCCTGTCTGCAACAGTTTCATTTTATGCTAAACTGTAAAAGATGGTGTTTTCAAAATAAAGAACCCCACCCAAAGAAGAAAAGGGAACGGAGTGTATCTATTTCCTTTTTGGTTTACTATTGAAATGTTATTGTCTGTAACTGTTTCTACTGTAACTGTCTTGCTATCTCAGCTAAAACACTCTTATTTTAAATCAGACTTTTTCAGGTTTATTGAAAAAAACGAAAAAACTTGACCCAGTGTTATAGACAGCGCCAAAACACAATAGTTTCCGTCATCTGTATGAATATGAAGAAAAAGAGTAAAAAAACGGACGGGGGCGCCAGAAAATGTCCGTTAAAAAAAGAAAAAAACTGTAAAATAAAATACGGAGATAACATGTAAAAAAGAAAGTAACTTACCTTACCACAAGTAGCCTCTATTACTGTATTTTACATGAAATCTTTTTCTTTTAACATATATTATTTGTTAGAATAGAGTCATACACCTCTAGAAAACAGAATAATTATCTTTAAAAATGATAAAGAAAAGCTAAAATACAGAAAATGACTTTTTCTGTATGACAAAAAAGTACCGTATAGTAAAACACAAAGAAAAGAACGTCATTTTACTTTCCAAAAGCCTTAGTTTACATTAACTATCACATTTTTTGCCAAAAGAATCTGTAATTTTACAAGAAATGTTTTTATAATTCCATTAAATCTTTTTCTTTTAACATATATTAATTGTTAGAATAGAGTCATACACCTCTAAAAAAACTATTTAAATATTTTTTTAAATGATCAAAAAAAGCTTAAAGACAGAAGATTACTGTTGTCATTTTTAAAAATACCATAAATTCAAGATTCAAGATTCAAGGCTTTATTGTCATTGTACATTAGCTTCAGTGTAGACATGGCAATGAAAAACTGAAGTCACAGGCTCCTCCAACAGTGCAACATATATATAGAACATAGAACAAATAAAACAGATAAAATAGTGCAAGTAAATACAAATAAAATAGTATAGAAATAGTCCAAGAAGAGTCTATATGCAAGTCAATGGAATATGATTGCACTGCCGTACCAGGCCGTGATGCAGCCAATCAGGATACTCTCTATGGTGCATCTGTAGAAGATGCAGTGTATCCTGGAGTCCATGTTGAACTTCCTCAGCCTGCGGAACAATTACCTCATAATGTCCAGGGACTTTTCACACGGAGAGAAAACATACACATGTTGAGAGGAAACTGCATTTTTTTTAAAACCACCCATACGAACAAATTCCAAACTTCATTGCATCACAACAGAAGGTGTTCATCTGTGGAATAACTGTAATGACGAGCTGAAATACTGTGCAACTTTATCTAAACTAAAACTCTTATTTAGAAACCAAATCTGTTGGACCAGAAAAGTTTTTAAGCTTCTTCAAAGCCCCTTTTGAACATGATAGAAACTTTGACAATACATTTTTTTTATACCTTGAACCTTGAATTATTATTATTGTTTGTTTTGTTTCTAACATGTTCAATAAATTGACTAATACAAATGTGTGCCGCTGTCTAGCTGTTTTGGTGATGGTGTTTGTGTGATGAGTCCATGTCAGGTCCTCAGTGATGAGTCCATGTCAGGTCCTCAGTGATGTGGACACCGAGGAACCTGAAGCTGCTGACTCTCTCCACCGTAGTCCCATTGATGGCGATGGGGGCGTGTCCCTCTCTCTGCTGCTTCCTGTAGTCCACAATCAGCTCCTTGGTTTTGCTGACATTGAGATGGAGGTTGTTATCCTGACACCAAGATGTCAGGTTTTTGACCTCCTCTCTGTACGCCGTCTTGTCGCCGTCGGTGATCAGGCCGATGATGGTCGTGTCGTCAGCAAACTTCACGAAATATAAGACCATTTACATGTAAAACACAAAGAAAACATGTCATTTTACTTTGCAAAAGCCCAAGTTTACATTAACTGTCAGATGTTTTGTAGAAAAAAATCACAAATATATTTATATATACAATATATTATTGAAAATAGTAATATACATCACAAAATTAAAAACAATAAGCATCTATTGAGACTGCTCATTGATGTCATCAAGAGCCATTGAGTCTACCTTTTGTAGTCGGCCTCTCAGAATATTTAGCATTTCTTTGTCTCTTAACATTCCTATAATAATTTGTTTTTTTATTGTTGGTATTGTTTTGTTCTTTATTTTTGTTGTGAGAATCACTTTGCAATTGTGTAAGTGCTATATAAATAGTTATACTAATATTATTGTTGTTACCATCATTACTATTATAAATGTTTTCTTTGTTTTCTTTATTTATCGCTGCAGAAAGGATCATGCCAGCCCACATCAAACACCTGATCAAGAACTTGTGAATCTTCAGGCAGAAAAGATGAAAACACCTGTTCAAAGTTCCAGTTCCCTGTACATCGAACCATGCCTGTACTCTGTTCCACATGTCTTCAGTCAGTTTTGGACCCTATGACTCGGACACTAGTTCTACCAAGGCTCATTAGAGGTAAGCAGTGGTAGAAGAGGAGTGGAGTTATCTTTGTATTTAGGCTGCAAGTCGACAAAGGTGATCAAGTGCTGATGCTAATAATGATCCGATTAATTTGATATTGATTGTCTGCCAATACCGAATCCTGATCCGATCTTCTATTTCCCAGATAATACAGCTGCACTAGCTCTATTTGTTTTTGCCATTGTAATTCACCATAAGCAATTGTTGACTGTAACGTCTATGCCAACCAACTGTAATTTGTAATGTATTTTACCATACTTTAACGGTTCTGGCAACCACAGCAGCCCAAATGTTAACGTAAATGTCAAGTTTTCTTTTTACAGTGTACTTATAGCTGTACATTTCTTTTCAGTTTGCTTCAAGAAGTGGCTTCAACAGACAGAAACGCAGGCCAGATTGGGAAAGGCTGGACGCTACACAACGGGAAACATTATGGACATGAACAAGGAAAAAACAAAAACAAACTTTGTTGCCTTTTTCTTATCATACATAGTGTTACTGTTTTTGTTACCATTTAAATATTGAATTGTATTTATTACTTTTATTTTAAATCAAATGCACCGGTTTTAGATAATATATTTATTTTGATGTGTAGGTTGATTTGCAGGTTGGTTGTTATTTGTATTGTTACTGTGTATTTTATTATAAGCTATTTATTGCTATTTATTAAATTAAAATACTGTTATGAACACTATACAATGTCTTTATTTTGGTTGATACCAGAATACATGACACAATGAATCTTTGTAATATATTTATATTCTCTAGTTTAAATAATCATACCAGTATTTAAACAATGTATGCTGGTCACCTGGAATCCTGGTAAGCCTCCAGCATGGTATATTTAATACTATTATTAAACATAAACTGGTGATAGATGGATGCTGGTGACCAGCCCAGCATACCAGCATACTATGCTGGTCGATGCTGTTTTTTTTAGCTGGCCAGGATGGCTGGTTTAGCTGGTTTAGCTGGTTTAGATGGTTTAGCTGGTGCACCAGCTAAACCATCCTGGCCAGCTAAAGTGTCCAAAACCCCTCTAAACCAGCCTGACCAGCGAAGTTGGTCGAAGCTGGTTTTTTCAGCAGGGTTTTAATTCTTAAATGGCTTACATTTTACTTTCAGCAACAAAAAAACAATCTTGGACATGTTGTTATGTGAACACAAAATCACATGACCTGGCCCATGACTCACCAGAATGTTCAGTTTGTGTCACTCATGAAATAAAAACAAGGCTAAAGCTGTATAAGGAACTCTCCATTTAAATGTCATGTGACGCTGTGTCACGGTGGGTCCTTATGGGGAAGAAAGCAAACAGGTTCCCTGTGCAGCAACAGCCAATCCCAGTGTGTTACGTATGCTTTTATCTCATTGGATTATGCTGGCATAGAAATCCTGTGTGCCAACCCCAAGAAAGTTTCAAAAGGAAAGCCACACTGACAGACATTTGAGTCGTTGCACAACTTTCCTGCTGGCCGCATCTCAAACTGTATTTCACAGAGATGAATTCTGAAGGCTACCCATCTGACAATGTCCCATTGCAGGGGAGATTCGAAAGGTTTCATGGACAGCCTGGAGGATCTGCAGGGGATCAATGCATCACTGTGAACATCCCCCTTGAGCCACCCAGGGACCACATCATCTGGTCCCTCTGCTGCTTTTTCCACTCAAACCCCTGCTGCCTGGGACTGGCGGCTCTCATCTTCTCCATCAAGGTGAGTTTCATTCAGGGAAATATTCTGTTATGGCAAAGAATAGTAAAAAAAGAGTTTAAGGTCGCATTCACACCAGCCTTGTTTAGTCCGGTTGAATCGAACCCTGGTGCGTTTACCCGCTTGGTGCAGTTCATTTGGGTCGGTGTAAACAAAGTCCGAGACCACTTAAGTGAACTAAACAACCGGACACTGGTCACAAGAACGCGGATGTCTTCAAAATCTTTAGCGAAAGAGTCTTTCAAGACATCCGCGGTTGTTTAGTTAAAGAGTGAAGCAGAATTAAGTGTTGAATAGTGTCGTGTAAAGTAAAAATGCTCCGTCAACTAAAAGTAAGAACACCTGTCGCATTCGTAAGCATTTGATTGAGCCAATTTTCGACATTTAAGGCTCTTAGGGGTTAAAGGTGGGGTAGGTAAGTTTGAGAAACCGGCTCGAGATACACTTTTTGTTATATTCCATGGAATGCTCTTACCATCCCGATAGCAATGAATATCTTAAGTGCTTTGACAAAAAATCCATAAAAGAATTTCATCTGTGGAAGCCGTAGTACTGTAAAAAGCACGACCAATCATTTTAGCCGGCCCAGCTAAAATAACTGGATGGCCTACCTGCCTGTCAGCCTTCCATCTGTGCACAAACTTATCTCGTGCACTCATTGGTCATGTGCACGTTCGTGTGTGTTGGAGAAGGGGCTCTGTAAGGAAGTGGCAGATTTTCTCCGGCTGTGTATTTTCAAATTCTAGCACACTCGAGCTGGTTTCTCCAAAATTACCTACCCCACCTTTAAGTAAAGCTAAGAATCCAATTTGAAATCAATGTGCTTTTGGTCCTTTCAGGCCAGAGACCGGAAGGTGGTTGGAGATATGGAAGGAGCCCGACACTACGGCTCCACCGCTCGCTGCCTCAACATCTTGGCCACAGTCCTGGTTTCCATCATGATCCTTATTTCCCTTATTATAGTCATCACTGTATTACAAGTATAGAGGTTAAATTGTGTGAGAGTTTTCTGCAGCAGTGGCTGGGTGATACTTCTCTTTATCTGCTTTGCGGTTATGGCTCCTGCTTTGAACCTTTTACTTATATCTTCAATCAAAACGTTCTGTTTTTGTTACATAAGTCTTAAATGGAACTCCTGTATGTTTCCATAACGACAATTTGTAGTAAAGTTTGACATTCTTGCAAGACGTTGTTAATAAACGAAATACCCTGTCTGCAACAGTTTCATTTTGTGCTAAACTGTAAAATAGTTTTTTTTTCAAAATAAAGAACCCCACCCAAAGAAGAAAAGGGAACAGAGTGTATGCTACTATTTCCTAATTCTACTATTTTTGGTGTACTATTGAAATGTTATTGTCTGTAACTGTTTCTACTGTAACTGTTCTGCTATCTAAAAAAACTCTTATTTTAAATCAGACTTTTCCAGGTTTATTGAAAAAAACAAAAAAAACAACAACACTTGACCCAGTGTTATAGACAGCGCCAAAACACAATAGAGTCTCCGTCGTCTGTATGAACATGAAATGATCAAATTGATGTGTGTATACAAGAAAAAGAGTACTGGCATACCAAAGACCACTGCACAAGATATAGGTAGGTAACAGTATTTAATGAAAGATGGTACTGCATCTAATGCCGCATTTCCACTACACGGTCGGCCTCGGCCACGCTCGGTACGGCTCGGTACGGCTTGGCCGCGTTGGGCCTTAACAGGGCCGACTCACTTCATGCTGCGCTTCCATTACAGTTTAGGAACTGGGGTAGTTACTATAGTAACGCAGTGTAGGCGGAGCCGTGACGTCATCTTCAATGAGAACTCCAGAAAACACAACGCAGCCGTTAGCTGTTAGCACTCAGAGCTCACAGCTCCTTATATATGTTCAGAAACTCGACAAAAGTTAAACAAGTACACACCACAGACTGCCTGTGTCATGGTGAATACAGTCGCTGCTTTATTTATGTCTGTATAGGCCGTTGTTGTGAGTGTGGACGGTCGGGGCATATACTGCGTTAGCTTAGCCAATCTCCATCTAGAAAAACACGCATTTTAAAAGGTTTTTTGCCTGCCGTCTGTCTGCAGACTTGACAAAGCATTAATTCATGGTTTTTACTAACCGGTATCAGTATGTTGTTACTTCGGCATCATTTTGAAACGTGTATTACAATTAAATCACGGTCAAATATGTCCATCTTGTTGTAGTTGGAGCCCTCTTGCCAGCGCTCCTCTCTCTAGTTTAGCATACTCAGCCCGACTCAGCCCTGTTTGTTGGCCCCGATAGAACCACAATTTTGTCGGGCCAGAAAAGAGGTGAAAAAGTGGCCCCGGGCCGGGCCGGGCCGTTACTAGGCCTAGTGGAAGCGCAACCAAAAACGGGTACGGCACGACACGGCACGCTTAAAGCGAGCTCCGCGCTGTAGTGGAACTGCGCCATAATGCTCAGCACTCCATGCATTGTATTAACACTGCATGAAGTGCTCAGAATAACTTTGTATGGGAAATATGTTTTTGCAGGGCTGCCAACTCTAACACATTGACCATCAGACTCAACCATTTAAAGACATTTAGTCAGGCTTAATATCTGTAGATACCCCCAAAGCTTTTTTCTTATTTAAAAGACGACCTTAACCTAAAGTATTCTTTAATGTTTAAATAAAGCCTTATAAGTTTGTCTGTTTTGCACATCCTCCTATCAGGCACTAAACTGTTTTATTGTAGAGATCACTTACAGTATCTTCTTGATATTTTCTATTCTATATTATTTATATCATTGACCTTCCACTTTCCCACTATATTAACAGTATGTACTCTTAATATTGAAATGTTTTCATCAAATATAACACATTCAAAAGTGCTTTACAAAAATGAAAGACATTAAGAAAAAGGCATTTTAAAACAGTCAATAAAAAGCAACCCAATCTACCTGCATTGCATTACTCTAAACGTGTAATAACGTGCTTTAACCAGTAGGAGGTGCGGGTTAAAAAGCTGTCAAGTTTACAGTGTTAACAAAATAAAATATACTGCTGTTTCTGGTTTAGTTTACGACGGATATATTCTGTTATTGTTTTGATATTTGTAACACAAAAGCGATGTAAAAAACCCACAGCAACACAGAAAAGATGGTCTTAACATGACCCAGCGGTCTAGTAGTTAATAAAAAACAATAATATCAAAACAAATTATTACTACTAACTTTATTGTGAAATTAAAATAGAACGGTAAAAGAATAGTTTCCGGTCCATTCTGAGGCCCGATCTCTGTAGATAAATAAAGAACTACGACAGATGTGTAATGTTTAATGCAGCCAAACCATTCATTACAATGCATTCATGTGATGACTTTCAAAGAGTAAAGCAAGCACTGCTGAATAAAGTATGATTTGATCTTTGACGAAACGTTTTTTTTCATTGGAATGCAGTTGGAGGTCAACCAATCACAGAGCTTGAGGCAAAGCGGAACAATAGCTGAGGATTCTGGGTAGTGTAGTGTCTTCTACCATCCACACACTCCGAAAACATATTTGTTTCTCCGAATCGAAAGGGGAAAATACAAAAGCATTGTACACAATTTAAACCAATCAATGTTGTGTAATTAACAAGGATAATCTGGTGTTTTTGAGTTGATGAGTAGTGCAGATATCACTGTAAATAAAATCAATGGACAGTAAGGAGAATACTTACTTCCGGGTGTAAAATGCTCTGTTATCCAATGGGAATGGACGCTCAGCTCTTTGGGTCCGTAATACAATAAAGGGTACTTAATCAAATAGGAATATAATTATCTTTTAAATAACGTTAACTAAAGGGAACAATCTCTTTGACACAGCTGAAGCTCTGGCCTTCCTTAAAAACGAACTAATTTAATAAAAATCACAGTTGTATTACTTACAATACATTGTTTTTTGAGAACAAACATTGGTGAATAATGCACCATAATACATTCTGACGAAAAATAAAAATTATTATGAATACAAATAAAATAAAAGAAGCCTCCTGTGAGTTACTACAAGCTATACAGTAGATTTTAAAAACGTTTTATAGAATAAAAGCTCACTGCTGGACGTTGTAGAAATGCGTGTGTGCACCACGACAAAGGAGCCTCATTCACTTTACATTGGCGTTGTTTGCGTGGTGCAGACACGTAAATGTAACAAAGTTCGTGACTCCACCACGCAATGCAGTGTTAAGGAGTCGTGGTGGAGTCACGCATTCTGGTGAGATCAGGTTGTCCATGGCGGAGGCTCCGGTAGAAATTTCCGTGCACATGACTTGTGTTTAAAGTGTATAGTCCGTTTGAGTTTTGCCCGTGTGAACGCAAACCGAACCTTCTGAAAAATGAAACAATGTAACAAACTGTCGTCTGGTGCGCACCTGAAAACGGACTATTAGGTGTGAATGCGACCTAACATTATCTTGCCATCGCAACTGACAGTTCAGTCAGACAACTCACGTGTTTCTTAATGTGTTTATTAGAAGCAGCATATAGTTTGAGTTTGGCATCTAGGCTCGGGCCTCATCACTCCACAGATTTACAAAGAACATTAAGTGATGATTAGATAACTATCCCCCGAGCCTACAGGTGGAAGCTGGGGTGGAAGCTGGGGTGGTGGTGGGGCAGGCGAGCAGCAGCAACATGAAACACAGCAGCAGGAACATGAACGTAGCAATAGCAAGTGAACACAGCAGTGGCAGCAGCAGCATTAGCGAGGCAGAGGCAGGAAGACCTGGCAGCTTAAATAGAGCGGCATGTTTAGGAGAATGTGTTTGGTTGGTTGTAAGAAGGACGAGGTGTGTCACGTGTTAATGTATGATTGGTGCTCGAGTTGACTGCCTGAACTATCTCGCAGGCTTCGCCCCATTTCATACAAAGGAGAGATTACAAAGGTTTATTTCAGACAGAAAAATAACATCCCTCACTTAGTCCATGATAAGAATCATTCAGAGGACGGGCAGCTGGGGGAAAAGGAATCTTAATCTCAAAGATTCTAGATATGTGCTCAAAACTTGAAGTTATCCCGTTGGAAGCATGAACATATAGCAAAACCTGAATCTAAAGCATTTGATTGAGCCAATTTTCGACATTTAAGGCTCTTAGGGGTTAAGTAAAGCTAAGAATCCAATTTGAAATCAATGTGCTTTTGGTCCTTTCAGGCCAGAGACCGGAAGGTGGTTGGAGATATGGAAGGAGCCCGACACTACGGCTCCACCGCTCGCTCCCTCAACATCTGGGCCACAGTCCTGGTTTCCATCATGATCCTTATTTCCCTTATTATAGTCATCACTGTAATTGTTCTGGCAAAGCAGGCCGCCCAAAGCTACACTGGCTTCAATAACAATTATAGAGGTTAAATTGTGTGAGAGTTTTCTGCAGCAGTGGCTTGGTGATACTTCTCTTTATCTGCTTTGCGGTTATGGCTCCTGCTTTGAACTTTTTACTTATTTTACAAAAGTCTTAAATGGAACTCCTGCATGTTTCCATAATGACAATTTGTAGTAAAGTTTGACATTCTTGCAAGACGTTGTTAATAAACGAAATACCCTGTCTGCAACAGTTTCATTTTATGCTAAACTGTAAAAGATGGTGTTTTCAAAATAAAGAACCCCACCCAAAGAAGAAAAGGGAACGGAGTGTATCTATTTCCTTATTCTACTATTTTTGGTTTACTATTGAAATGTTATTGTCTGTAACTGTTTCTACTGTAACTGTCTTGCTATCTCAGCTAAAACACTCTTATTTTAAATCAGACTTTTTCAGGTTTATTGAAAAAAACGAAAAAACTTGACCCAGTGTTATAGACAGCGCCAAAACACAATAGTTTCCGTCATCTGTATGAATATGAAGAAAAAGAGTAAAAAAACGGACGGGGGCGCCAGAAAATGTCCGTTAAAAAAAGAAAAAAACTGTAAAATAAAATACGGAGATAACATGTAAAAAAGAAAGTAACTTACCTTACCACAAGTAGCCTCTATTACTGTATTTTACATGAAATCTTTTTCTTTTAACATATATTATTTGTTAGAATAGAGTCATACACCTCTAGAAAACAGAATAATTATCTTTAAAAATGATAAAGAAAAGCTAAAATACAGAAAATGACTTTTTCTGTATGACAAAAAAGTACCGTATAGTAAAACACAAAGAAAAGAACGTCATTTTACTTTCTAAAAGCCTTAGTTTACATTAACTATCACATTTTTTGCCAAAAGAATCTGTAATTTTACAAGAAATGTTTTTATAATTCCATTAAATCTTTTTCTTTTAACATATATTAATTGTTAGAATAGAGTCATACACCTCTAAAAAAACTATTTAAATATTTTTTTAAATGATCAAAAAAAGCTTAAAGACAGAAGATTACTGTTGTCATTTTTAAAAATACCATAAATTCAAGATTCAAGATTCAAGGCTTTATTGTCATTGTACATTAGCTTCAGTGTAGACATGGCAATGAAAAACTGAAGTCACAGGCTCCTCCAACAGTGCAACATATATATAGAACATAGAACAAATAAAACAGATAAAATAGTGCAAGTAAATACAAATAAAATAGTATAGAAATAGTCCAAGAAGAGTCTATATGCAAGTCAATGGAATATGATTGCACTGCCGTACCAGGCCGTGATGCAGCCAATCAGGATACTCTCTATGGTGCATCTGTAGAAGATGCAGTGTATCCTGGAGTCCATGTTGAACTTCCTCAGCCTGCGGAACAATTACCTCATAATGTCCAGGGACTTTTCACACGGAGAGAAAACATACACATGTTGAGAGGAAACTGCATTTTTTTAAAACCACCCATACGAACAAATTCCAAACTTCATTGCATCACAACAGAAGGTGTTCATCTGTGGAATAACTGTAATGACGAGCTGAAATACTGTGCAACTTTATCTAAACTAAAACTCTTATTTAGAAACCAAATCTGTTGGACCAGAAAAGTTTTTAAGCTTCTTCAAAGCCCCTTTTGAACATGATAGAAACTTTGACAATACATTTTTTTTATACCTTGAACCTTGAATTATTATTATTGTTTGTTTTGTTTCTAACATGTTCAATAAATTGACTAATACAAATGTGTGCCGCTGTCTAGCTGTTTTGGTGATGGTGTTTGTGTGATGAGTCCATGTCAGGTCCTCAGTGATGAGTCCATGTCAGGTCCTCAGTGATGTGGACACCGAGGAACCTGAAGCTGCTGA
Organism: Trematomus bernacchii; assembly: GCF_902827165.1. Taxonomy (NCBI): domain Eukaryota; kingdom Metazoa; phylum Chordata; class Actinopteri; order Perciformes; family Nototheniidae; genus Trematomus; species Trematomus bernacchii. Next base: position 4,741,878 of record NW_022987778.1, read on the forward strand.
CTCTCTCCACCGTAGTCCCATTGATGGCGATGGGGGCGTGTCCCTCTCTCTGCTGCTTCCTGTAGTCCACAATCAGCTCCTTGGTTTTGCTGACATTGAGATGGAGGTTGTTATCCTGACACCAAGATGTCAGGTTTTTGACCTCCTCTCTGTACGCCGTCTTGTCGCCGTCGGTGATCAGGCCGATGATGGTCGTGTCGTCAGCAAACTTCACGAAATATAAGACCATTTACATGTAAAACACAAAGAAAACATGTCATTTTACTTTGCAAAAGCCCAAGTTTACATTAACTGTCAGATGTTTTGTAGAAAAAAATCACAAATATATTTATATATACAATATATTATTGAAAATAGTAATATACATCACAAAATTAAAAACAATAAGCATCTATTGAGACTGCTCATTGATGTCATCAAGAGCCATTGAGTCTACCTTTTGTAGTCGGCCTCTCAGAATATTTAGCATTTCTTTGTCTCTTAACATTCCTATAATAATTTGTTTTTTTATTGTTGGTATTGTTTTGTTCTTTATTTTTGTTGTGAGAATCACTTTGCAATTGTGTAAGTGCTATATAAATAGTTATACTAATATTATTGTTGTTACCATCATTACTATTATAAATGTTTTCTTTGTTTTCTTTATTTATCGCTGCAGAAAGGATCATGCCAGCCCACATCAAACACCTGATCAAGAACTTGTGAATCTTCAGGCAGAAAAGATGAAAACACCTGTTCAAAGTTCCAGTTCCCTGTACATCGAACCATGCCTGTACTCTGTTCCACATGTCTTCAGTCAGTTCTGGACCCCATGACTCGGACACTGGTTCTACCAAGGCTCATTAGAGGTAAGCAGTGGTAGAAGAGGAGTGGAGTTATCTTTGTATTTAGGCTGCAAGTCGACAAAGGTGATCAAGTGCTGATGCTAATAATGATCCGATTAATTTGATATTGATTGTCTGCCAATACCGAATCCTGATCCGATCTTCTATTTCCCAGATAATACAGCTGCACTAGCTCTATTTGTTTTTGCCATTGTAATTCACCATAAGCAATTGTTGACTGTAACGTCTATGCCAACCAACTGTAATTTGTAATGTATTTTACCATACTTTAACGGTTCTGGCAACCACAGCAGCCCAAATGTTAACGTAAATGTCAAGTTTTCTTTTTACAGTGTACTTATAGCTGTACATTTCTTTTCAGTTTGCTTCAAGAAGTGGCTTCAACAGACAGAAACGCAGGCCAGATTGGGAAAGGCTGGACGCTACACAACGGGAAACATTATGGACATGAACAAGGAAAAAACAAAAACAAACTTTGTTGCCTTTTTCTTATCATACATAGTGTTACTGTTTTTGTTACCATTTAAATATTGAATTGTATTTATTACTTTTATTTTAAATCAAATGCACCGGTTTTAGATAATATATTTATTTTGATGTGTAGGTTGATTTGCAGGTTGGTTGTTATTTGTATTGTTACTGTGTATTTTATTATAAGCTATTTATTGCTATTTATTAAATTAAAATACTGTTATGAACACTATACAATGTCTTTATTTTGGTTGATACCAGAATACATGACACAATGAATCTTTGTAATATATTTATATTCTCTAGTTTAAATAATCATACCAGTATTTAAACAATGTATGCTGGTCACCTGGAATCCTGGTAAGCCTCCAGCATGGTATATTTAATACTATTATTAAACATAAACTGGTGATAGATGGATGCTGGTGACCAGCCCAGCATACCAGCATACTATGCTGGTCGATGCTGTTTTTTTTAGCTGGCCAGGATGGCTGGTTTAGCTGGTTTAGCTGGTTTAGATGGTTTAGCTGGTGCACCAGCTAAACCATCCTGGCCAGCTAAAGTGTCCAAAACCCCTCTAAACCAGCCTGACCAGCGAAGTTGGTCGAAGCTGGTTTTTTCAGCAGGGTTTTAATTCTTAAATGGCTTACATTTTACTTTCAGCAACAAAAAAACAATCTTGGACATGTTGTTATGTGAACACAAAATCACATGACCTGGCCCATGACTCACCAGAATGTTCAGTTTGTGTCACTCATGAAATAAAAACAAGGCTAAAGCTGTATAAGGAACTCTCCATTTAAATGTCATGTGACGCTGTGTCACGGTGGGTCCTTATGGGGAAGAAAGCAAACAGGTTCCCTGTGCAGCAACAGCCAATCCCAGTGTGTTACGTATGCTTTTATCTCATTGGATTATGCTGGCATAGAAATCCTGTGTGCCAACCCCAAGAAAGTTTCAAAAGGAAAGCCACACTGACAGACATTTGAGTCGTTGCACAACTTTCCTGCTGGCCGCATCTCAAACTGTATTTCACAGAGATGAATTCTGAAGGCTACCCATCTGACAATGTCCCATTGCAGGGGAGATTCGAAAGGTTTCATGGACAGCCTGGAGGATCTGCAGGGGATCAATGCATCACTGTGAACATCCCCCTTGAGCCACCCAGGGACCACATCATCTGGTCCCTCTGCTGCTTTTTCTACTCAAACCCCTGCTGCCTGGGACTGGCGGCTCTCATCTTCTCCATCAAGGTGAGTTTCATTCAGGGAAATATTCTGTTATGGCAAAGAATAGTAAAAAAAGAGTTTAAGGTCGCATTCACACCAGCCTTGTTTAGTCCGGTTGAATCGAACCCTGGTGCGTTTACCCGCTTGGTGCAGTTCATTTGGGTCGGTGTAAACAAAGTCCGAGACCACTTAAGTGAACTAAACAACCGGACACTGGTCACAAGAACGCGGATGTCTTCAAAATCTTTAGCGAAAGAGTCTTTCAAGACATCCGCGGTTGTTTAGTTAAAGAGTGAAGCAGAATTAAGTGTTGAATAGTGTCGTGTAAAGTAAAAATGCTCCGTCAACTAAAAGTAAGAACACCTGTCGCATTCGTAAGCATTTGATTGAGCCAATTTTCGACATTTAAGGCTCTTAGGGGTTAAAGGTGGGGTAGGTAAGTTTGAGAAACCGGCTCGAGATACACTTTTTGTTATATTCCATGGAATGCTCTTACCATCCCGATAGCAATGAATATCTTAAGTGCTTTGACAAAAAATCCATAAAAGAATTTCATCTGTGGAAGCCGTAGTACTGTAAAAAGCACGACCAATCATTTTAGCCGGCCCAGCTAAAATAACTGGATGGCCTACCTGCCTGTCAGCCTTCCATCTGTGCACAAACTTATCTCGTGCACTCATTGGTCATGTGCACGTTCGTGTGTGTTGGAGAAGGGGCTCTGTAAGGAAGTGGCAGATTTTCTCCGGCTGTGTATTTTCAAATTCTAGCACACTCGAGCTGGTTTCTCCAAAATTACCTACCCCACCTTTAAGTAAAGCTAAGAATCCAATTTGAAATCAATGTGCTTTTGGTCCTTTCAGGCCAGAGACCGGAAGGTGGTTGGAGATATGGAAGGAGCCCGACACTACGGCTCCACCGCTCGCTGCCTCAACATCTTGGCCACAGTCCTGGTTTCCATCATGATCCTTATTTCCCTTATTATAGTCATCACTGTATTACAAGTATAGAGGTTAAATTGTGTGAGAGTTTTCTGCAGCAGTGGCTGGGTGATACTTCTCTTTATCTGCTTTGCGGTTATGGCTCCTGCTTTGAACCTTTTACTTATATCTTCAATCAAAACGTTCTGTTTTTGTTACATAAGTCTTAAATGGAACTCCTGTATGTTTCCATAACGACAATTTGTAGTAAAGTTTGACATTCTTGCAAGACGTTGTTAATAAACGAAATACCCTGTCTGCAACAGTTTCATTTTGTGCTAAACTGTAAAATAGTTTTTTTTTCAAAATAAAGAACCCCACCCAAAGAAGAAAAGGGAACAGAGTGTATGCTACTATTTCCTAATTCTACTATTTTTGGTGTACTATTGAAATGTTATTGTCTGTAACTGTTTCTACTGTAACTGTTCTGCTATCTAAAAAAACTCTTATTTTAAATCAGACTTTTCCAGGTTTATTGAAAAAAACAAAAAAAACAACAACACTTGACCCAGTGTTATAGACAGCGCCAAAACACAATAGAGTCTCCGTCGTCTGTATGAACATGAAATGATCAAATTGATGTGTGTATACAAGAAAAAGAGTACTGGCATACCAAAGACCACTGCACAAGATATAGGTAGGTAACAGTATTTAATGAAAGATGGTACTGCATCTAATGCCGCATTTCCACTACACGGTCGGCCTCGGCCACGCTCGGTACGGCTCGGTACGGCTTGGCCGCGTTGGGCCTTAACAGGGCCGACTCACTTCATGCTGCGCTTCCATTACAGTTTAGGAACTGGGGTAGTTACTATAGTAACGCAGTGTAGGCGGAGCCGTGACGTCATCTTCAATGAGAACTCCAGAAAACACAACACAGCCGTTAGCTGTTAGCACTCAGAGCTCACAGCTCCTTATATATGTTCAGAAACTCGACAAAAGTTAAACAAGTACACACCACAGACTGCCTGTGTCATGGTGAATACAGTCGCTGCTTTATTTATGTCTGTATAGGCCGTTGTTGTGAGTGTGGACGGTCGGGGCATATACTGCGTTAGCTTAGCCAATCTCCATCTAGAAAAACACGAATTTTAAAAGGTTTTTCGCCTGCCGTCTGTCTGCAGACTTGACAAAGCATTAATTCATGGTTTTTACTAACCGGTATCAGTATGTTGTTACTTCGGCATCATTTTGAAACGTGTATTACAATTAAATCACGGTCAAATATGTCCATCTTGTTGTAGTTGGAGCCCTCTTGCCAGCGCTCCTCTCTCTAGTTTAGCATACTCAGCCCGACTCAGCCCTGTTTGTTGGCCCCGATAGAACCACAATTTTGTCGGGCCAGAAAAGAGGTGAAAAAGTGGCCCCGGGCCGGGCCGGGCCGTTACTAGGCCTAGTGGAAGCGCAACCAAAAACGGGTACGGCACGACACGGCACGCTTAAAGCGAGCTCCGCGCTGTAGTGGAACTGCGCCATAATGCTCAGCACTCCATGCATTGTATTAACACTGCATGAAGTGCTCAGAATAACTTTGTATGGGAAATATGTTTTTGCAGGGCTGCCAACTCTAACACATTGACCATCAGACTCAACCATTTAAAGACATTTAGTACATTTCATTAAGGGTAAGTGAGCTCTAATGATATTGGAACACTTCACAAATGTCCTCCTTTTAAAATTCTGATATATTTAATTTTCTTCAGTGCTCATTTTTGTTGTAATGTATTGCTGTCAGGTAGATGCTGACTGTTACCATGCAACATGTAAAAGACAGCTCGAATTACTTTAGAATACAATGATGATTTTGATATTCATACTTTCATGAAATAAATTGACAGCAGTGGAGTTAAGACTCATGTATATGACCGCGACCACGGTGGTAGTACTGAACAAGAAGGACAAATATATCAAATACTGTTGTTAAAAATGGTGGTGCAGAAAGAATCCTCAAAGGTACTGCACTCAGGTGGCTCCAGTTCTACCTCTCCGACAGATCCCACTTCATCTCCCTCAACAACCAGTCCTCTGCCACAGCTTCAGTCACCCAAGGTGTTCCCCAAGGTTCAGTACTCGGCCCCCTCCTCTTCATCATCTACATCCTCCCCCTTGGTCAGATTCTCCGCCATTACAACCTTGACTTTCACTGTTACACCGACGACACCCAGATTTACCTCAGCACCAAATCCCCCCACAACTCCCCCCCTCACCCACATCGACTCCAGTCTGACTGCAATAAAAACCTGGATGGCACACAACTTCCTCAAACTCATCAGCAATAAAACTGAACTCCTCCTCATCGGCTCCAAATCCACCCTCAGCAAAACCCCCAACCTGACACTCACCATCGATGTTTTCCCCATCCACCCAGGCACGCAACCTTGGAGTAATATTTGACCCCACCCTCTCCCTCGAGCCCCACATCCGCCAAGTTGTTAAAATCTAATTTTTCCACCTCTGCAATATTGCCAAACTCCGTCCCTTTCTCACCCACCCTGCAGCTGAGCGACTCATTCACGCCTTCATCTCCTCCCGCCTTGACTATTGTAATTCACTCCGCTACGCCATCAGCACTACATCCCTCAATAGACTCCAGCGTGTTCAGAACGCAGCCGCCAGACTCCTCACCCACACCAAATCATGGCATCCCATCACCCCGGTCCTCAAAGAACTCCACTGGCTTCCCGTTTCTCACCGCATCCACTACAAACTCCTGGTCCTCACTTACAAAGCCCTCAACCATCTGCCCCCCCCCCCCTACCTCACTGACCTCCTCATCCTCTACCAACCCCCCCCCGGTCCCTCAGATCCACCTCAGCCGGTTTAAAAGTTGATTACTTGATTAGTTTTGAGTTGTCAATTATAAATACATATTTTGGTTTTAGTTATTATTATCTGCTACAAGCAAATCATGATACTGGTGCCCCGTGTGAGACCGAATACCGCTTCTGATTAGTGGGGTCTGTTTAAGGACAACAATAAACCAGAGTTTTTATACACACAACATCACGTTGATCACATCATAAAAGAGATTTGAGAAGATTTATGTTTCAGACACAGTGAAATGTGCTGACCAGTTTCTTCCACGACCACACAGTGAGTAACAAATTAGCTCCCAGCATCAACATTGATGTTCCCTTTTTTTTCAAAGTCTTTATGACACAACCACATTGTACATATTTAGGTATTAATTCCTGATAATTGAAGTGTAGTCCCCTACATTTTATACAAATGAATGTGTTTATCATTTTGAGCTATGATTTATCAATACATATTTCAGTATTCATTTGAAAAGTAGCTACAAGCAATTCATGCTACATGTGTATGCCTCAATACTTAAGGTGAACAGGTTTATATTGTCTTTCTGACCGAGCCTCATAAATAAAGCATCATTCATATTTCCTTACCCAAAGAGAGGAGCATTAATTCTTCTGTTTGTTTTTTTCAAGCAGTCAAAGCACTGTCAAGTAGATAAACATATTTGTAAGGTCATATGAACAAAATATGTGGGTGATTTAATGAAACTACAGAAAATACATTCACACTAAGCTGTCACAGAATTGCTAGTTGAAGCTTTTGGACTGAGTTTTTTCCTTTTCTTAGCCGCTTATACCAAATGACATCACCAACATAAACAACGTCTGTTGTTTACGCTGGACTGAATTTCTTATACAAGCCCTCGAACCATGATCTTGATCACATTTCTTTGGAAGTTGCACTTCATGTAGATCACTACACGTTTATCCAGTGAGTTCCTTTGTGTTTATTACTATTTGGTGCTCAATTCTGTGTTATTAATACCTTTTACATTACATAACTGCGTGATTGGCGCTGTACTAATGTAATATGTCACTTATCAGAATATATTGCATTGAAAATCAGTTTTATTTAAGTTTGTTAAAAGGCCCATGTCATGGCCATTTCTACTGATCATAATTCCATTGTTGAGGTCTACTAGAATAGATTTAAATTGTGCAATTTTCCAAACTCACATTGGTTTCTCATACAGCATCTCTGTAAAGTATGTGTATTCACCGGTATTCACTCTCTGTCCTAAACGGCTTGTTGGAGCTCCTGCCCCCCCCCTCCCTGTGAGCACAGTGTGCTCTGATTGGTCGGGAAGTTGCGAGGCTCGTTGCTGCGATCTGCTGTGAGGAGCGGACAGGCTTCCGGGTCGGCGATACAGCGAGACACAGCGAAACTCATCCTGAGCACACACAAACACTCACAGCCGAAGTAAAAACAATAAGTGTGGCTTGATATTGAGTAAGAAAAAGGTTTATAACGCTGTGAGAATGGGTCTGCGGAGAGCATTTCTCCGCAATCCCAACTTAGCAGCCCGAAAAACGTTTATCCATTTAAACAGTCGTGGTAGATACCTTGTTTGTTTTAAACATCATAAATACACAAACAACAATGAATACTTACAGGTTGTGTACCCGAATCTCCTGCTGGTCCAAACAAAGTAGGAACAGCATCGTTCTTCAGTGCCCTACGCTGTACATATCCGGCATGAATCGTTGAAAGGTTTGTGAAGCTTTGTTTCGTGAAATGCATGGCAGAGGGTATGGCCTCTGGTTATTCACACGTCACAGAACCCAGGAAGTAAACAATGGAAAATGAGAAATCTCCAACGAGGCGTTTTGGGGCAGCATAGACTGTGTTAGAGTTTTACTCGCTACAGGGTGTACTTTGAGGGTTTTTGACTCTAAAGGCCGCTACACACCCACCTGAGACCAAAGAACGCGTACCGAAGGCGTCCCGACTTTTACGTCAGCTTCGTCGCCTGCGTCGGCTGCGTCGGCTACATCGCCCGCTACGCCACCCACCTACGAACACACCGCAAATACTTCAGTCGACGAGTGGCAATAACTGTCCTTACCAGCAGGCAGCGGTAGTGTGTATTCGTCATTCAAAAGAGGCAACAACCGGAAGACAGACTGCCTTTTATACACCAAGAGAAGAAGAACAGACTGAGTGATATAAACTAACAAACACAGCGTCTGGCCAGGCGATTTGTTACTCCATTGTGGCAGATGAGGCATTTCCCCTGAAGGAGCACCTGATGAAGCCCTATCCGAACCGCAGGCTAGCTGTAGAGCAACGCATCTTCAACTACAGGCTGTCGCGGGCTCGGAGGGTGGTAGAAAATGCCTTTGGCATCCTAGCCAACCGTTTTCGGGTCTTTCTCACCACCATAAACATTCAAGACACTGCCAAAGTGGAGGCCATTGTTTTGGCTTGCTGTGGTCTGCACAACTTCCTGCGCACAGAGAACTGTAGCGCATACATGGCGGGAGTTGTTGACCAGGAAGGACCCGATCATGGCACTGTCCCAGGAAGATGGAGACAAGACCCTGAACTACGGCAGGCCACCCCACACACCACCAATAATCCAGCTCGAGCCAAGCAGCACAGGGATGAACTATGCCAATATTTTAACGGTGTCGGTGCAGTGCCTTTTCAGTGGGATAAGATATAGCAAATATGTCTATAGAACTGTACAATGTCAACAATCGACTACAATACGATAAAAATAGTGTGTAATACAATAAAAAAAAGAGTTTGCCAAATATGTCTAATGCTGTAGTATCAAGGTACGAAATAAAGTTTTGTATTGCCTATCCTGCTATTTGTGTTTATTCTTTTAATCACACAGCGATAATTTAAAAAAAGAAATGTGCCTACATAACTGCCAGTAGCAGCCGCACATTATTATTGGTTTAACTACTAACAGTATATTTTTAACACATTTTAAAATGACCATCTTGAACAGCTACAACGTTAAAATACTTCTAGGCAGATTGTGGAGGATAATGGGAGAAAGAATAGAGGGGCAGACAGAAACACTATCTGAATAATGGCCACTTCTTGCAAAATTTACATGACTTTCCCGACGCCTCTCGGGTGGCGTCCGGAGGTGTGAAAAGGTGCCGTGAAAAGGTGCCGTAAAGAGACGACGGTGCGGGACACATAAACCTGAGTAGGGCGCCGCGAATGCCCGACTGCCTCTAACGGCCTCTGACTCCCAAAATCGGACTGGTGTGTCCTGGCCTTAACACACAAGGGGACTGGAAATAACCAGAAAAGCATGACATGGGCCCTTTAAGCTAGGGTTAGGGTTAGAACTGGGAACTACATTGTTAAAAGTAATCATTCTTATTTTATGAGAACATTTTAAACTGTATTTCCAACACGACTTAGAAAATCTTTTAGAAGTAAAACAGATTTTGCTTAAAAATCGTTTTGATCCCAAAAACAAATATCAGGAAGGTTTAAATAATGTTCAATTATAAGAAGATGATGAAATCTCTGTTGATCTAATTAACTTTAACAATACGAAATGATTATTATTTTTCTGAAGATGAGGATGTTTCTCTTACTCTTCGTCCTCTGCCTGATGACTCCTTTTGGCTATAGTCAGCTTAAAGGTGTAAAATAGGATAAAAGGGCCTCTTTAAAAGTTCTGGATAAATGGGTTGGACATTTTCGCACCTTTTTATACTGGTCTAAATTATATTTAAAGGACAGAGACTACTTTGCATCTATAGTATGTAATACCTGAATCTCCTCCTAGAGCACCATTGTGTTCTTATGGGATGCTGCAATGATCTGTTTGGTATTTCGAGCCAAACACTTCAGAGACATGTTTTGTATATATCTGAGACCTATAATATATTGATGAAAAACAGTATAATAGGAGACCTTTAAGAGTCATAGTATAGTATGCCATAACAAATAATGAAAAAGATCATAGTTAAGTAACCAATGTTTTGAGATAGTAAAAAAAGTCATGTCATAGTATCCTGAATGTAGTTTTTGCTATGTTGCATTTTGTTGCAACATATTGCATCTCTGTATTTTCAGTCATAAACTTTGACTTTGTCTGAAGAGTTGGTCAAAAATACTTTCTGTCCTACAAGAAGAGAGGCTCATTCTCCAGTGCCGTCGAGTTCTGATCACAACCAGGCTTGGAGCTGGCTTTGCCCCAGAACGAGGAGGAGAACAGCATACTGACTCAAGTGTTTGGGGAATATTTCAAAACTGCCTGGCTCAATGTGAACAATAACAAAGATCCTAAAAACAGACCTCTGATATTCACCAAATGGGGGGAAGGGCAGCCAGAAGAATCCATCCAGGGTACAGGCTGCACCATGCTGTCAGAAAACGGTGTCTGGAGAGTGACACATGAATGCTCCTCAAGTGCCTACATCATTTGTCAGAAATACGTCTTGAATCCCAGATTAGAAACCATTAAACTGATAAATATTTACTTTACCTCCCCAAAACGTTATCCAAGATATTAGTCCCTACCAACGGAACATATCATTGCACCATTACCATCTATATGAAAAATAATTTGTACTATAAGTACTGGCATACATTTATAAAAATGTATGATATATGTTAAGTAACAACAACAACAAATCCTTTAAGCAGTACCTCACAATAAAGTGTACTGCAATGAAAGAGTCTCATTTCAATCATTCAAGACTCCAGGCCAACTTATTAAACTGGTTTGGTGGCCAATTTATGTGATAAAATGTGAAGTAGAAAGTGTAAAGTATTGGTAAAATGACATTCGCCAACTATAAGGAAAAGCAGTACAAAAATTAACAGTCCTAAGACGTACTTCTAACTATTGACACTGACAGAAATATTTCAAACATTAGAAATGCACACTGACCATGCTTTACATAGAAACAATATTGAGAATTCCCTGATATTCTCTGGAAATGTTCAAATCATCCAACACTGTGCTATACGAAATGACATCACCAACATAAACAACAACGTCACTTGTTTACGCTGGACTACATTTCTTACACAAGCCCTCTAACCATGATCTCGATCACAGTTCTTTGGAAGTCGCGAGGAAGTATTATATCCTGCAAGCCTTTTGCAAGTTCTTAAAGGTCACCTAAAAAAAAAAAGAATAGATAAAAATAGAATCCCCTCTGTGTAAAGAGATTCTGAAAGTTTCAGGAAAAAAATGTTGTCCATATAAAAACCTGTCTGAAAATGAGCGATTGTTTGGCTTGTGTAACCATTAGCCAATAAACAACCAAGGTAACCCCCCCCACACACACACACACCTATACACCACTACATTTCCAATACTTTATTTCATATTATTTTGATCCCAATGGCAAACATCATTCATGTTTAAGTAATGTTTTCTCTGTATTTTCAGTCATAAACTTTGACTTTGTCCGGAGAGTTGGTCAGAAATTCTTTGTGTCCTACAAGAAGAGAGACTCTTTCTCCAGCGCCGTCGAGTTCTGATCACAACAAGGGTTGGAGCTGGCTTTGCCCCAGAACGACATACTGACTCAAGTGTTTGGGGATTTCAAAACTGCTTGGCTCAACGAGAAGAATAACAAAGCGGAGGGGAATTTTATAGTTGATGTGAAAAACAGACCTCTGATATTCACCAAATGGGGGGAAGGGCAGCCAGAAGAATCCATCCAGGGTACAGGCTGCACCATGCTGTCAGAAAACGGTAAGTAGTGGAGTAAAGTACTGATATCAGAAAAATGTACTTGTAACGAAGTATTTGTACTCCACTACTTCCCACCTCTGCTCCTGACCCAGAGGCTTCCCAACTTGCTACCCCCTAGTTCCAGTGCCCTGTTTGGACTACACTCTTTTTCAACTTGACCTTTATTTTGATCTCAATTACATACAAGTTTTCGCAGCTGCATCTTGAAAAGTTTTAGGCCTATCAAGGTGATTAAATCTGTCCACGGAAAACAGATGGACATATATGATCACCAGGAAAAACCGCTTCTATGGTGGTTCACACTACAGTAATTGTCTCCATGACCATATTATTCCACGATGACAACAAAACTATTTGACAAAGTAATAAACAATACCGGCTGAACAGATGTCAACAGGAGTGCAACACTCCAAAATACACAGCTCAAAGCTAAATTGCAAGTGCTTTTTTTTTTTCTTATGTAAGAAATTAGAACAAAATTAATCCTAGCAAGGGTTGTAAAGATAGACAGTTGCATGTCACCCTTCCTACACCAGGTCTTCCTTGTATACCATGACACCCGATGCTCTGTGCCAGCCAAGTTAGCTCAGAAGAGCACCTTAGATCATAATGTAACATTTGTAAACATAACAAAACAACAGAAATGCTGTGCTATTAAAACATGTTCCACCTGAAAGATGAATCATTTCACTTCAGGTTGCAGCTGATTTTTAAATGTTTATGTCATCGATCTAACACTTTTTTTGTTTAGTGTGACTTGGGCTTTTTGGTCTTGTTTAATTTATTTGTATCTGCTGTTCAGGGGATACAGGGATTAGTGGATTTCCTGGAGGACGTGGATTTCCTGGACCACCTGGATTTCCTGGAATGCGTGGAGCACCTGGAGCAACTGGGAGCGTTGGTATGTGTGAAAACTGTGATTTCTTTCTTTTTAAGAGAATATATTAACAGAAAAATGTAAGTACGTTTTAAAAGTAAACAATAACAATTCAGCATGCAGGTAGTTCAACTTTTTTAGAAATATTTTTTTGTAAGAACTTGTTCAGTTTATGCACAAGGAAATGGACGTTAGATTTGGACACCTTTTTGTTTTACTCTCAGTTTAGGGCATTTAAAAGCTTGATCTTACTTTTCTCTGAATTAATACAGTATGTTGGAGAGAGATAAATCCAAACCCAAGTCCAAATGGAAACTAGATGTCATGTGTCCGTTATGTTTGCCCCTTGGATTTTGAGGTCTATAAAACTGTAAAAAGATTAAGATCTTTATTATAATTACAAAGGAAGGGTTAGGGCAGAAATAATTATTCATAAATTAGTTATCATCAAGTTTCACAAGTCATCATTATCTAAAATCAGATGTAAACTACACATTTGAACACAAAACCCCTTTAAATAAGCACAGATGTGAATCAATATAACTTGAATTAAAGGTATTTATTCATAGTGCTTGTATTTATTGCAGTGGATTGTAAACTGGTTTGCATTATATTGTAAGGTGTACAGTATTGTAAAGGTAAAGGAAACAATAAGACTTTCTTTTGCACATCATTTAGCACAAATGTATTGCAACTTTGGCAACTGAAATGATTCCTCTTTATCCAGAAAACATTGGTTCCCTTATCGAGGACAGTGGCACGTTAAAGAAGAGCATTGCTAAGTTAGACTTGGGTAAGTTTCCTATTCAAGGACTACGATGTTGTGAGTGAGTGTGGATCATGATTATTACATCTCTGCTTTGCAAGAATTCACAGATGTTGTGTGTGTTAACTTTGTACCTTTACCTCAGTACATTCGAAGTATGTGGCCCTTCTTCTATGCAAGGGTGTTCAAGAAAGGAGCAATGAGCAAGAAATGCTCTATTGGGTAACATTCATCTCATTAAGCTGAGGACAGAACAGTATTTTTATATTTATAGTTCATATTTTGTTTGGAATAGGCAAGGTAGAAAATAACAAAAATTTCAAACGTGTTTTTCTTTAACATCGTATTTGGAACTTTAACTAAGTGAAATGCTGATAAAGAAGTTGACCATGCATTTCACCTTGGCACGAGGGGAAATCATACTGTACGTGTCAGTGGCAAGATGATAAAACTATTTGGGCTTTATGGAAAACAAATGTCTTTACTCAGTGATTTAATCCTGATTTTCTGAGAGTTATTTTCCTCTCCTCAGCGATATCCTACGACTTTGTCCGGAGAGTTGGTCAGAAATACTTTGTGTCCTACAAGAAGAGAGACTCTTTCTCCAGCGCCGTTGAGTTCTGCTCACAACAAGGCTTGGAGCTGGCTTTGCCCCAGAACGAGGAGGAGAACAGCAAACTGACTCAGTTATTTGAGGACATTCACAAAGAAGTCTGGATCAACGTCAACAATAACAGAGCTGAGGGGAATTTTCAGACTGATATGAAGAGCCGACCTCTGACCTTTACCAAATGGGGAGAAGGGCAGCCAGACAAATCCATCCAGGGTACAGGCTGCACCATGCTGTCAGAAAATGGTGTCTGGCAAGTGACAAGCGAATGCTGCATGAATGCTTACATCATATGTCAGATATAAAAAGGTCAAACTGCAATTTTCTTCTGTATGTTTTATGTTGGTAGAAAGTACTATATTACTGTCTGAAATGTAAGGAATTAGCGAAAAAAGTATTACTTTCGCATTCTGACATATCTGTGAACTAATCAATCAAAATGTAAACTGCTTCAATGATTCAGATTGGGACAAACTGCTTTCAGACAGTTTTACTTTCAAGTGTAACCATTTCATAAATCATCATTAAAAGTGTTTAACTGCTTCAGCTTCAGCATTACTCTCGCACATATTTTCCTATATGAAAAATAATAAGTAAACAATGTATGAAATATTATTCAAGTATATTCAAACAAAAATATGTATTCTTAAAGCATATGCCCCAGTAAACACAACAGTACATTCATTCATTGATTTTAGCATGCCGAGGAATCTTTTAAAATGTTTTTTAGCAATAGCGAGTGTGTGGTCCATTAATAAATTCTACAATTACTCAATACCACCTGCTGATAAAAGTGAAGGGGTTACCCTCTAAGCTAGCAGCAACAACAATGGCTCAATCCTAAGCGGGACTGACAAGCTGCTCCTGAGTTTTTTGCAGCCTCCACCCACCCACTCATTGGCTGTGGACTGATTTTGTCACTGAGATAGCAAAGATCTAGTCACCAACCTTTAAATATGTGTACTTGAGTCTTTTAATCCATCATGGCCACCTAAAATCACAGATCAGGGTGCAAAGTCGATGCAATTCTTATGTTATCTCATTGAAACAAAGTTAAGTTATATATCTTATTACTACACTATCATTATTGGGTTAAAAAAAGAGGGAGGATCTTGGACTGATAAACTTCCTCTATTCTAAGAAAAATCCCAAACTTTGCATCTGTTGACCAGATCACTCATACATGAAACATTTTTCTTTGGAAGTAGAGAGGAAGCAGCACACAGCAGATCACTCTCATTTATACGGTGAGTTCTTCTCTGCTTATCACTATGTATTACTTGATTGTGTTATTAAGTCCTTTTAAATAACTTTTCATTTAATATAATGTTTCAGTTCTACACTGAGAAGATCAAGATGTGGCCCCTATTCTGCGTTTTCTGCCTGCTTAATTTTATTGGCAGCAATATTATTAATGGGCAGACAGCATGTTGTGGGCCACCCGGTCCAGCTGGTCGTCCTGGGACACCTGGGACACCTGGGAAACCTGGGAGCTCCGGATCTGGCCCACCTGGTGACTCTGGGACACCTGGGACACGTGGGGAACCTGGTGCTGGACTTCCTGGTCAAAAAGGTGGGTATTTTCAATTTCAGCAGAGTAGTGTTCTGAAGAGTTTTATTTCTGACCAAACTAAGACCATCCTTTTTGTCTGAATTCTGGCACATTGCCACGGGCAGTACGAGAAAATAAAGACCTTTTTGAACATTAAAGCATGTAAACGTGTGCGAGTAGAAGCACAACATACAAATGTGACCTGGAAAGTATCATAACATGTCCTCTTTAACGCCTACTGTTACATCTATTGTGCTTGAATGGTTGTAATGCCTTTGATCGAAATTGAGCTTGCTTCCCCCTAACTCCTGACCCATTAAGGTGTCCCCTAAATTCTCACTGTTGTGCCTCTCGTGTCAAGATGTTGAACTTCACTTCATAATGTATTAATTATTAATTAACTAATAAGAAACATTGAGCATTCCCTGAGAAGGAGAATTCAGGTATTTTGTTCTCGCTCTACAGGAAGTTTGGGTCCTAAAGGAGATACTGGACCACGTGGACTACTTGGAGGACCTGGAGTTTGCCAGGGTAAGATATTTTACAATATATATATAACAAACTCATTATAGTTGTAACAATTTTTCATAGGCTTTGCTTAGCTAAACAAAATGGCTTTTTGTCATTTACAATAGAGTGTTCAACGCTATACTATAACATGTGCACATTTGACTGTTTTCATTGTCCTGCACAATTTCAACTTAAGATGGCTGCAATATTTGATTTACAAACAGCAGACGTAACAACATTACTGAGTTATTGTGATGTTAATAATGAAAAGAACTGAAGATGAACTGAATTATGAGCCTTGGATGTGAAGGGACTTGGATTGCAAAACAAATCTTCTTTTTTATTAAATTCGCAATATGGACTAGTGCAATATCCAAATAGTAGTTGGCACAATATTTTGCAATAGCAAAACATGTTCATAAAGTATTTTTTTGCAAATTATAATGTTATATTGTAATTTCCTTTAATATTGCCAATCATATCGCAATTGATCAGTCAAAATGATCTCAAATCGTATTTTTTTCCAAATCGAGCAGCCCTGATATAATCACATGTGAGCTCCAAAGTATTTACAATTTAGTAATTGAATGTATTGTGTTTAATCCAGATTGTGGAAGCAAGGACTACACAGCCTTAACAGTGAGATTTTCTAAGTTCGAGCTGGGTAAGTACCCTCTTTGAAACACCATATGCTGGGCTTTTTCATGCAGTGGCTCAGTAGGGGCTTGGACTGGGAGCCGTAGGGCTGCTGGTTCAAGTCCCCAAAGAGACCTAAAATAGGAGTGTGGTCTGCTACTTGGAGAGGTCCCGGTTCACCTCCTGGGCCCTGCCGTGGTGCCTTTGAGCAAGGCATCGGAGAGAAAGAACAGAGAGGAACCTTGGGTCAAAAACAAAAGGTGAGTTTGTAAAAACAAATGGTTTCACTCGATCAGTTATATTTGTTTTTTCTGCATATGCTCTTCTCTTTTTAGTCATAAACTTTGACTTTGTCCGGAGAGTTGGTCAGAAATACTTTGTGTCCAACAAGAAGACAGACTCTTTCTCCACTGCCGTCGAGTTCTGCACCCAACAAGGCTTGGAGCTGGCTTTGCCCCTGAGCGAGGAGGAGAACAGCAAACTGACTCAAGTGTTTGGGGTACATTTAAAAAAAGCCTGGATCAACGTCAACAATAACAGAGCTGAGGGGAATTTTCTGACTGATATGAAGAACCAACCTCTGACCTTTACCAAATGGGGAGAAGGGCAGCCAGACAAATCCATCCAGGGTACAGGCTGCACCATGCTGTCAGAAAATGGTGTCTGGCAGGTGACATCCGAATGCTTTCAGAATAATTACATCATATGTCAGATATAAAAAGGTCACACTGCAATTTAACTTTTCTTCTGTATGTTTTATGTTGGTAGAAAGTACTATATTACTGTCTGAAATGGAAGAAGTTGGCAAAAAAGTATGCCTTTTGTATTCTCCCATATTAATATCTGTGAACTAATCAATCAAAATGTAAACTGCTTCAATGATTCAGATTAGGACAAACTGCTTTTAGACAGTTTTACTTTCTGGTGTAACCGTTTCATAAACCATGCTTGTGATATGTCAATCTCATTAAAAGTGTTGAACTGCTTCAGCATCATAGCATTACTGTCGCACATGTTTTCCTATATGAAAGTAAACAATATATGAAATATCATTCAAGTAAATAAAAACAAAAATATGTATTCTTAAAGCATATGCCCCAGTAAAAGTATACAGCAGTGAGGTTCATTCATTCATTCATTGATGTCAGCATGCCTAAGCATATTTTTGAATATTTTAGCATGTTTTAGCAATAGTGAGTGTGCGGTCCATTGAAAGAGAATGAAGTCCTTAGTACTGTAGCTTTGCAGTGTATGTATACTTTGTTTGTCGGTAAATAAATTCTAATATTACTCAATGCCACCTGCTGATAAAAGTGAAGGGGTTACCCTCTAAGCTAACAGCAACAACAATGGCTCAATCCTAAGCGGGACTGACAAGCTGATCCTGAGTTTTTTGCAGCCTCGACCCACCCACTCATTGGCTGTGGACTGATTTTGTCACTGAGATAGCAAAGATCCAGTCACCAACCTTTAAATATGTGTAGTTCAGTCTTTTAATGCAACATGGCCACCTAAAATCACAGCTCAGGGTGCAAAGTCAATACAATTCTTATGTTATCTCATTGAAACAAAGTTAAGTTATATATCTTATTACTACACTATCATTATTGGGTTAAAAAAAGAGGGAGGATCTTGGACTGATAAACTTCCTCTATTCTAAGAAAAATCCCAAACTTTGCATCTGTTGACCAGATCACTCATACATGAAACATTTTTCTTTGGAAGTAGAGAGGAAGCAGCACACAGCAGATCACTTTCATTTATACGGTGAGTTCTTCTCTGCTTATCACTATTTAATACTTGATTATGTTATTAAGTCCTTTTAAACAACTTTTCATGTTTCGCTAATTACATTTAGCCTGTAGTTTTGTATTAATTTAGATGGTAGTATACCTCTGTTTGGAATATTTCCAGAACCCACATCTATGAGTGCATGGAAAATACCAATTTACATCCAGCTACGAACTATTGGTTCTAAAATATGATACACATATTTCTAGTGAAGCTCTATAATAGAAAAATCTCAACTATATTTAATATACATTTCAGTTCTACAGTGAGAAGATCAAGATGTGGCCCCTATTCTGCGTTGTCTGCCTGTTGAATTTTATTGGCAGCAGTATTATTAATGGGCAGACATGTCTTTGTCTGGAACCTGGGCCACCTGGTCTTGATGGGCCAGCTGGTCTTGATGGGCCAAATGGTCTTGATGGGCTAGCTGGTGGTCCACGTGGACCACGTGGACCACCTGGTGTCCCTGGGACAACTGGGGAACCTGGTGCTGGTCCTCTTGGTCAAAAAGGTGGGTATTTTCAATTTCAGCAGAGTAGTGTTCTGAAGAGTTTTATTTCTGACCAAACTAAGACCATCCTTTTTGTCTGAATTCTGGCACATTGCCACGGGCAGTACGAGAACAATAAAGACCTTTTTGAACATTAAAGCATGTAAACGTGTGCGAGTAGAAGCACAACATACAAATGTGAACCTTAAATGTATCACAACATGTCCTCTTTAAGGCCTACTGTTACATCTATTGTGCTTGAATGGTTGTAATGCCTTTGATCAAAATTGAGCTTGCTTCCCCCTAACTCCTGACCCATTAAGGTGTCCCCTAAATTCTCACTGTTATGCCTCTCGTGTCAAGATGTTGAATTAAACACTTCATAATGTATTGATTATTAATTAACTAATAAGAAACATTGAGCATTCCCTGAGAAGGAGAATTCAGGTATTTTGTTCTCGCTCTACAGGAAGTTTGGGTCCTGAAGGAGATCCTGGACCACGTGGACTAACTGGAGGACCTGGAGTTTGCCAGGGTAAGATATTTTACAATATATATATAACAAACTCATTATAGTTGTAACAATTTTTCATAGGCTTTGCTTAGCTAAACAAAATGGCTTTTTGTCATTTACAATAGAGTGTTCAACGCTATACTACAACATGTGCACATTTGACTGTTTTCATTGTCCTGCACAATTTCAACTTAAGATGGTTGCAATATTTGATTTACAAACAGCAGACGTAACAACATTACTGAGTTATTGTGATGTTAATAATGAAAAGAACTGAAGATGAACTGAATTATGAGCCTTGGATGTGAAGGGACTTGGATTGCAAAACAAATCTTCTTTTTTATTAAATTCGCAATATGGACTAGTGCAATATCCAAATAGTAGTTGGCACAATATTTTGCAATAGCAAAACATGTTCATAAAGCATTTTTTGCTAATTATAATGTTATATTGTAATTTCCTTTTATATCGCCAATCATATCGCAATTGATCAGTCAAAATTATCTCAAATAGTTATTTTTTCCAAATCGAGCAGCCCTGATATAATCACATGTGAGCTCCAAAGTATTTACAATTTAGTAATTGAATGTATTGTGTTTAATCCAGATTGTGGAAGCAAGGACTACACAACCTTAACAGTGGTATTTTCGAAGTTCGAGCTGGGTAAGTACCCTCTTTGAAACACCATATGCTGGGCTTTTTGGAAAGTGTCTGACGTTAGCTGTTTTAAAACTCAACTGCCTTACTGTGCTCAAAGAGCTAAAATAGGGAACATAGTGGAATAAAAAAAAACACTAGATCACGGAAACACTAGACTATATTGTTGTTTTTTTGGCATTAACTAAATTAAATGTCCTGTTTGGGGTTCCTGTTCACCAAGCTGCCAACCATACGGGGAAATAAAACATTATAAGAGAACTGAGTAAATTCAAGCTTTTTTAATGCAGACATTAAGAGGAATGTAATTTGTCTGAATCAGGAGGTAAAAGAGTAAAAAGCTTTTACTGTCAGAAAAAGAACAGAGAGCAACTTGAGAGTCAAAAAAACATTTTGAGTTTGTAAAAACAGTTATATTTGTTTTTTTCTGAATATGCTCTTCTCTTTTTAGCTATAATCTACGACTTTGTCCGGAGAGTTGGTCAGAAATTATTTGTGTCCTACAAGGAGAGAGATTTTTTCTCCACTGCCGTCGAGTTCTGCACACAACAAGGCTTGGAGCTGGCTTTGCCCCAGAACGAGGAGGAGAACAACATACTGACTCAGATCTTTGGGGACATTTACAAAGAAGCCTGGATCAACGTCAACAATAAGGGGAATTTTCAAACTGATATGAAGAACCGACCTCTGACCTTTACCAAGTGGGGGAATGGGCAGCCAGACAAATCCATCCAGGGTACCGGCTGCACAAGGTTGACAGAAAATGGCTTCTGGGAAGTGACCACTGAATGCACCAACAATGGTTACATCATTTGTCAGTTATAAAATGTAAATGAAAAAAATATGTATTCGCTCATGCTTATATCCAACAAAAATAACTAAATATTCACCTTAAAGGTATGTGTAAGCATCTGATGGCCAACATCACACAAAGATATCAAACCCAGACAAGTTCTTAAACCTTTGCCAAGTGACCACTGATTAAAACGTATCATTTAAAACCAGTGGCGAGCCGTGAGCTTTATACCTAGGCCCTCTGACCCCCACCCCTTCCCTCGAAAAAAAGAAAAAAAAATAGTTATTACGTCACAGCGTATACTTCAGCGGAATATCAAAACAATGGCCCAGGGTGCAAAACGCATCAATGACAGCGACCCTCTACCACACAAAACAAGACCTGTGAACCCAATTTATGTTCTTTGACATTGAAAATGATATTGCATTGTGTTTGTTACTTTCGTTGCAGTTGTATGTCTTAAGTGTAATTTGGCATGATTTTATTTTGAAGGCGAGTTCACGCTGTTGACAGGAAGTTGTTGTTGCTATGGAAACAAGAAAAGTTTCACAGCGGGCGGAACTTGTCATCTAGTCCGCGATAATAAAACCCACCCATTTAGAGGGAAGATATGATTGGTCAATTGTACTGTCATTTGACATTACTCTCTCGTTCAGTTACTATAGCGGGCCCTCTGTGAATCGCAGAGAGGGCCAGATGAGCTTCTTTCATGTAACCCACATTCAAACAGAGACTGAACGCGTCTATCGTTTTTCCAACCCAGTTTAGATTTAACCACGCCCACTTCCGCATTACGCAAGCATCGACGTAGCTCTACGTGATAGCGTCAGCAGTTATAGCTGTCGCGGTAAAGCAGAATATTGAATAGTTGGTTTGACTGAAAGTAAACGATCCTATAATCAAAGCCATATCGAAGAGTCCTGAGATTGTATTACTGGTGTTTTATCATCTATAAATAGCCTGTGTGTATCCTCAAATTTCGTTTTCAGGACAAACAAAAGACGTTTTAAAGATCTTATCAGCTGGTGTAAGTGCAGAATATTGACTATAACCTTAACTATTACTGTGTACTTCATTTATCTGACAGCATTATTTAATAATACTATTTTATATATATATATATATACACTTTTATTAATTCATACTCTTTTTAAATATATACACACATTTATAGACATATATATATATAAACACACACTTATATGTACTCACACGTGTATTTATTCATTTATACACACAGATTTATTCATTCATTTATACACACACTCACATATACACTTTATATTAATTCATTTGTACACACACATACATATGTATGTATAAATAAACACACACAAACAAAACAACACAATATAATAAACACAGTTGCAATAATCATTTGTACACACACACACATAAATATATATATATATATATAAACAAAACAACACAATATAATAAAAGCAGTTGCAATAATAATAACATAATATGATATGATCAATTCTACCCTTTTGTTTTTGCTCCCATATTTCAATTAAAAGATATTTGTCAAAATCAATATTGGTGCGGGCTCTTTTGCAAAGATTATCAATAACACCACCTGACAGTTGTTGCAGATTATACAGCATTACTTGTTACTTACACACATGTGCGATGGTCCCAAAAAAGCCAAAATCTGCACTGTAAAAAAATATATACATTTAGGCACTCTGAATAAGGGTTGACTGTGTAATAATCATGCCTTTTAATTGGTGTATATGTCTCACCAGGTGAAGGCTGGGACAGTGGGAGGGGTGAGGTAGGAGCAGGGGACTGCTGAATGCTGAGCTGAAGTCCCAGGATACAATCCCAAGTTGACTGCATGATCCACTTACCTGTTTGCATCAACTGCAGGAGGTCAAGCAGGGGTCATGTGATGTCCTTTAGGTTGGATGCACACCAGCCTCTGGAAAGATTTCATGACTGCAGAGGGCAGTGGACCTTTAGTCATTTCATACTGTGATGTAGGGTAATGGATTTGTATTAACAGGGAGGTTATATTTCAGCATTTGAGATACACCTTGAGGCCTGATTTGGTAAAAAGCCCACTTACCACGACAAGGTACAGGCCATAAATGGGATAAGACATGACAAAGACATAAGGTGAAAAACAAATGAGAAAGAAAGGCATACACATATACAAACAGATACATAAAGGGTGTAGAGGGGCACTGACTAGTGTCCTGCTTCTAAACAGAGGGATGGGGGTGACGAGGAGTCAGAGGGTGTAGAGGGGCACCAAATAGTGTCCTGCTTCTAAACAGAGGGATGGGGGTGACGAGGAGTCAGAGGGTGTAGAGGGGCACCAAATAGTGTCCTGCCTCTAAACAGAGGGATGGGGGTGACGAGGAGTCAGAGGGTGTAGAGGGGCACCAAATAGTGTCCTGCCTCTAAACAGAGGGATGGGGGGTGACGAGGAGTCAGAGGGTGTAGAGGGGCACCAAATAGTGTCCTGCCTCTAAACAGAGGGATGGGGGTGACGAGGAGTCAGAGGGTGTAGAGGGGCACCAAATAGTGTCCTGCCTCTAAACAGAGGGATGGGGGTGACGAGGAGTCAGAGGGTGTAGAGGGGCACTGAAGTGTCCTGCCTCTAAACAGAGGGATACAATAAATACATTAATGTTTTTTTGAATGGCTGGTGTTCAACACCACTGCCAAACTTAAACTGTGCTGTTTCACAGGGCGCCCAGAAAATAAACGCCGTCTTGAGCCAGCGCCTGACTTCCTGCGTGCAACAGCTGTAGGCTGGCAGCCAATCATCGGGCCTTGACGTCTGGAAGCCCGCCTTAAAATGGCGGCCCTTTTGCTGGTCAGGCTGCCAGATTTCCCAAAGGAATGGAAGGCTGACAGCAGTTTGGAGGGGTTGCTTCTCAGGACATTGTACTGCTTAGCCATTGCCAGTAGCCCAGCAGTGAAATGTGGATCCTGGCAACGACTTTTCATTTCCTCCATCATGTTATCCACAAGAGAGACGTCATCTGATGCGATATCTAAGAGGGAAAAATATTTAAATTAAAGGTTTATTTTTTAAGTTGATATTATACATATAGTAACAATTTATTAATTCATCAATCTATTAAGCACCAAAATGATGTGTGAACATAAACCTGCACACTCACAACTCACCTTCTTGTGGCCTATCACCAGTGACACTTCTGGAGGGCTGGACTTGTGCTGTCAATACACCTGTGAAGAGTAGCATATGATAGTATTCAGTTAATTTGTATTAACTATTTCAGTGCCTCTTTTCTGATGTTATGGTCCAAGGGGAAAGAAAAGTCTAGATAAATATATATATATATTGTGTGTGTGTGTGTGTGTGTGTGTGTGTGTGTGTGTGTGTGTGTGTGTGTGTGTGTGTGTGTGTGTGTGTGTGTGTGTGTGTGTGTGTGTGTGTGTGTGTGTGTGTGTGCTTGTGTTGTTCAGTTGAAATGTTCATAACAAACCTTCATCTTGTTGCTCCTGATGCGTAGTGCTTGGTTCATGAGCGCCTACAGATACCAAGAGATACATCAATTATGTGTGTCCCACATGGTATTAGTGATGGACATGGGTAATATAGAACTACTTTGTTATTTGATTTAAAGTTTCAATTATTTTATATAATTACACCATTATTAATGTAAGTTTTGTGTATTACTTACTTCTAAACGACTGACATGATTGCCTTTCAAGTCTGAGGGGTTGGAGGAAATCCAAAGAGATGGTTTCTATAAAACATTAAGGGATCAACATTAATTAAAAACTAAACAGTGTATATCCTTTATCTTGTAATCAAAACATGAAATGTTGGCAGTCTCATTACACCAGTTATTGTTAAAATATTGACTTTACCTGCCGATGTCAGTTTCATCAGCTCTGCTCTCATCTCTGGATTTATTGGTAGAAAGGAGTGTGACAAACAGCTGTAATGTTTCATCACTGCTGCCTGGTGTTTGCAAGGCGCTCCTGTTTGTTCTGCAGGGCAAGAACACAGCTCCAAATCCATGTCTACATCATAAGTTTGTGTAGATCCCTTCACCACAAACTTCTTGTCCTCAATCTGCAAAATCACAAGTCAAACAAGGATAAATGTATTTGTTACACAAGTGACATATGTGCGTATTGATTCTGTAGTGATAAACCTATAGCATATTATGTTTTTTCAGCTGTTATATCCATTACCTGCTGAATATGCAATGCTGCAATGTTGCCATCTTGGGGGAGGAATTTTGCTCGCTGGAATGATTCCCAGCGTCCAAGGGCAACATCAACAATGCGTGCCTCATAATAGGTCTCCAGCCTCGAGGTCAGCAGATCAAACAGCTGAGGAAGGTTGAAGGCCTTTGTCCTCTGCAGTATTTTGTCCTTGAGGACACGCATTGCCGCTTCTGCAAAATTGTTGGTATTGTTTCCTCTGGTGAGGAACACTCTCTTCTGGCGTACAGTCGGTCCAAGTACCTGAGGAACTTTTCATACCTGCAATTGGTTAAAAAAAGAAAAAATTATCCAAACAGTAAAGCTTAATCACTTCATTACATTGGGTGTTAGATGTTATTTGATAAGAATAAGTCCATTTCTCTCATATGGCTAAACAAAACATCACTAACTTGTCTGCATTAGATAGATAGATAGATAGATCGTACTTTATTGATCCCAAATTGGGAAATTGTTTTTGTTACAGCAGCATAAAAGGCATTTTACAATAAAACAAAATATACAAGAATAGAAATAAAATAAAATAAAATATAAAATAAAATATAAAATATACATGTCAAAATACAAAATAGAAAATATACATACAGATATTATATATATATATATATATATATACAAATATATATATATTCAAAATATATGGAATTATGGAGTATTAAATATGAAACAGATTATGTGTGAGTAAAATGTACAAGGTGGTTTTATTTCTAGAGAAACTATGGAGCAGAGAGTTCTCTTCCAGCCAGAGGTGATTTGTTGTACAGTGTTATTGCAGTGGGCAGGAATGTTTTCCAGTATCTGTCCTTGAGACAGGGGAGCTGCAGCATTCTGTTGGAGAAGGAGCTCCGTTGACTGTCCAGCTGCAGGTGGAGAGGATGGGTGGGGTTATCCATGATGGACAACAGCCTGTTCAGTGTCCTCCTCTCCACCACAGCTTCAAAGGGTTCCAGCTTGATGCCGATGACTGACCCAGCTTTCCTGATCAGTTTATTGATCCTGCTGGTGTCACCGGCTCTGATGCTGCCCCCCCAGCAGACCGCAGCAAAGAAGAGTGCACTAGCCACAACAGACTGATAGAAGATCTCCAGCATCTTACTGCATACGTTGAAGGATCTCAGCTTCCTCAGAAAATAGAGTCTGCTCATCCCCTTCTTGTACACAGCGTCAGTGTTGATCCTCCAGTTCAGCCCATTGTCTAAGTGCACTCCCAGGTACTTGTAGACCTCCACAACTGCCACATCCTCTCCCAGAATGCACAGGGGCAGAGGAGGAGATGTCCTCTTCCTCCTGAAATCAATGACCATCTCTCTGGTCTTGGCCACATTCAAAAGCAGATGATTTCTTCCAGTCCACTCAACAAAATCACCCACCAGCGCTCTGTACTCCTCCTCCCGTCCATCCCTTATACACCCTACCACTGCAGAGTCATCCGAAAACTTCTGCAGGTGGCATGACTCTGAGTTGTATAGAAAGTCAGAGGTGTATAAGGTGAACAGGAAAGGAGACAGCACAGTCCCCTGTGGGGCTCCAATACTACCAACCACCACATCAGACAGCACACTGCCCAGCCGGACGTACTGTGGTCTGTCCGTGAGGTAGTTGGTAATCCAGGAGATGGTGGACGAGTTTACCCTCATAGCCTGCAGCTTGTCACTCAGTAGCCGAGGCTGGATCGTGTTGAATGCACTGGAGAAATCAAAAAAGGTGATTCTCACAGTGCAACCCGATCCATTCAGGTATGAGTGAGCACGCTGCAGCAGGTAAATAATGGCATCGTCCACCCCCAGGTGAGGCTGGTAGGCAAATTGCAGAGGGTCAAGGAATGATCTCACCTGCGGTCTGAGATGGGCCAAGACCAGTCTCTCAAGCACCTTCATCACATGAGATGTGAGTGCTACAGGGCGATAGTCATTGAGCCCAGAAGGAGTTGTCTTTTTAGGGACCGGAACAACGCATGATGTCTTCCACAGCACCGGGATGGTCTCCAAGTGCAGGCTCAGGTTGAATATATACTGGAGAACAGGAGCCAGCTGGCGTGCACAGGTCCTCAGGACCCTGGGGCTGATACCATCAGGGCCAGCAGCCTTGCCTTGGTGGAGTTTTTCCATCTGACTCTGGACCTGTCCTGTGCTCACAGTGAAGCGGGGGGGGGGGGCTTGATGGCAGGGGGGATAGAGGGGGGGGGGTCTGAGGCAAGATGAGCAGAGGGGGGGGGGGGGGGTCAGCGGCAATGTGAGCAGAGGGGGGGTGCAGAAGACAGGCTGGGTGGTGGAGGAGAGGTGTGAAGTGTAGGTGGTGAGCAGAGGGGGGATGTTGACGCCAGGCTGAGAGGAGGAGGTGAGGTGAGAAGAGGAAGTGGAGGAGACAGCAGCGGGCGGAGAGCTAAACCTATTGAAGAAGGTGTTCAGCTCGTTGGCCCTCTCCAGGGTGCCCACAGTCAGTCTGTCTCTCCCTTTGAAGCCAGTGATAGCCTTCATCCCAGCCCAGACATCCCTGCTATTGTTCTGCTGGAGCTTAGTCTCCAGCTTCTTCCTGTACGAATCTCTGCCCCTCCTCAAATTGTCTCTCAGTTGATGCTGGATACTCTTCAGCATTGATTTGTCCCCAGACTTAAAAGCTTCCTTTTTCTTATTTAAAAGAGTTTTCAGGTCACTAGTAATCCAGGGTTTATTATTGGGGAAACAGTTGACAGTTTTAGCCGGTAATATTGTTTGTTCACAGAAGTTGATGTATTCTGTGATGCAGTCAGTCATATTATTGATGTCCTCTCCATGTGGCACACAAAGCACGTCCCAGTCAGTGGTCTCGAAGCAGTCCTGTAGAGCCTCATTAGCCCCTGGAGTCCATTTCCTCACAGTCCTGGTGGATACAGGCTGCCTCTGCACCAGAGGGACATATTTAGGAGCCAAAAAGACGAGGTTGTGGTCAGATCTGCCCAGGGGGGGGAGGGCAGTGGCACAATATGCGTTCTTGGTATTTGCATATAGAAGATCCATAGTATTATTTCCCCTGGTGGGGCATTTCACATACTGAGTGAATGTAGGCAGAGATTTGTCCAGTTTTGCACGGTTAAAATCCCCAGTTATTGTTATGAATGCATTTGGGTGAAGAGTTTGGAGTTTGGCCACAGAGGAGTGAATGACGTCACCAGCCACCTCCGCGTCCGCGTTCGGTGGAATATAGACAGCAACTACGATGACAGAATAAAGTTCTCTAGGTAGATAAAATGGACGTAATCCCACAGCTAGCAGTTCAATGTCCGGGCTACAGAAACGCTCCTTCACAGTAACATGTCCAGGATTACACCATCGTTCGTTCACATACAGTGCAATCCCTCCTCCTTTCTTTTTACCGCTCAGAATAACGTCCCTGTCCGCCCGAACACTCGTGAAGCCGGGGAGAGCCGTGTTATTATCCGGGATGAGCGAGTGCAACCAAGTCTCGGTAAAACACATGATGCTACACTCACGGTATTCCCACTGCGTCTTCGTCAGCAAAATTAAACACTAACCTGGCTACAACTGGATGCCCTCTTGCCTCGCTGTAAAGCCTATCCACACTGCCTATCTCCTGACAGTAAAGCATCTCTTTTACAATGGCAAAAAGTGCCGGTCTGTCTCCGTGAGTGACCCCACTCTCCTTGCTCCACAGCCACCTCCAAACTGCTTGTAGCAGATGGAAGGAGCACAGGAGAAGTGTGGCCTTAGGAAATGCTTTTCCCAGAGCTCCCCTCTCTGTCCTACAGTCATCTGTGATGACCAGTTGTGGCCCTTCGTGTCCTCTGCCAGCAAAGCCCTTCTCTCCAACAACTTGTTTGAGCTGTTCCAGCCCTTGAGCAATAGTCTGCTCATCCTCAGACTGGCAGAGGAGAATGCCCAGAGGGAGGCCACCTGCACAGCTGTGGGTCAGGAGGAGGAATACCCTGCAGTTTTCCCTGTCCATATTCCCTGAGGAATCTATGAAGCACAGCTCCCCACTGTGCTTCAGTTGGTGCACTTTCTTCATGAGTGGAGAACACACAACCACAAGAGGAGCTCCCTGGGAAGTTGTTCCCAGGAGAGCACAGGTGTCATTACACTTATTGTTGTAACTCTCCACTTGAAGCTTGAGCGCTGCCAACATCGTGGGACCTGTTTGCGTGCCATACTCCTCCCTACACACCTTGTGGAACAGTCTGGGTAGAAAATGAATTAGTTGGTATGGGTGTCACTTACATGCAGTAGAAAAGCGTATTTGTATTCACTGAATACATCATAGTTTTTATTGCATCGTTATTTATATAGTGGGTAGTAGGTATCTTGACCATGTTTCCAGATGTGATACCCACCTCTGTACATAAGGCAGGTCGGGGCAAATCTCCCTGTTGGCCGACACGTACACATAACGCTGCCCATACTCCATTTGGAGGTCGTGTTTCAGGACCGACAGTGCAGATGTTGGAGTGTGGCCAATTTCAAAGAGCCCTGTGAGTATGTTGTTTGCCTTTAACCCAACATCTCGGTGGCGGATGGCGTCCGCAACAAAAAGATTGTGGTTGTGCCTGTTTATTAGAATAACCTTAAATGGTAGGTCAGGCATGTGTGGGTCTTCGGTCCTATAACATAAATCAATATATATATCAATATTATGTAAAAAAAGCAAAACGTGAAATAATAAGTATGTGGATCAGTAAACTCACTTAATTTCCCCACGAGTACTCTTGAGTGTCGTGTGCATTTTTGCTTGACAGCAGGTGTTCTTGCTGCTTTTGGCTGCTCTCGGGTTCACCCTATGCTGACACTTATAACTTGCCTGAACAAAATAAAGCAGATTTATTATAGTACAGGTCAAAGTAAAAAGGATAATTAAAAGGTAACTTCAAGAAATATCAACAAGACAACACTTACTTTGAAAAGCACCCGCTTCCCCAACCTGGGTCGGGTAACATCCACCCTCCATGTCACCCCTGATGACCCCTTCAGCTTTTGTACCCACTCCTTGACCTGTTCCACAGTGTGGACATCCAGCCTCAAAGTGGCCTCAAAACCAGTGTGGTCCCCCAGTGAAACCACCTCTTCATACTGGCACACGTGGTATCTGAACTCACCTGGTAGCCAACCCTACAAGGAAACAGACAACTATTCATTCAAATCCACACACATAATACTGTGTCAGCTCAGAATACCAGTAAGAGTTTTGCCATGATCTGAAGAACTAAAGAGGACCATGAGGTTTAAAATGTACTGACTTTACTTAGAACTAGAGTAGAATACACATTATACTTGCAGGCTTAAAAAGTCTGAAAAATAAAAATCCAACCCTCAAAATCCTAAAACATTGGTATAGTTATGCTAACATGTTTATATTCTCTTTAAATGTACTTCATGTGTTTGCATGTTATACTTTGTAATGCCTTGTCTTTTATCTGGACAATAAGTCTGTTATTAAGTGGTATAGTTTAGATGATGATGATGATGATGTGTAGGTGAGGCATTGATATGAGCAAACACATTCAATGTAATTTGATGTTCATCATAGTATTGAGAGATAGGTCTTATTATCAGATACCTTCAACTGCGGGTACTCCTCTATATTGTTCTGTGTGCCTCCAGAGCACACTAAAACACGAGGTCTGAAATGAAAGCAAAAAAAACAGCTTATAGTTATTCAGGTACTATTCTGATGCTAATACTTTAGTACTTATACTTGAGTATTTCTACACTCTGGTACTTGTACTTTTACTCAAGTACAAGATCTTATCACTTCTTACACCTCTGGAAAGCACTTTTATGTAAAGGAATACATTTTTATAAATGTCCCAACATTTCATTTTTACATGGCAAAATGTTATATGTTGTATTATATAACAAAATAGACATTTATAACATATTATAAATGTCTACCTTTAAATAAAACATTAAATAGATACCTTTACATCCTAAACAGAAGGTCAAAACGTTAATATGTTAGATGACAAACAAAAAAACGAAACATTATATATATATATATAGGCTATATATACAGATGTTTGCTAATGTATCCCTCTTATATCCATCAGGAATTAATATTAAATGATGAATTAACGGTCAAAACGTTAATATGTTAGATGACAAACAAAAAAACGAAACATTATATATATATATATAGGCTATATATACAGATGTTTGCTAATGTATCCCTCTTATATCCATCAGGAATTAATATTAAATGATGAATTAACATTACCTCAGCACTGCATAAGTGTGGTCGTCAGTCATATTGACAAAGAAGCACTATTATATTGTATATTGTATATTATGCGGCGTTTAAAAGGACGGTATTTCGCTTGTCAGATTCAGATTTCGCGGGTGTGTCGCGTGAGGCAGTGATGTAACCATAGGGATGTGTGATGCTGTGACGTAACGCCGCGTCGATGCTTGCGTAATGCGGAAGTGGGATCTAAACTGGGTTGGAAAAACGATAGACGCAGACTGAACGGGCAGATTCGAAGGATTTATTTATTTGGAAATGTTATTTTATTAAATCAAGTTTTTTTTCGGTAAAACTAATGAAAAATATAACAAAAATAATATTAAAAAAATATATATTTTAAAAAAATATATTTCTTTTTAATGTTTTTAAATATTTTTTTTTGGAATATCTTAGGCCCTCACAGAGGGCCTAGAGGGCCCTGACGGCTCGCCACTGTTTAAAACAGAATGAATCGAAGAACATAGAGGAGCCTAGGCCACACTGTTTAAACATTAACATTAACTTACCAGTGTGTGCCTTTAACAAACGTCATTATTGGGGAAAATTCACAATATGGTATAGTTGTATTAGTATTCATGTGTTAATAAGACCACTTTTCAAATAAATTCAGTCAATTAAAGTTGTAAAAATGTTCTAAGTAACATATCTTAGTTGATAAGAAAAAAGCCCAATGACTTGTTTACATAACAAGCTTGAAATACACCCTTCCTATTTCTCCTTATTATAATCAATCTGAGGCTTCTGTTTTAAGGGATGAGCTGCCAACAGTCACAAGCATCATTTACCTACATTTGACTGATTTTCCTAATTTATAACTGAACTTATGAGGCAATATACCTCTAGTGAACGGCCCAGCCCTTCATATATGTTTCTGTATGTGGCCCTCGGTGAAAAAGGTTTGGACACCCCTGTTCTAGATTTAAAAAATCCCATATAAAGTCCTTAAACAAAATAGGTGAGTCTGTTTCTGATTACCTTTTGACCTCATGTCTGTGGCATAACCCTACACCCATTTGTTCTAAGGTAAGGTCTTTAAAAAGTTAAGCTAAAATAGATAAAACAGCTGTTAGCCGTGTAATTTACTCAAGTAGGAGTAAATTGTGTATTTGTTAGGGACTATTTCCTGCTGTGGATTCAGGGTGTTGGTATTTACTAAGGCTAAAATAAACTAAGTGCCTGTGACCATAGTAATGAGGCCATGTCACTCCTGTTAGGTGATGCTGTGTTTTTGCACAAAGAGGAAGCTCTGATGCACAGACAAAAAGCTCCTCAGTATAAGACCAATGCTTATTGTTTTTTTCATGGGAATTCTTGCAAATATGAAAAATATTATTATTATCATTATGTAATATTTTGTTGAGCAATATGAGAATATCAGCTTCCCAACAAATGCCAAAACTGTTCCAGAAATTATTTTCTATAAGAGATGATAACTAGACAAGTCACCCAGCTTTAAAACAGCTGGGTGTTTTAAAGCTACTAAACTGAGAAAACACAGAGATGTTGAGAGACACTTGCAGACACAAACCTCCATACACATTCCCACTAATCAACAAATTCCAACACCAGCCAACAGGAGACAAGACACACACAACCCCTCTCATTGTGTTGATTTTGCTCCCTCTCCAGCTTTCACTTCGGTGTTTTATCTTTTGTTTACTGGTGGGTTTTATTCTCACTGGCTCTGGGAATTCTCACTCTGGGAAGCAAAGCGTTGGCAGAAGCTCCATTTGATCTGTGGTCGCGCCAGTGGGGGAAAACAAGGGCATTTTGCAAATAAAAAAACACTGCCATGTAATTACAATGAAAATACATAAATATGAGTCCTCCTGACAGCGAGGGAAAGTGCCAGTGTCAGCATTGTGATGGTAAACAGTCTGTGAGGGAGTGTTTGTGTGACTCGGTGGGGGTCACCTCTATAACAGAGTTTCAACTGCGAAAATAAAAGTCCGGAAAACTTCCTGATAATCCAACCAGCCCTTTCAGAAGTTGGGGCTGTGAGTCGGCACACAGCAGGCTGGGGCTGATTTAGTATCAACAAAACCACAAGACAATTGTCCTTTTGAGGGAAAAAAAAAACAAAGCACAGACGACAAGGATATGTCAAAGAATATCAATGAACAGGTTTACTCGAGCAGAAAGAGTAGAGAATAGAGCCGAGAAAAAGTGGATTTGATTACTATTCAAATAAATAAAAGACAAGATAATCATCAACACTATGTTTGCAGGATTCCATCATTTGTTTGCTTTAGAAGTCATAAATTAATCATATTTCATTGTAAATCTGGGCTGACATATTGGACCAAAGTGTTTGTTTCTATAAGTTAATAATGAACTTCTTCAATTTTTTTAACTAAATCAAGAAATCACTTTGGGGTCTCGGACCTTGTGACAGATTTGTTCACCATGCTGTGGATGAGATTGCACTGGTATTATTATTGGAAACATTTGTATTCAAATATAATGCAACAATATGTGCAGTACAAAAATATATATATATTTCTTCTTTTTACTCATCTGTTGGAGGTACTTCTGGTTAAATGTTACAGGTTGTTTTGACATTTTATGAGTTAAATTATAGTATACTTGCAATTTGTTGAACATTGTTGTGTGGTAAATGTACTTGCCAATTCAAAGGATTTAATTTACTGTCCAGAGAGAAAGAGATTCCTGACTTCACTTCCACTAATCAACAGATGGTCAAATCCACATAGTTCTTGCATACGCCATCACAGAAAAACAAATTAAGCATTTTATTGTATGGCTTTTCTGTGGTGGACCAAAATGTGATTACATGGCAGGAAGACATCATAACACGTTTATTCTCAACATGAATAAGATAAGATACAGTTTTGCCCACATACTGAAATAAGAAACAAGAGTGGAGAAACTTCTCACTTGAACATTCATTTCTGATAAAAGAAATTCTGGGGGAAAAAAGAGCAGCAGACTGGGAAAGAGAGAGGAGGGGAGATGCTTATAGAGAGTGGCGCCAGTTAGGGCTGACAAAAACTGTGTACACTCCCAAATCATTACTCAACAACTAGTAACAACCGTTCTGTGCACACATAAAGACAACAAGCACACACACAAACATAGTGTGCCCGGAAAACAACAACCTCCCAACGACCCACGCTTATCTCAACACACCCAGGCTTTCTCTCTTTGGCATTCACTTACTCTCTCTCTAACAGACATACACTGACACACACACACACACACACACACACACACACACACACACACACACACACACACACACACACACACACACACACACACACACACACACACACACACACACACACACTACACACACACTACACACGAGCCTATCTTTCATCCCAAAATTCATGGAGGCAAATCTCTCTCATCCTCTACCAACCATTCTTTCTTTTCAACTCTCGAAGGCACCATCCCCTTCTCTGTCCAAGCATTGCCTATAAAATCTCCCCATTTCTCTGAAAAAACATTGAACAATTTACGTCACAGCACACTCCATATCCTTTATTTTCTCTGGCCTCATTTCAGACAAATGGTTGTTGTTTTTTGCCCCGAAATAACCTAGCTCAACTGAAGAAGCCTCATCCTTGTGGCAATATAGTTCTCATTAGCCATACCCTGGCAAGAGTAACTAAGTATGCATCTTGCAGCACAGGTTTGCAGGGTAACAACTTAGATGTGGTCAATATTGTACAATTATGTAATATAGTGACTTACTAACAACTTCAATTAGTAACACCATCTTTATCCGCTTGGGGTCACTTGTCATCATCACACAATACAACAGGAAAGCTAAAGCTGATTCCCAAATACTTTATTTTTTCTGTTCTGATATCATCGCAAACAGCACCAGGCTTAGTGAGAGTTGTAGTCCAGATGGCACGGAGCAAAAGAGGCATGGCCTTTATAATGGCGCATTTCCACCGCAGGCCTCGCTCGACTTAGTACGGTTTTGTTAGGCCTTGTTAGGCCCGGCTCACTTTAATGCTGCGCTTCCATTACAGTTTAGGAACTGGGGTAGTATCTATAGTAACGCAGTGTAGGCGGAGCCGTGACGTCATCTTCAATGAGCACCCCAGAAAAACAACATCAGCCGTTAGCTGTTAGCACTCAGAGCTCACAGCTCCTCATATCTGTTCAGAAACTAGACAAAAGTGAAACAAGTACAAACCACAGACTGCCTGTGTCATGGCGAGTACAGTCGCTGGTTTATTTATGTCTGTAGGCCGTTGTTGTGAGTGTGGACGGTCGGAGCATATATTGCGTTAGCTTAGCCGATCTCCATTTAGACAACACCCATTTTAAAAGGTTTTTTCGCCTGCCGTCTGTCTGCAGACTTGTCAAAGCATTCATTCATGGTTTTTACTAACCGGTATCAGTATGTTGTTACTTCGGCATCATTTTGAAACGTGTATTACAAATAAATCACGGTCAAATATGTTCATCTTGTTGTAGTTGTAGCCCCCTTGCCAGCGATTATCTCTCTAGTTTAGCAAACTCAGCCCGACTCAGCCTGGTTGTTGGCTCCGATAGAACCACGATTTTGTCGGGCCAGAAAAAAGGTGAAAAAGTAGCCCCGGGCCGGAACTAGGCATAGTGGAAACGCAACCAAAAACGAGCCCGGCACGACACGGCACGCTTAAACCGCGCTCCGCGCCATGGTGGAAATGCGCCATTTCTGGGCCTCCACTCTCACAGGGATCAGACAATAGATTACAAGAGATTAGTGACAGGCTATACTGATCCTTGGTGGTCAGATGAAGTATTACAATCATTGTTAATCAAGCAAGCTGCAAACCCTGAGCTTTGGTTGTGTTTACAAGAAAAGTTGGTACCCGGGACCCGAAAGTGGCGTAGCCTAAGTAGCCTACTTCAACATCAATGCTATACGAATGTGCTCGATATATGCTGTATTGAACAAATAAACTAACACAAACTAACTGTATCACTATAACATGATGATGATGGTGATAAAGAATGCATCTAACGTTCCGCTGTTCATTATAATACTAAAACAGTGCATTAAACAAACCATCATGCTCTTACTTTGTTTTTCATTTTCTTTGTTCTACTTCTCTATGTAGCTGTGTGCCACTGTTGTTAAAGGGTTTGTATGTAAACAATGTATGATGTTTTGTTCATATGACTGAATAAAGAATACACATTTAAAAAATACTCCAGACAGGGTTTCCGTTCTCTCGGCCATAACAGCAGGGGTATAAACTGTATATAATGAAGTGTTAAGCCCTATTTTCATTATTTCCAAATGTCTTCAGCATCTGCTTCTAAGTTGTTGGTAAAGGTAAGTGACTCTGTTGCTTTTTCAGATTAATTTAGCAAATGTTAAGTGTGTTTCAAACAGTTTGGTAATCAAACAGCGCCACCTAACGCCGCAGTGTCCTCGGTGCTATCATTTATCTACAATACGCTGTTTGACTGTATAAGAAGCTGACATTATGTTATATGACAATCATGTTTCTCGCCACTCAATTATGTTTATTTAATTAAAGTTAAACACTTTAGAAATACTGCTGTTAAACTATATGCTTATTCAGATGAATTTAATAAGTGTTAAATGTAGTTAAGTGTTTAACTGTCAGCGCCAGCTAACATGTAGTAACCTAGGTTCTAGCTTAGTTAGCTAACAATAATCTACCAATGCCTTTGACTCGTATAGAAGATACATCAATGATGACAATCATAACATGTGTATCAATAAAGCCACTAAATGATATAGGTGTCGACATTAGACTGACAACAACTTTATTTAAACTGTAACCAGAGATGCATTTCTCCCATGCTAACGTGTGTAGTAACATCAGTTATTTTGTAGCCCTCTTATCTTTATATGTGGCGGTTTACCCCTGTTCTTAACGGTTTTGTAAGTAAACAAACAATGCATGATGTTCTGTTCATATTATGTTGAAGGAAGAAAAACATAATTTAAAAAATACTCGACAGGGTTTTCGTTCTCTCGTCCTTAAAAGCAGAGGTGTAAACTTAATATTTAGAAGTTTAAAGTCCTAGTTTCATTACTTACCATCTTCTTCAGTGTCTGCATCCAATTTGTTGGTAAAGGTAATTGACTATAGAAATCCAGCTTCGCAGTACTGTATGATTTTGAAAAAAGAAGAAGAATGAAAACTTAAGCTACTGTACCCTTATTATTTGTTTATTTTAAAGTTGAGTACATTTTAAAATGCAAATGTTTAGAAAGTTCCCTTCGAATTAATTGTGTTATTCAATGCAGTTTATTTACTTGAAATGATCAAATAAACTGTCTTTAGAGTGTAAACCTCACTTTATGGGAAACAATACCAAGGACATGACCTTGGAGTCCTGCTTGACTGTTAAAGCAAATCATGCACGCAGTGTAGTGATTTTCCTACATTTCTACCCACAGGTACTTGTGTGTTTTCTCATGACATGTCGGAAATTACCTGTCTTATTTTCCCCCTACAGTCAGGCTAGATCTGCACCGGAGGCTAACTACTTTGACTATGTTTTTGGTATCTCTGAGGAGTACTGGAGGAAGGAGATATAATGAAGGATAAGGAGGGGGATTTCGGCTGCTCCATGGAGGAGCTGCGCTCACTCATGGAGCTAAGAGGAGAAGAATGTGACATTATCAAGGAGATTTATGGAGATGTCAACGGACTGTGTCTCTGGTTACTGCCAGATGTTGCATCACACAAAGTTTCAAAGACGGACAAATCCTTAAAATGAACAGAAGACAACCTTATATATGTATGTTCGTATAATGTTAGACACGTTTGCCAATAATACAGCCCAACAGATTTGGAATCTATGGACATTTTGACCCCCCCCCCCCCCCCCCCCCTTGAATTAAAAAAACGCATATTGTTAGCGAAGCATTACGGCAAATTATACGAGTCTCTTAAGATAGAGATTCCAGAAGGTCTCAAAAAGACTATATTCAACTAGAGAATGCAATTCCTGAAGAAATTGCTAGTGGGAATGCTTTATGCTTTATGCTGAAAAGCTGACGCTGAATTGCTATGCTGAAATGTAATGTGTAAGAATAAAGTGAAGAATTTAGATTGAAATGATACATGAACACTGGGGGCTTGAATGTGTGATGAGAGAAGAAAAGAAAGTAAAAAGGCTTGGAAAAGCAGCAAAATATTTGAACTGCAAACCTTTGAACTAACTTGATGGCAAATGATCTGTCGCCATGCCAACGGCATTTGATGACATCCCATAATACGCTTAGATGCGTTGATGGCTGCATCCTTCCCAAACCTGTGAAGTTTTGGGCCGTTTGGAGCATTTTCACTGAAGTTATGAGAAAACCGTGTTTTTAATGGTGAGCATTGTGTTGCCATGGCAATGGCATTTGAAGAAATCTCAAAACTGTCCCGTAGATGTCTTCACGGCTGGACTGTTAGCACACATGTGAAGTTTGAGCACTTTTTGAATATTTTCATAGGAGTTATAGCGACATCGTCTTTTATGGCGAAACGGCATATGATGGCACCCCATAATTAACGTAGAGCTGTTGAGGGCTGAACCATTATCTGAAGTCTGGTGCTGTTTTGACCCTTTTCATAGGCGTTACGACAACATCGTGTTTTATGGCGAGGGATGCGTTTCCATGGCACCAGCATATGGTGAGATGTCAGATTTGACGTAGAAATGTTGAGGCATGGAGAGGTGATATACAAGCGAAGTTTGGGGGACGATCGGACCGTGTCCATTGGAGTTACAGCGACATCGTGTTTTATGGCGAGGGATGCGTTTCCATGGAAACGGCATATGATGACACCCCATAATTGACGTAGAGCTGTTGAGGGCAGGACCATTAACCATTATCTGAAGTCTGCTG